>NW_027187316.1:5094878-5167738 GCF_028583685.1 Petaurus breviceps papuanus
TATTCACTCTCAGTACTGTCCCTCACCAGTGGACAGTATTCACTCTCTGTCTGCAGGACAGTCTCAGGCCTTCTTAACCAAATGCCAGGTTCCAGGACTTCTTCAACAGGACAGTCTTTCACCAGTGGACAAATCTGGCAAAATAACATCAAAACAGACAGACAAAGTACCAGCAAAACAGCCATGTCTTCTCAGTCCTTGGCAGCTCAGGGGGCAGGTCTCAAAAGTCCAGGGCAATTCAAAGCGGCCACCAGCAATCTCTTAGTCTCTCTCCCTCCACGAGGTGCTGCTTCCGAAAAGAACTTCCGCCTCTCTCTTGTCTCTCCAAATCTACGTCACCCGCTCCTCCCAGTCAGGACTTTCTTTTCACATCAAAAAGTCCATCCCACAGGTGGGATTAACAAGCTCTGGGTTTTAATACAATCAATTTGAAAACCAAGCCAATACAGGGGAATCTTTAATTGCCATTACTATCACATTGGTACTCTTCAAAAATGAAGGATAAATAACATGTGCCAGGAACCCTATTAAGTGCTATATTTAATAGTAACAACTGACATTTTATATAATTATATTTTATAAAATATAATATAATTTTATATCTTACATAATTATCTTTACAAAGCATTTTACAGACACAATCTTATTGATACTTCATAACAACCATTTGAGGCAGGTACTATAATTATCATTATCCTTGTGTTACAGAAAAGGAAACTAAGGCTCAAGAAGGTTAAGTGGTTTACCTAGTCACATAGCTAACAGGTGTCTAAGGCAAGATTTGAACTCAGGTCTTCCTAACTTCAGTTCCAATGTTCCTAGCTCCAGTCCACTGTGTTACCTATCTGCCCCTGAAATCAGACCCCATGGCTGTTCACATTCTCCACCTCCCTTTAAGACTAGTCCTGAGAATCATGTGATTCTAGGAGAAAGCTTGGTGAAACTTTAGTGATCTTAATGCGTTATGGAGTGAAGTTGGTTTCTGACCAATCCTTCTCCCCTGCAGCCCATGAAAATCAATATGTCACCACAGAAAGTAAAAATATTAAAGATATCAAGATATAAAACTAACTGTAAAGATGTGTCTAGACCCTAAATCTCTTTATAGGATGTGAAGTTTTCCTCGACTAAATCAAGAGCAAAGCTGTTAGCTGGAGAAAAACTGGCTTTGTCCTCAAAGACCCGCCCCCCAAAACAAACAAACTGGGATAATTGAAAAAACCTCAGTATGAGATAGCGTGAGAATGAAGAATCAGAGACATGCACTCTCCATTCAAATGGGGACTTGATTTTGGACCAAGCAGTGACTCCAGAGAGAAAGCAATTTCAGATAAGAAAACTGACTGTTGATTCAAGGAAGGATCAATCTCAGTAATTAAGATTCAGGATGAGAAAAGGATCAGAGCCTAGAAACCCAGCTGAATAAAGTACCCAGCAAAAGTGCTGAATCTAAGAAAGTAAAGTGTGGGGAAGGGGGATAGGAAAAAGCTAGTAACTTCCTGCTTTACTGGAAGCATGATTTGCATTGGTCTTATGTGTTTCCTTCATTCATGTTTCACTACCCTTATTTTTTAAGTTTGTTCCCTCTCTTCCCACAAATGCTATGTGCATTTGTGGGAAAGTGTGTCTCATTATGAAGAATGTTTTATAGCTACCATTTATATTATACCATTTCAGTAAAAGTCAATGTTTTGGGTTAATTGTTGCTACTGACTGATTGTTAAGGAGAAACTTACCAGTGGGGGCTCCTTTATAGCTCTAGGAGTGTTGTACCACAGGGTACTCAAGAGCCTGGAAGTAGCAGCCACCCTCTAAGTACACAATGTGTGAGTGCAAATGCTTTTTTGAAAGAGGAATCCAGAGGGGGTACTATAGTTATAAAAACGTAAATGATAGCCCAAAGTGCTTATGGGTCAAAAAATAAAGTCTCAGAGATGGGGATAACTCAATTCTTATGATCTTGTTCAACTATGAGAGGCCAGATTTGAAGTCAGGAAGAAGAGCAAACTTTCTTCCTAATGGATAAATCCCTACAACACTATCCCAGTTGTTGTGATGCCTATGCTTGAACATTCCTTCCTGCCCATTAAAAGAGAATCCACTGCCTTATGAGTGAATACTTCAAATTTTTAGGAATTTTTTCCCACTAAAACTGTATGTAACCTAACTTCATATAGCTTCTATCCATCGTGCCTATTTTTCCCTGTTGAATCAAGTAAAATAAAGCTACTCCTTCCATGTGATAGCCCTTCCGATAATTGAAGACAACTATCATCTCCCTCCCCCCCTTTAAGTCTTTTTTGCACAATTACTCCCCCAATGCCTTCCACCAGTCCTTCTCTGGTGTGGTTTCCAGAATGTTCACCATCCTGGGCACTGACCTTTGCTCCCTTAAATGCATCCATAACTTAACACAGTACTACAGTTGTGATCTTGCTGTCTCAGAGTAACTGAGTATAATAACTGAGTATAACTATCATTCATTCATTCATTCATTCATTCAGCATTTATTAATTGCTTGCTTTGTTACAGGCACTGAGCTAGGCATTGGGTGTACAAAGACAAGTCTGTCCTTATATCCTATTAGAGTAAAATAATATGAGCATAGATTAATAAATACTAAATATATAGAAATATTTCTTTTAGAGGAACAGACTATTGGATAGGGGAACAGAGAGGGACATATTTAGAAATGAAGATGATACAAAAACAAAATATATCAACAAAAATATTTTAAATATTAAACCCTTCAATGTAACTCTGATTTTGTGTTATGGAAATAACACTGAATATGTAGTCAGTAGAACCTGAGTTCAATTCCTGGATCTGTTATTTATTAGCTGTATAAACTAGGGAACTCTTTTGATTTCTCTCAGCCTCAGTTTCCTCAGATGCAGAGGGAGGTAATTGAACTAGATGACCTCCAAAGTCCATTCCAGCTCATAATTCTATGACTCTTTATTATGTACTGAATAGACACTCTTGAATCTGGCTTTCCTTTGCCTTTCCAACCTTATCTTTTACTACCTTCTTTTATTTATTTTACATTTTAGCCAAAATTCAACTTCCCTCTATCCTGTCCCTTGACCCACACTTGGCTCTTTGCCTTTGCAAACTGTTCCAGATGCCCCCAACATTCTTTCCCTGCCCCCCTCATTATTCCTCAACTATTGAATTTCCTTCAGTTTGAAGCCCCATACTGCCTTCCTCAGAAGCCCTTATCTGGCTTGAGTTGATATTCACCCTCCCCAAGGCATACTTCACATGATGCTTTCTTTGTCCTTCTTTTACATTCATAGGTTTTTCAGGACTAGAAGGCTTCTAAGAGGTCTCCTAGGCTAATCCGTTCCTGAGCAGCAATCTAAAACATCCCTGACAAGTTGCCTTCTATTCTCTGCTTGAATTTAGCTCATGGTTGTTGGGTTGTTGTTCTTGAGTTGTTTTTCAGTCCTGTCTAATTCTTTGTGACCCCAGTGGAGTTTTCTTGTCAGAGATACTGGAGTGGTTTGCCATTTCCTTCTCCAGCTCATTTTAGAGATGAGCAAACTGAGGCAAACAGGGCTAAGTGACTTGCTCAGGGTCACATAGCTAGTAAGTGTCTGAGGCCAGATTTGAACTGAGGAAGAAGAGTCTTCTTGACTTCAGACCTGGCACTCTAACCATGGCACCACCTAGCTGCCAAAGCTAATACAGCTTGGCAATGGATTGGATGTGAGGGATGACAGATAGGTATTGAAGAAAATGTCTAGGTTGTGAGTCTGAGAGACTGAGAAGATGGTCATATTCCCTATGGTAATAGGGATAGTAGAAGGGGGGATTTTAAGGGGAAAGACAATGAGTTCTTTTTTGGACCTGCTTAGCTTTAGATCTACTAGTTAGAGATGAACTTAAAGGCATCTGAAGATGTGAGATTGGAGGTTAGCAGAGAATTTGGGGCAAGTTATTATTCTTAAATGTCATTTTAAATTTTAGTACATTCTTCTATCCTGCCAAGATCTTTTTAGATCCCAAACATGGCATCCAGCCTACTAACTGTTCCTTCCAGTTTTGTGCCATTCACAAATTTGATAAGCAAATTTGATAACAAGGGAAGTCATTGTTCTTTGGTCAGAATGGATGTGTAGTATTGAAGTCAAGTTAAATCAACAATCAGTTATCAAATGTTTACTATATGCCAGGTACTGTTCAGTTCTGGGCACTGCATTTTTGGAAGGACACCATAAACTAGAAAGTCTCCAGGTGAAGTTGACCAGGATAATAAAAGTCAAAACCACCATTTCTATAGCACTTTCTATACCATTTACCATATGGTGAATAATATATAACCAATATTTAAATAGTACTTTAAGGCTTGCAAAATGCTTTCTACATATTATATTATTATTCAGTGAAGGTTCAAATCATGTCTTATGAGGATCATTGAAGGAACTGTGGATTTTTAGACTGGAGAAGTAGAAGGAGAATGGTGAACAACATGAAGGCTGTCTTCAAGTCTTTGAAGGGCTGTCATAGAGGAAAGGAATTAGATTTATGTTTCTGGGCCCCATAAGGAATGACTATATCAATAAATGAGCAAAGAAAGTGCAGAAGAGCTTTACTTGGAGGGGGATATTTCCCTTTTCAGAAGGCAGACCAGTTTCTAATCAAGAAAGTCATATCCGGGCTAGCAAGAGAAAATCATCTTGTCATGTGTCCCTTTTCTTCTAATTAGAGATTAGAAGGGCAGAAGAGAAAGAATGTTAAGTTAATGCAGGTACATCCATTCCAAATATATAGAAGGTAATTTAATATCAGTTTAAAAATAGCCTCTTCTACTGAGTATGGATAACAATACTATATCTTTAAGAGACTACAAGTAACTTGAGAGCTTGGTAGTTTAGTTTCCTTTCTGGATATATTATTGAGTCTAAGAGAAATCTAGAGAGGCGGCCAGGTGGCTCAGCATGTAAGAGCACTGACTCCAGTGTCGGGATGACCTGGGGATCAAATCTGGGCTCATACACTTAGCACCACACCCAGAAATAACTGGCCGTGTAACCTTGAGCAAGTTACTTAACCCCAATTGCTTAGGGGTGGCCAGGTGGCTCAGCATGTAAGAGCACTGGCTCCAGTGTCGGGATGACCTGGGGATCAAACCTGGGCTCATACACTTAGCACCACACCCAGAAATAACTGGCAGTGTAACCTTGAGCAAGTTACTTAGCCCCAATTGCTTAAAAAAAAGAGAGAAATCTAGGAGGAAGAGAAAGAGGATAAAGAAACCATCTTTCTTTAGATAGTTGTTATAACTTATCTTGTGAAGAAATATCATGAAGAGAATTACTTAAAGAGGAGCTGAATAGTAGGACTGTGTTCCAGAAATGAGAAGTCAAGAGGACGATAATGGTCAGAGGTGATTCTAGCAGTGATTTTCCTCACAGCTGAAACAGTGTAAATAGTTATTTATGTCCTTGTGTTACACTATTGCATTTATTGTACTGCTAATAAATTATATAGTCAATAACTTTGCATTTAAGCTTAGAAGATTAAAGGTTTTGATACATGCAAAGTGATGATCAATTATTCATGGGAAAAGAAGTTTCTCTGGTTTTCTGACAACCTACGGTGGGACTCAGAGTTCATTGTTTAACTCACAAAAAAAGTTACAATTTTAATTATTGATAGGGAGATATCCAAACATACTCCCAGATTATTTTAGAACTCTGGAGAATGAAAATGAATTATGATGAGTCAAGCAGCAGACTGAAGTATGATTACCCCCACCCAGGCTTTACCTGCAAGTCAGTGATCCCAAATCCACTGACAAAATGCTGAATAATAATTATAGTGTTGAGTCTCCTAACACTAGAAATTAGGAAAAAAATTAAATGATACCTTTTGCAATTTGTCCCTGACTTGAACCCTCTCCTGGAATAAGGGGGGAAAATTGATCAGGATTGACCATTGAAATGACTTTGTCTCACAGTAATGGAAACATTCTATACTCATAGTAAACCCAAACCCCCATATCTTTCTATTGAGAAGAGGGAAGTGTATCTTATCACATATTTTACGAGATCAAAATTAATGCAAGTATAGCTGCTTCATAATGTTTTTCTTATATTAGTATTGTCATTGCTAATAGTAAGTGTTTTATAAATCTCCTGCTCTTAGAGCCAGCTATAGTGGATGATAGAGTGCTGGACCTGGAGTTAGGAAGACTTATCTTCCTGAGTTCAAATCTGGCCTCAGATACTAGTTGTGTGACCCTGAGCAAGTTACTTAACCCTGTTTACCTCATTTTCTTCATCTATTAAATGAATTAAAGAATGAAATGGTAAACCATTCCCATATCTCTGTCAAGAAAACTCCAAATGGGTTCATGAACAGTCATATACAACTGAACAAGAATAATAAATCTCAGTTAAATTAAATCTAATGACTGAATGGAAGGAAACAAGAAAATAAACATTTATTAGATACCTATTATGTGCGGATCACACTGCTAGCTGCTTTACACATTATCTCATTTGGTCCTTACAACCACACAGTGAAGTAGTGCTATTAGTGCTATTAGCCCCATTTTTTATAAGAAAAGAAACTGAGACATTCAGAGGTTAAGTAACCTGCCCAGGGTCACATAGCTAGTAAATGGAGGCAATATTTGATCTCAGGTCTTCCTGATTCCAGGCCCAGTACTCTATCCACTGTCCTACCTAACTGCTGGATGAAACAGACCAGAACCAGTCCAGTGCAAAATTTTGGTGTAGGAGGAGTATTGGTTTCTCATCATCCCATTTCTTTTTCTGTGCCTTCCTTTGATACCAGGGTGGCTGTGCTTTTATTCGCTTTCCAAGCTCTCCATTAAGAACCCTGACTCCTCCAAATCAAAACTCTCATTCTCCCAGTTCACTCTGGTTTCAATTAGGGTTTGAAAGGAAAATATTTGATGAGATTAATTCATAGCAAGGTATAAATCATTGATATTTTTCAACCTCACCCTTTTCTCTCTCTTCCCACTCCCAGAGTATTTACATTTAAAAAAAAAGGGATAGGGACGGGGACATGTGATTTTACTAGTAGAGGAAAGTTGCTTAGGAAACTGAAAAATTAAGTGACTTGCCTTGGATCCCATAGCCAGCATCGTCCAGAGAATTTGAATGAAAATCTTCTTCCTGGCTTTAAGGTCCACCTCCTATCTACTTTGCTATATATTCTTTATAAAAAAAAAAGAAAGGAGGAAGAAAGAAAGGAAGGAAGGAAGGAAGGAAGGAAGGAAGGAAGGAAGGAAGGAAGGAAGGAAGGAAGGAAGGAAGGAAGGAAGGAAGGAAGGAAGACATTCTTTAGTCCAAAAAGAATATTTAACTGTGGAATTTTCTTCATCTGTAAAATTAAGTACTGGATCAGATAACCTCTAAGATCCTTCTCAATGTTTATTCTACGGTCTTATGAAGAGACACCCAGAAAGTGGTCTGGGTATGTGCCCTGGGACAAAAATGTTGCACTGAGTGGAACTAAAACATGTTTGTGGGAATCAAGGGTGACCTGGGACTGCAGTTATGGATAGATTGACTAGGTAGCTGTCTATAGGTACAGAGTTAAAAAAAAAACTTGAGTTCAAGCCTTCTACTAACTGACTATATGATCATTTTTCCTCAGTGGACCTCAGTTAGCTCCTCTTTAAAACCAGGGAATTGGACTAGATAATTTGAAGGTCCTTCCTAGCTCCAACATTCTATCAACCTCCCCTAAGTAACCAACTCCACAGAGTGATTTGTGCTGTGATTTAAGGGATCAAAAAGTCTTTCAACTAACATTTTTTATCATTTAAAGATGATGAGATGATGTATCAGACTGGGTTTGTAATAATATGAGCAGAGATAAAAGGACACATACCAGAGATGTTGCAAAGAATTGACACTATATGCCAATTGATTGGATATTGGTGATAAGAGAGAATAAGGAATTAAGGATGACACCTGTTTTAAGCCTAGGTAACTGAGAGGATGATGGTACAGTAATAGCAACATTAAGAAGAGAGGAAGGTTTGGGGAAAAGATAATGAGTTCAGTTTTGGATATGTTGAGTTTAAAATTATCAACATGCAGTTTGAGATGTTCAATAAGGAGATGTGTGACTGGTGATCAGGAGAGAAACCAGAGCTGATTAAATAAATCTGAGAATCATCTCCACAGAGCTGATCATTGAATTTGTGAGAACTTTTAAAGTCACCAAATGAAATAGTATATAAGGAGAAGAGGAGGACCCTGGACAGAGTTATTTGTTAAGACTAAGATGAAGATTCATCAAAATAGCCTGAGAAGATTTCGTCAGAGAGGTAGGAGAGAACAATGTCTCAAAAGAGAGTCTCAAAAAGAATAGCATCATGGGTAGTGTTAAAGATTATAGAGTGATAAAGGATAAGAACTGAGGAACTGTCATTAGGTTTGGCAATTAAAAGATCACTGGTAAATTTGGAAATAGCTTTTTCAGTTGAATGAAGTTGGAAGCCAAAATAGAGAGTTCAAAAGAGAGCAAGAAGGAAGGAAATGGAGACATCTGTAATGGAAACCATTAAGGATCCACATTGATTGTATATAACCTTCTTAAGGAATTTAGCCACAAAAGGAGAGGTAGAAGATGATAGCTAGTGGGGATGGATGAATTAAGTTAGTTTTGTTTTAGTTTGTTTGGGGTATTTTGAAGATGGGGGAGAGATAGCTATGGTTCTAGGCATCAAAGAAACAGCTGCTAGGAAATAGGAAAAGATTGAAAATTAGTGAGAAAACAGGGGTAAATGGGAAATACAATCTGCTGGAGAAGATGGGATAGAATGGGATTACTTGTACATGGAGAGGGCCTTGGTAAGGAGAAAGGTCACCTCATCATATGAGACAGGAGTAAAGGAGGGAAAATATCGGAAATTGGAAATATTGGGAAGATACATCTGAATGATGTGAGATGAGGAAGAGGGGAGAAGGAAACTCACAACAAATGGTTTTGATTTATTTCCCCCAGTATCAAACATAACATCCTCTATTTGGGTTTTATTTATTTGTTTTTGATTTTTTTAATTTAACATTTCCCCCAGTTACATGTAAAATCAATTTGAACATTCTTTTTCCAAATTTTTGAGTTCCAAATTTTCTCTCTTTCCCCACATTCAAAAGGTAAGCAAGTTGGCATAGGTTATACACATGTAGTCATGCAAAACACACATTTTCATGTAATTCATTCTGTGAAAGAAAACACAGACAAAAAAAAAACAAGAAAAATAAAGTAGAGAAAAAATATTTTGATCTGTATTCAGCCTCGCCCAGTTCTTTCTCTGAAGATGGACAGAACCTTTCATCATAAGTCCTTCAGAATTATCTTGCATCATTGTATTGTTGATAACAGCTAAGTTATTCACAGTAATTATGATACAATATTGCTGCTACTGTATACAATGTTCTCCTGGTTCTGCTCATTTTCACTTTGCATCAGTTCATGTATTTCCAGGTTTTCCTGAGAGCATCTTGCTCATTGTTTCTTATAACACATTAGTATTCCATCACAATCACATACAATTTGTTCAGCCATTCCCCAATTGCTAGGCATCCACCCTTTTTCCAATTCTTTGCCACAATGAAAAGAGCTGCTATAAATATTTATGAACATATAAATCCTTTTTGTTTTCATCTCTTTGGGATACAGATATCATATTGGTATTGCTTGGATAAAGGGTATGCATGGTTTCATAGCCCTTTGGGCATAGTTCCAAATTGTTCTCCAGAGTGATTCAATCAGTATACAACTTCACCAACACCATTAGTGTTTTAATTTTCCCATAATCCCTCCAACATCTGTCATTTTCTTTTCTATCATATTGGCCAATCTGATAGGTGTGTGATGGTACCTCAAAGTTGGTTGGGTATTTTGGGGGGTTTTTTGCCTTTTGGAGGGCAATTGGGGTTAAGTAACTTGCCCAAGGTTACATGGCTAGTTTTTTTGTGTGGGTGTTAAGTGTCCAAGGCCGGAACCAAACTTGGATCCTCCTGACTCCAGGTCCCGCACTTTACTCACTGCCGCCCCAGCCTCAGAGTTGTTTTAATTTACATTTCTCTCATCAATAGTGATTGAGAGCGTTTTTTCATATGACTATAGATAGCTTTGATTTCTTTCTGAAAACTGCCTGTTCATATCCCTTGATGATATATCAATTGAGGAATGTATCTTTCTATAAATTTGACTCCGTTTTCTATGTATTAAAGAAGTGAGATCTTTGTCAGAGAAACTTACTATAAAACCTTTCTTTGTTTTTAAGAGCCCTTTTCGACTTACTTCTTCCTACCTTCCTAGCCTTTTCATTTTTCACTTCCTCCATGTACTCTATGATACAGGGCCACCAATCTTGTTGCTATTCCTCTCACACTACTCCATCTCCCAAACTGGTATCTTTTCATTGGCTGTCCCTTGGAATGCTCTCCCTCTTTATCTCTGCTTCCTGGCTTCTTTCAAGACTCAGCTCACATCACACCTTCTGTAGTCTGCCTTTCCTAACTCTCCTTCCTCACTTCCCCTCATCCCCAACTGCTACCCATCTATCTATCTATCTATCTATCTATCTATCTATCCATCTATCTATCTATCTATCTATCTATCTATCTATCTATCTATCTATCTATCTATCTATCTATCTATCTATTCATCCATCCATCCATCCATCCATCCATCCATCCATCCATCCATCCATCCATCCATCCATCCATCCATCCATCTATCTATCTATCTATCTATCTATCTATCTATCTATCTATCTATCTACCTATCTATCTTCTTTCTATCTTGTATATGCAATTTTTGCATATAGAAGGAAGGAAGAAGGTTCAAAAACGAAGAAGGAAGAAGGTTCTAAAAATGTTAGACAGATCCAAATGGGGACACAGAATTAAACCACTTTATTTGCTTGTTGTTGTTTTTTTTTTTACAACATTTGGTTCTGCCTTATTAAATGCTTTGGATTTGGAGTAGGATTTTGTCCCCTTGTCCTTTATGTTTGTTTGGTCTTGTTGATGCTTTCAAAAGCCTATAATGTTTTAAAGTATTAATTTTTTTGAAAGGTCTCCATATAAAAGAACCTCTACTCCATACTGTATCAAGGTGTTTGATATTCCAATATTAATGATTCATTCATTTGGGTCTTGAAGTCTCTTCTACCTTAAGGGATTCTCTAAACACACAGACACAAACATAGACACACACACACACACACACACACACACACACACGGTCCTGGAAGAGGCAAGGTCTGAATCTTTCATTGGCTAATACCTTAGGAGACATTGTTTTCCAACCTGAAAACTAAATGCAAAGGAGGCAAGGTATACAGCACATAGTAGAGAAATCTGGTACAATAGGAGTGAAAGGTGAGTCTTTGGGAGAATGGAATGTCAAAAGAAGGTGAGAGGGAACTGGTAAAGGATTATGAAGGTACCAAAACCTACTTTACCATTTTCCCCTCCTAGCACCTGTCCTAAGTGACCTAGATTTAAATAGAAGAAAATAGTAGAGAAATAGGTCACAGAATAGTTGCATCATCCCCGGGCTATCAGGATTCATATTTATTCTCAGTTTCTTTAAGAGATATTTTTCCAATGTAGTTTGTTTTGGCCAATAATCTCTGGGAACACCCATGGAGTTTTAAAAACACATTTCATACCAAAAGCAGCACCCTGTCCCAGAATGGCATAGGCCAGTACTAACACACAGTTATAGTTCATAAGCTCTTACAGGACAGAATGAAGAAGCTAACAAAGATAGGTCTGATGGGTTCTGGTAGTAAAGAAGTAGTCTCTGAGAAGAAACTTTAAAAATCTCTTTCATGGAGACACAGACTAATCTCTTCTTTTTTTAAAAACTTCTTTAATGAATTGATTAATTTTTCATTTTCAATATTCACTTCTACAAGATTTTGAGTTCCAAATTTTCTCCCCCTCCCCCTCAAGATGGAGTGCAATCTGATATAGGCTCTACACATACCTTTACATTAAACATATTTTCACATTGGTCATGTAAAGAAGAATTAGAACCAATAGAAGGAACCACAAGAAAGAGGGAACAAAAGGGGGGGGGCAAATACTATGCTTGGATCTGCATCCAGACTCCATAGTTCTTTCTCTGGATGTGGGTAGCATTTTCCATCGTGAGTCTCTTGGAATTGTCTTAGATTCTCGCATTGCTTAGAAGATCTAAGTCTATCAAAGTTAGTTATCGCATGATGTTGCTGTTAGAGTGTACAATGTTCTCCTGGTTCTGCTTATTTTACTCGGCATCAGACTAATCTCTTTTTATACATTTTTAAGATCAGTCTCCCAACAGGTCCCTTCAAGGAATGTAAGACCGTACTTATCTGCCCTCTGTCACTTAGACTGGACATGTAGTACATACAACACTGGACTTGAAATGAGGGAAACTTGAGTTTAGATGCTGCCTCAGATACAAGCTGTGTGTCTTAAATTTAATTATCTTAAATTCTCTGTGCCTGGGGTGGCTAGGTGGTACAGTGAATAGAACACCAGCCCTGGAGTCAGGAGGACTTGAGTTCAAATCTGACCTCAGACACTTAACACTTACTAGCTGTGTGGCCTTGGGCAAGTCACTTAATCCCAATTGCCCTGCCTTTCCCCTTCCAAAAAGCAAAACAGTAAAAATAAAAATAAATAATTAAAAAATTCTCTGTGCCTCAGTTTCCTCATATTTGATGGCTTCCAAGATCCCTTTCAGCTCTAAATCTCTGGTCCAATCTTTCTATGACTCCTTTAGGGACCTCTAGATTCTTAGTATAGTGTACACACAATAAGCAGCAAATGTTTATTGAAATGTTTATTGATTGATTGACTAATTGTGAGGATTGGGAAAAACTGAATCATGGAGGTTCTGTACTTCATGCATTCTTTTAGGCACTATTTGTTGAGAGCCTATTAGATCTAAGGTTCTGTGCCAAGTTCAATGGTTGTTATATAAATAATATAATTATTATATATGTTATAATATAGTTATAATATATATAAAATGATATATATTGTTATATAAAATTTTTAAATCAGTGGTCTCTGTCCTAATCTCCTATTAGACTATGACTTTCTTGAGAGCAGGGCCTGTCTTTTGGCACACTGTTTATTGACTGCATGACTGAGGTATATTGGGTATTCAGGCTTGCAGAGAGCTTTTCAGGACTGCTCATTTATCTTTAGTGTCTACATTTCACCCAGCTCTCACCTGTGGCTCCGGGAAGCTATAGCATGTTTAGTGACCATACCCCGGGAAAATTCTCTCAGCAGACAGGTTACACCCTGTTGAGGATAACCAACAGGCCTCAAACCCATCCCAGCAGAACGGGTGGATGAGAACAATTTGTTCCAGTGGTCATGAAGGTGGCTGAAGCAGGCATTGTAGAGCATGCCAAAATGCCAAGGGCATCCACTGATCCCAAGCCATAGCCAGTCATCTTGACTTTTGTCCTGTCACTGGACTTTGATGACTCTGGAAGAGAGAGTGAGACTGATGACTTTGCACAGTTCTGCCTGGCTTAAATTTAATTCACCCACAAGTTAAGACATTGCCCTATGATGTCTTTGGTCCTCTTCAAAAACAAACAACAAACAACAACAATTGACTGAGTGACTGCCCTACAAGGCAGGTTTGGAATGCAATTATCACCAAATACTAGATATCATGTGACTCAGGTCATGGTCCCATCCTGAGGGACCAAATTAAAATTGGGGAGCATTGCTGAATCAGAGAAAAGGCCCCAAACAATATTTCAAGTAATTAAGTTCATGGAAAATGAGGAAAATGCTCCATTGTAGAATTTTGCATACTTATCAATTGTACACTAGCCCAGAAGCTCATTTCTGGGAACCAAAATAATTTGTTTGACTTTGCTATGCAAAGAGACATCCACTTCAATACTTCCAGTATCCATGATTCTATGAGTCAGAGTGGATGCTCTCTCCAGGAATCTAAGGGAACCCAAGATACCTGTTCTATTTTATCTTAACTATGGAATTTCTAGACTTACTTGGCGTGGGTCTTAAGCAGCAGACACCCTGTCTCCCAGATTCACATACCCAGCTAAAAAGCACTTCCCAGGCCTTATTCTCCACTGGTATAGGTTCTAAGCACCCTGAGTTGAGAGGCATCACAGTGGATAGGGCAATGTGGGTTCAGATTCTACCTCTGACACACACTGGCTATGTGACCCTGAGCAGGTGACTCTCAGTACCCTAAGTAACTCTCAAATTTATTGAACAGCTGCAGATTTGCATTGGTACAGGGGCTTTCTTTCCTGGGAGCTTATCCCACTGATGAAACCACAGTTCCCAACTAATTAATTACAATAACAACAACAACAACAATAAACCAGTAAACATTTATTAAGAGCTTACTATGTGCCAGACACTATGCTAAGCACTGGGGATACAAGATAGTAAAAGATAGTCCCTACCCTCAAGGAGCTCACAATCTAATGAAAATAACATTGATGATGATGATGATAATTATAATAACAACAATAATAATAACAAACTCAGAAAACATTCAAAACATATCCCTGACCTTGTCAAGTGTGATTGAGGGGGCTTAAAAAGGGGTGGTGAAAGTTCTTTTTTAAAAATGTCTTTAATAGTATTTTATTTTTTCTAAGTACATGTAAAAACAAATTTTAACATTCATTTAAAATTTTGAGTTCCAAATTATCTCCCTCCTTCCCTTCCTCTCTTACCACCACTTCCCTAAGACAGCAGTATAATATAGGTTATGTATATTCACTCAAATAAAACATTTCCATATTAGTTATGTTGTGAAAGAAGAAACAGGCCAAAATAAAAGAAGCACGAACACACAAAGGAAAATGAAAATAGTGTGCTTTGATATGTATTCAGATGTGGATAGCATTTTTTCTCATTAGTCCTTTGGAATTGTCCTGGATCGTTGTATTGCTGAGAAGAGCTAAGTTGTTCAAAGTTGATTATCACAAAATGTTGTTAAAACTGTGTACAATGTTCTGGTTAGGCTTACTTCACTTTGCATCAGTTCACATAAGTCTTTTTTGGTTTTTCTGAAATCTGTGGGCTCATCATTTCTTATACCACAACAGTATTCTATCACATTCATATGTCACAACTTGTTCAGCCATTTCCCAACTGATG
Source organism: Petaurus breviceps papuanus (assembly GCF_028583685.1). Lineage (NCBI taxonomy): Eukaryota > Metazoa > Chordata > Mammalia > Diprotodontia > Petauridae > Petaurus > Petaurus breviceps. The sequence goes on from NW_027187316.1 coordinate 5,110,049, forward strand.
GACATCCCCTCAGTTTCTAATTCTTTGCCACCACAAAAAGAGCTACTATAAATATTTTCATATTTGTGGGTCCTTTACCCTTTTTCATATTGCTTTGGGATACAGACCTAGGAGTGGTATACAAGGGGTATGCACAGTTTGATTGTCCTTTGGGCATAGTGATAAAAGCTCTAATGACTTAAAAAGTTACTTCCAAAATACTGATTATTTCTACTATGATTTGTATGGTACATGCTATTATTCATATTTAGAATCTGCTTAGATCAGTCCTGCCCAAATGCAAAAGGGTATTTAGGTTTATTCAAAGTCATTAGAACTACTAGCTTTGGGTTAAACAGAATTAAAAGATCCCTTCCTAAGTATAAACTAATGCCTTGACCTTTACTAGCACACTGAAAAAAGTGCTGGTTTAGGAGGCAGAGGCCTGAAGTTTGGTTCCCATGGTTGATGCTTACTTGCCTTTGTGACCTTTGGCATGTCACTCAACCACTCCCATCCCACACTACTTCCACCTGAGTTTTCTCATCTGTAAAATGCAGGAACTGGACTAGATGTCCTCAGTAACTCCTTCTCGCTCTAGAGATATGACATTGTTTCTTTCTGCCTTACAAAGTCATCAAAGCGTTAGAAAGTTCTCCAAAACTAAAAATCTTAGATGTTCCCTTCCGTAGATGTGTTTCTTATTTTGATTTTTGAAAGTCAGAGATAACTCAACACTCACATTTCTAATAGCCCTCTTCCAAAGTGGTTTGGAATGTCTTCTGAGCTTGCACAGAGCTCTTTTGGCCTTTGTGGCTAGATAGGAGTGGGGAGTTCATCCATCTGCAAGTGGTCCCATGGCTATACCACAAAAGATAGAAACTCAAAGTTTGCCCTATAGTTCTTTCTCCTCCACAAACCACTCCATTTTCTCTTTTCCAAATTGCACTCAAGCAATAAGGATCCCCAGAGGGTGTGGATTTGTCTCCAGAAAAATGAGAATAGCAACAACGCAGAATAAAGTTCAACCCAAATCCCAGGGGCCCCGTCCCCTTTTTTCCTCTTTCGTTCCCTTCTTTTCTTTCCATAGGGGTTGCTGAAGGCCTAGGAATGTTTCTGAGCAACCCAGGAGAAGTCCTTACGGTAAGCACCACAGCTAAACAGACTGAGATGTTTAGGTAAGCATTATAATGGGCATGGAAATAAAGAAACCACAATTCAAAGCATAAGTCATCGCGGATGAGAATACACATGTTTGGGGCTAAGTTTATGAGAAATGAAGAACTGAATGATACTGGTCTTGTGGATCCGCACCCCGGCACTTGGTGTTTTCTCAGTGCCAGGAGTGATTTATTTCTGGTAAACAGCTTTGCTCAAGTGGGGCATCCAATTACTACAGACCTTGTTTGCTATAAAAACTAACTGCATAGAAAAATATTGCCTTAGCAAGGTTTAACTGGTGGTTAATCCAAACATGTGGCAAAGTACAAATTCCAGAGCTCAAAATATCCTCCCAGCTCCGGAGGACATCTGAACGTCCAGAGAATATCATAATCATCACCCCCAATGAGCCGTGACTCAGAGGCAGTGTATGGAAAGAGGACATTTCCAGTGAAACCATAGTATGGAAAGCAAACAGAAAAGGGGCTAGAAATCTTCCCCTAGGTAAAAGCCCCGGGACTAACTCAGCTTCTTTGAAGAAGTTGGGCTGCTGTGGGAGTTCTGGGGTGGAGCGTTAGGAAGGAAGAAAAGAATTAAAAATGCATTTCTTGTATAAGTTTCTTTACCTAGGGTGTTCTATGGCATAATTCATCGCCTTAATTTTTCTCTAAATTTTGAACAGATATTGGGGACCACCTTTTTTAAAAAATGAAGCAACGCAACATTGTTGTTGTATCGATACAAATTGGCTCATTCTAGAGATCCAGATTTTGCTTTCAGTATCCAAAAGGGTTCATTACCATACCTCAAATATTTAGGTTTTCATATGAAAAAGCCTTAAGAATTTTAAATTCCTACTCCATCAAAAATGGCAGCTCCTGTGAAACTCATGTTACTTTTTTTTTTTATATTTTTAAAGGCTGAAATGCAGCGATGAGTTTAATATCCAAACCTTCCCACTTTCTCTCCATCTTCTTTTTTTGGGGTTTCCTGGCTCGCTAATAGCTTTCAGTTGGCCTCTGGAGGTGTCCGGTGACGGTGCAGTCTGATCACTGCAAATGTATATTCTCCTTGCGTATCCCAGAGGATTAGTCAAAAATACTTTTCCTATTTAAAGGTGGCAGTTGGCAGTCAAAAGGGATCCCAAACTGGTTTGGAATCGTTTCCACTGAGAGGAACGTAAAGTGTCAACTTACCAAAGCAAACAGGAACCGTCCTTGCCATGATGGAGCCGGCTCCTGGCTCCCCTACCTTGGTCTTTTGCCATAGGCAATAATCTAAATTCGCAGACTCGGGGAAGGGTAGGGAGAGAAATGGGCCTCCAGAAAGCGTCCAAGCTCACCCAGTCCTTGCTTTTCAAGCATGCATGCCAGGAAATCACTCTTGATGGATTCATATTCTTATCAATTCCAGTGCTCAGCGTACTGCCTGAGGCATAGTGATGCTTCATAAATGTTGATTAACTGACTGAATTCAATTCAGAACCAATAAGCATTTATTAAGTGACTTAGGATCACATCCTTGATCCTGACATCATCTAGTTCACTCCCCCTTCCCATTTTATAAATGAGGAAACTGAGGCCAAGGGAGGTTAAGTCATTTGCCAGACATTAAATCTGTCACTTGGGCATTTAGTTTGTTTCAGGAACTGTGTTAGGCACCAAGGAGGCAAAAGCAAAAAATGAAAGTATTATTTGCCCTCTAGGAAATTACATTTTCCCAGACTTCTCCCTATCCAATCTGAATTTCTCCTGCTTCAACTCAAGCCACGTTTTGCTTCTGTTCTCCGTGGAGTATGACTCTAAATGAAGAGTGGGAAGGTTACCTCAGGTCATCTCATCCAATCACTTCATTTTATAGTTAATATGATTAATCATTTAATTAATTTTTACTTAATTTAATATATAATATTATAATAGTTCATTATATTATATAATAATTAGTATGATTATGTTAAAATAAATGTTATATAATAAATAATAAAATAAAATTAATGTTTATTTAATTTACTAATTAATCTAATTAGTAAATTAAATGTAATAATATAGTTAAAGACACTGGGGTCAAGGGAAGTTAAGTGATTCTCCCAGGATCAGAGTATCAGAGGCAACATTTGAACTCATGTCTCTCACCCCTCAGCCACTGTTCTTTCCCAAGCCGGGCACCATATTGGACACAATAGTCCTCTACTCATTGAAAGTCAGTTATTAAATCAGCTCCCATCCTTGTCATTCCCAAGTTCAATACCTACAGTGCCTTCAGCTTCACTTCACAAACACCTTTCTCTTGCTGTTTAATCATTTTTATTGCTTTCCATAACCCTCAAATGGCAGGGCCTCCAACTAGACACTTTACAAAAGCTAGACTAATGCAGAGCAAATATTAGAAGGAGACTGAGATCCCAGCTCCTATGGGCTGTTCTGCTTTTAACACTGCCCATTATATAAGAAAGAATAGACACATTCTTCTACTGTCCTGCCATAAGCTTTTAATTAACCCATTCTTTCTGCTACTCAGATACCTAAACACTGTAACTCCTTTCAAGACCTGTGATTCTTACCTGATGATTTATAAGATAGCACATCCAGAAAATGGCCCCACTTAAGGTGACTTTATTTAGGGCCCATATTAAATGAGTCAGGTTTAACTAGGGTCTCTTCCTTCCATTTTCAAGATATTTGCTTATGGGATGAAAGAGTAGTAACAGCTCATCACAGAGTGAAAAGCTTAAGACAGCATAGGGAGCTGCAACGGTCACTTGGGGCAGGCAACTGGATCGTTTTGCTTGGTTTTTCAATCTTAGATGAATTTGAAGGTTCGATTCCTTCAGGTTCCTCAGCTGTGGTCTTAATTAAAAGATGGGCATCATAGGATATAAAACTGAGAGAGATCTTAATCCCATTCCTTTACTTTCCAGATTGGAAACTAAGACTTTTTCTCAGGTGAATCATAGATTTAATACTGAAAGGGGATCTCTAAGACCATATATTTCATATCCTTCATTTTATAGATGGGCCTCAAGATTCCACAGGCAATAGATGTCAGAGGCAGGATTTGAGCCCAAGTGCTTCCTGAAGCCAGAGCTGGTTCTCTTTCTACTATACCACACTCACTTCCTCAGAGTAAGCAGAAAGGCCAAAGTTTGGTTTGAAGCCTTTTCATTCCAAATCAAGCATACCTTTCTACAATGCCTTTCTCCAAAAGGGAATTTGCACAGCATTATTATTCTATTTTCTGTCATATCCTGAAATATATCTAATATTATAATTCTCTTCATATCCAGGTAGCTAGGTGGCTAGACCTGGAATCAGGAAGACCTGAGTTCAAATCTGCCTTTAGACATTTACTAGCTGTATGACCTTGGGCAAGTCACTTAAGCTCTTTCTAGCTCATTTCTCTCATTTTTAAAATAAAGATGATAATTCACCTACCTCTCAGGGTTTTGTGAGGATAACCAGAGTTAAATATAGAAATATGATCAATAATATTTTAAATATTTAAAATAAATAAATATATAAAATATAAATATGTAAATATAATAAAAATAAATACATAAAATATATGTGAAGCTCTCTGCAAACCTTTAAGTGCCATATAAATACTAGATGCTGTCATCATCAATCACCATTGTTATTATTATCCCCTCACAAGGAGGTGGCACAATGGATAGAGTGCCAGCCCTGAAGTCAGGGAGATTCCTGTCCCAGAGTTCAAATCTGTTCTCAAACACCAACTGTGTGACCCTGGGCAGCCACTTAACCCTGTTTATCTCACTTTCCTCATCTGTAAAAATGAGTTGGAGAAGGAAATGGCAAACTGCTCTAGTATCTTTGTCAAGAAAACCTCAAATGGGGTCACAAAGAGTCAGATAGGACCAAAAACAAGTGGACAACAACTATCCCTCACACTTGAGGGGAAGGAAAACACCGCGGTGGTGTGCAAAGAACATTGAACTTGGGGCTTGAAGTCAGAAGATCTAGATTTGAGTTCTGCTTCAAATCTTCCTAGTCATGTGACTTTCAGTAAATAACTTAATTTCCCTGTGGAAATGGAGATAATAATTGACTACTTACTTCAGAATTGCAAAAAAAAAAAAACAATATTACTACCACTAGAATCTTAGCATTGGAAGGGATTTCAGAGACATCCAGTCCTGTTTGTTTCTGAACAAAAATTCTCAGTGACTACTTGACCCTGCTTTACTTGAATGGCCCCTAGAAGTAGAGGCCGCTGATGGCACAGTGAACTGAGTGCTGGTCCTGGAGTCAAGAAGACTTGAGTTCAAATCTCACTTCAGACACTTAGTTATGTGTGTGACCCTATGGCTAACCTCTATCTGCCTCAGTTTCTTCATCTGTAAAAATGGGGATTGACCTCCCAGGATTGTTACAAGCATTAAATGAGATCATCTTTGTACAATGCTTAGTATGTAGTAGGTACTTAATAAATGCTTATTTCCTTCCTTCAGAGAGAGGATCCCAACATTTCCCAAGGCATCACATTCTGCCTTTGGGAAGTCCTAACTATTAGAAAGTGCTTTCAATAAGTTTTACATAATTGCACATACATAACTTATATTAAATTGCTTACCACTTTAGGGAAGTGGGAGGGAAGGGAAGAAGGGAGAAAATTTGGAAATAAAAAAATTTATTAAAAAATGAATATTAAAATTATCTTTACATGTAATTGCAAAAAATAAAATGCTATTAAAAATAAATAAAAGTTAAAAAAAGAAAAAATGTGCTTCCATTCATCAATTCTAAATCTATCTCTTTGCAACTTCTATTTGTTGCAAATATTGTTGCAAATTTGTTGCAAACTCTGTCCTCTGATGTTAAATGCAATCCCTCTTTTATGTGACAGGCTAGTTGAAGACAAGTTGAAGATCTTCTAATCCCTGCTCCCTCCCCAGAGTTCAATCCCCGAAGTATACCTAGTTTCTTCGGCTGACTATGGCATAATCTCAAAGTCTTTCACCAACCTGATTACAGTGCTCTGGATCCTCCCAGGTTTATCAGTGTCCTTCCTAAAATATGCCACAGAGAAATCAAAATAATCCTCCGTATGTGATCTGACTGGGGAACAGAAGAGAGGGATTATCAAGTACCTGCCTATTTCTAGAAGATATGCCTTTTATGATCAATTAAGATGCCGTTAGTTGTTTATTTGGGTTTTTTGGCTGCATTAGTATGTGATTACTTTATATGGAGTTTTCAGTCCAGTATAATCCCCAAATCTCTTTTTTTTCTCTTTTGCACCTTTTGTAAGGTGTGTGTGTGTGTGTGTGTGTGTGTGTGTGTGTGTGTGTGTTAAAGAAGAGGCTTTAACATCTGTTTTGTTGTTGCATCCTAAAGACCACGGAACCTTTCCATCTGACTTAGAGCTGAGACTTTCCCTATGTGCTGTCTCCTCCATTAGAATGTGAACTCCTTGAGAACGTTTTCAGTCATGTCTGACTCTTCATAACCTTACTTGGAGTTTTCTTGGAAAAGATACTGGAGTGGCTTACCATTTCCTTCTCCAGGTCATTCTATGGATGAGGAAACTGAGGCAAAGAGGTTAAGTGACTTGCCCAGGATCACACAGATAATAAGTCTCTGCAGTCAGATTTGAATTCAGGAAAAAGAAACTTCTAAATCTAGGCTTGTCATTCTATCCATTGTGCCACTTATCTCTCCCTTGGGAGTTGCTGCTCTTATGGTTGTGGAGCTGTTTCAATCATTTCGACTCTCTGTGACCCCATTTGGGGTTTCCATGGCAAAGATACTGGAGTGGTTTGCCATTTCCTTCTCCAGCTCATTTTCACAGATTAGGAGCTGAGGCAAACAGGGTTAAGAGATTTGCCCTAGAGTCACACCCCTTGAGAGCAGGCTGTCTTATTTTTCCATTTGTATCACTGAACTTAACATAGTGTTTTTCACATAATAAACACAAAATGGATATTTTATTCATTCATTCATTCAAATAAAACTTATACAAATATCTATATATACAAATATAATATAAAGTAAGAACAAAACTTCTATATTTGTTTGTATCCCCTATATTTTTTGTTTGTTTTCTTCTGTGCATTCAAAAAAACACTTTTATTGTTGTTGGTTTGGGGCGGGGGGGGGGGGGTGAAATATCAGTTACTCCACACATTTACCTACTATCTTTCCCTTCTAGCAGGAGAAACCCTCCTTGTCAGCAATTATGAGCAGTCCAGCAAAATAAATCAACACCTTGGCCATATCTAAGGAAACCAATCTATCTCATTCTGCATCCCAGGTCTATTACCTCTGTCCAGAGGTAGGAGGTATATATTATCATTAGACTTTTGAAGTCATTCATCATTTGCTGCTTTGATCAGAGTTCTGAAGTCCTTTCAAGTTGTTTTCCTTCATATTACTGTTGTGGTCATTTTGTAAAATCTCCTGACTGCTTATTTCACTCAAAATAAATGCCTTTAGAATTAGAAGGGAAATAGGAGGGGGAAAAACTACAGAAAATTTCTCTATTAAAAGTGTAATATATAAAGAATTAAAAATTAGCAAAAATACATAAGAAAATAAGCCACCCTCTAGATTTTTTTTCCCACAAATACCTCAGAGAGCTGTCATGAGAAAAAAGAGAAGAGGAATAGGCATATAAAATAGGAATTTTATAGCACCTATAATGTGATAGGCACTCTGCTAAGTTCTTTTTATAAATATCTCTTTTATCCTCACAACAATCCTGAGAGGTAGATACTATTATTATCCTTATTTTACAGTTGAAGAAACTGAGACAAACAAAAATTAATGATTTCCTTGGGGCTCATAGAGTCAGTAAGTATCTGAGGGCAGTTTTGAATTCAGTTCTTCCAGGGTGGCTAGGTGATGCAGTGAATAGAGCACCAGCCCTGGAGTCAGGAGGGCCTCAGTTCAAATACAGCCTCAGACACTTAACACAAAACTAGCCATGTGACCTTGGGTAAGTCACTTAACCTCAATTGCCCTACCTTACCCCCCCCCCCCAAAAAAAAAGAAAGGAAAATGAATTCAGTTCTTCCTGAGCCCATGGCTCTCTCCACCTGGCCACCAGTTTCTTCATGAGGAAAATACTTCATAACATGTAAAGAATTAGTTAATTATGTATTTTTCTAATTGGGGAACCTTTAAAGGGAAAGTCTTTCTGTACTACTACTGACAAATTATGTTCCTGTGGGAGGTGGTGACACCACGGTAGACTGGAGTGAATGTAACAGTATGATTTTATCACATCCCAGATCTTCTTATAAACACAATCACACCTTGGGGCCTAAGAACCAGTCTAGTATACTGGGTTAGAGTGGTTAGTTCCATCCTAGATAGTAGCATACCTTGAAGAAATTCTTTTGCTAGAGTATGAGAAACAGTATCTAATCAGCTTGGGTAGAGGACCGATAAATATTATTTTATGCTCCTTTGCCTAGCATTTAAGACCATCCACAACCTGAGACAGCATTTCCTCAAACTTTCCACTCTTATTTCCCACTGCATTTTCCATCTACTCTCTTTCTTGGGCAAATTGGACTAGTCTCTTCTGCACATACCACCACGCCTTGATATCCATGTAGTTATTCATAACGGTCTCTGTGTGTGATGTTGTCCCTCCCTTTCTTTTCCTTTTCATTTCCTACTCTTCCTTTAAAGTTCAGATCAAATGCAATCCCCTCTATAAAGCCTTCTTTAACCTCCCCTTATCTATAGGGACCTTTCCCCTTGGGTTTCACATAACTCTTGATTTTCTTAATTTTTTTTTCAATTAAGAAGGACTTATTTTCTCTCTCCCACTTCTTCCCATCCCCTCCCCCAGAAAGAAAAAGAAAAACAAGTCCTTTTATAACAAATAAGCATAGTCAAGCAAAACAGATTATTATGGTGGTCATGCCATTTCACACACACATACATACATATATACATGTATGTATGTATTATATATTTAGAAGATATAAATATTGATATAGATATAAATATAGACATCATTATAGATATATATCTATAGCTATATAGAGACCCTAAGGAACCATCTATATTTATGTCTATATCAATATCTATGTCCATGTCAATATCAATATCTATATCTATAGCTATGTCTATGTCTACATCAATATCTATGTCTATGTCTATATCTAAAGCAATGTCTCATTCTGTACCCTGAATTCATCACATGTCTGTCATGAGTTACTTATAGAATTGTGGTTGGGCATTGCATTAATCAGAGTTAAATCTTTCAAAGCTATTCATTTAAAAATAATATAGTTATTATTATGCAAATACTCCCCTGGTTCTGTTAACTTTACCCTGTATCAGTTTATACAAATCTTTCTAGGTTTCTCTGAAACCATCTCTTTTGGCATTTCTAATGGTGTAATAGTATTTAATTACATTTATACACCATAATTTATTTAGATATTCACCAACTCATGGGCATCCCCTTAGCTTCCAGTTCTTTACCAACACAAAAATAGTTACTATAAATATTTTCATGCATATGGGTCCCTTTCTTCTTTCTTTCTTTGATCCCTTTGGGGTACAGGTTTAGTAGTGGTATTTGTTGGTTTACAGTCTGGTTAAATGACTTTGGGGGACACAGTTTCAATCTGCTTCCCAGAATGGTTAGACCAATTCAAATATCCACCAAAAATGCATTAATGTGTCTGTTTTTCTAAGACCTCTCCAACATTTGTCATCTTATGTCTCTTCAATGGACATATTTATTATGTTTATTTACATGGTTTTTTTTTTAAGCAATCGGGGTTAAGTAACTTGCTCAAGGTTACACGGCCAGTTATTTCTGGGTGTGCTGCTGAGTATCTGAGCCCGGATTTGATCCAGGTCATCCCAACACTGGAGCCGGTGCTCTTACTCGCTGAGCCACCTGGCCGCCCCTAAGCAATTGGAGTTAAGTAACTTGCTCCAGGTTACACGGCCAGGTATTTCTGTATTTACATGGTTTTTATATGCTTTATTAGACTATTATATGTTATATTAGACTGTGAGCTTGGTGAGGTCAGGGAACAGTATTTTATCTAAATTTTCTATATTCCATATCACCCAATACAAGGCTTATACAATCTTAGGTGTTTAATAAAAAATTTCTTGGGTAGAATTGAACTTATAGGTCTCTATATGGTTAAATTGCTAAGCCACTTATCCAGGTAACATGCTAGGTAGTATTAGCAGGAAGCCTTAGCTCCTAATCTTAGTGAGTACAACAGCCTTGGTTCTCAAAAGAAGTTGAAACCTTGGAGTGATGCTAAGGACTAGGGTCCTTTGCCTGCCATGCAACTGCTGCATTCTATTTACAAAGATATCCCAAACACCTGGAATGTAATGATGACAAAAATAGCTCCCAGGACAACCACCCTATTTCTAGACTTTTTAAAGATCAACCTGTAATTCAGTATCTGAATTGTTTAGCTCAGCAGCTGGCAAGTAACTGTCTCCTATTAAGCCAATTATTGAGTAAGGGTGTATATATAAACAATAGAGCTTCTTTCATTTTGAAAGCGGCTGAATTTATTTTTTAGGATGGGGAATAACGATCAAGGAAAAATACTATGGAGAGAAGTTTGATCAGGCTTTTATTCATTTTGAAGAGCATAGAAGTCCCAGTATAGGTATACAGGATATTTCTTTTCTCTGTACTCAAGGCCAAATAGATTCATAACCATGAATCTTTCATTTATCAAACATATGTCCATTAAAATACCCAGACTCAAACATTAGTTCAATTTTATTGTTAAAAAATATAGTTAGGAGCAATGTTTTAAAGAAACTGTAGCTGAGGTACAATTCAATACCTTTCTCATTAATTCCTAACTTAAAAAAATAAACTCATCATAATTCTTAGTTTATGCTCAAAAATTAAAAGCTTTCCTGGAGGCAGGTCTTTAACCTTCAAATTACTTTGTGTCAAAGCACTCTTGGCGGTTTTTTTCCCAAAGGGAAACTATGACCTCTATATATTCTGACTCTATGTTTTGGCCACAGGGTGGCTGTCTCAGCCCTTTCCCTAAGATATTTAAGCTAAGGATAGGAAAGCCTTAGTTTACCTTTTTAATGCTCCCAGGCCTTGCTTTCTTTTCGATATATGGCAGAAAAGAAAAAGAAAAATTACAAAATACCGTGATCTTTTAGAAATTGGTAAACCATAATTTTTTTTCCCCCCAAGCAGGAGACATTTCTCACTTTACTCTTTTTGGTTTTTCCCCTCCCATCTGGTATATAGATGATTTTACTGGAGCCTGGTATAAACTTATTATACAACAGGGTTCGCTAAGTTTCTATTGTAGCAAGACTTGAAATGGCGGCTCGGAAGTAGCCAGGAAGGTTTGCCTAAAAGCTTATTTTTTTAAGGATGGCCAATATTTCATACGCAAAGCAGAACATTTAGGACCAAAATTTCAACAAAGTCTTTGAACATAGGTTTAAACTGGCTTCATCACACTTTGCCAGGTAGACACGAAAGGTTTTTGTTCCAGCAACCAGTCTCTTTGATCTGTGACACACACTTTTCCTGGGCTTCCCATAAAGTATTTTTAAACAGTCTCCAGGCTTCCTGTGGGTTTTTCACTTTTTAAACTACTTTTGATTTTTTTTTCCCTTAATGTCTACAATTCCCTTTTCTAAAACTAAGTAACTATGTGGTGGATTTTTTTTTTTTACCTTCCCTCAATGGCCAAAATATTGAGTTTATAATCATTTGTGATCACTAATAACATTTCCCCATGGATACTGATTTCAACCTACCATATGAAACTAGTCCAATCTATTTATTTTCCTTATAGAGCACTAGAACTCTAGAATATTAGTAGAGGACCTTCACCTACTACAACCAATTTCTACATAATCCAATTTGAACACAGTGACTGGACAGCAAAGGAAGGGTACCAGATAGGAATGAGGTTGGGAAGTTTGCCTGCAATCCTCTGGTTGGGCTACCTGTTCTGGAAAAGAGAACTTAAGCTTCTAGGGCGACTAATCTGGCACCACACTGGCTTTTTTTTTTTAGAGGTGAAAGGGGGAGTAGGGCAGGGAAGGAAAAATAATACAGCCGAACTGATCTCAACTCAACCAATGGAATCGTTAATGTGGTTTCCAGCAAACTGCTCATAAAATTCATGGCAGCAGCTAATTGCTACCATGTTCTTCCTCACATACTCCCATATTAAATTTGAAATGGGGGAGAAAAGGGGAGGAGAGGGAGAGGGAGAAGGAAAGGGGGAGAGGGAGGGAGAGAGAGAGAAAAAGAGAGAGACAGAGAGAGAGAGAGAGAGAGAGAGAGAGAGAGAGAGAGAGAGAGAAAGAGAGAGAGAGAAGAGAAGAAGAGAGAGAGAGAGAGAGAGAGACAGAGACAGAGACAGAGACAGAGACAGAGAGTGAGAGAGAGAGAGACAGAGAGAGAGACAGAGAGAGACAGAGAGAGAGAGAGAAAATTTCCAAAGCCTTATTAAGCCATGCAGGACAGAGGAATGCATGATCTAAAGTGAGCCATTCACATCACCACAGCTATGTGGGCGAGCTGTCAAGCTCTGGATTACATGTCAGTCACAACACAATGAACAAGGCTCCTGCCAGCTGCCTTTACCCAGACCCAGCTTCTCTCAACCCAAACTGCACCAACAAATATAAAGAGTTATGTCTGTGTGCTAGTATATACACATATATCTGCATATACGCATGTACATGTGTGTACATATATATGTATGTATGTATGTGTGTGTATATATATACACATACATATATATATATATATACATGTATAGCTGCTCATCTATAGGGGATCCTGGCCAAAGCTGACTGTCAAACCAACTTGCCCAGATATCTTCAGAGGGTAGAAAGTCAATGGCTTATGCTACCTTCCAGCTTCTTTCCACCATGATAAGGTGGCTTGACCAAAGAAACCAACACAATGTTACAAAGATACTAGCCACACCTATAGGTGTCTGGGAAGATCCAAAAATTAAGGTCTTTGCTCGGGCCCTCCCCCTTCCTGGGGCAAGTGCACGCCACAGAGAAGTAGCTGGTCAAGGGGAATTGTTTAAAGAGTCAACTCAACTGTTATCAATCACTGCTTGACTAAAATTTGGCTTTTCTTTCTCCTCCCAAGAAAACCATTAACTCTTGCCCTAAGCATTGACTAACTACAATTTCCCTATAACTCAGTGCTTCTCTGCTTTGAGGCTTCTGGGATTAAGGGTTTGGTGTTCCAAAGTGTACTGCTTCCAACATAAAAAAAAAATTAATAGCCTATTTCTATGTTAAAATTATCCTATTTAGGGCCTGTCTATGTGATGCTGGTTAGCAGGAATTTTCATTTTCCCTGCTAGAGGGAAACTACCTTTCTCCCTGTGGCTTCTGTTGATTTGCTCAGCAGCAGCAGTTCAATTGCCCTATCCCCAGCAGGAGCAACATAGAGTTCAACAATGTCTGCTATTGATGAGAATGATGGTTGATCTCATTTTATTTCCCTATAACTCCCATTTTATCCAATACGGACAGGGCTGTCTTAGCAATCATTTTCTCATTCTATCTCTCAAAAGATTTGCTCTACTCTGACTTAAAAGTTATTTTGAAAAGAAAAACTAAATAGATTTTGATTATAGTGACTGTTCCTGTGATCTCATTGATATAGGTAATTCCTGGTGAAAAAAAAAATTCCCTCTGCCAATACATAGTAGCCCCTAGTCTACCTTACTGTCCTGTAGAAGGGCCCTGAGAAGTTGTCACTTAATCAGAATTGCCCAGCTAGTATAGGTATCAGAGGAACACTAAAATTAGATCTCCTTGACTCTAGCTTTTTGATATACTATGCAGTCTTTCAACTAAAAATTACTCTTTAATTAATTGCTCCCACTTTTGCATTTCACACATTTCCCCCCTTTCTTTTCTCTTCTGTTCTCTTTTCTTTCCTTCCTTCCCCTACCTTTTCCCCCCTTCAAATGGGTTTCACTATATCACCAGACTGGAAAATACAACAGCTACTCACTGGTTTGATCACACAACTGATAAACGTGAAAGTTTTGACCTGCTCAGTTTCTGAGTTGGGCTGGTTCAGCTTTCCTTGGGCAGCCTAGTGAACACCCATTCCTGGGACTTCACCATATGGCTTAGTTCAGACACCTACAGCCCCTACTATAGCTTGGAATTTCCCAGCTCAAGTGACCCACCATCCTTAGTTTCCCCAGTAGCAGAGACTATAGGTATGCCCCAACATGCCCAGCACAAACTTTTTGTTTCTTTCTTTGATCATTCTAAAATGCAATTAGAACGTGGGGATATGTCAGAGGGCTAAAGATGACTCCTGGTCACTTTAGACAAGAGGATCTTCCCAACCTATGCATATGTAAAACAGGGTCTTTCTACTTCCTCTGGCCTCCCCAAACCTTGCTGTTGTCATTCAGGCCTGTCCAACTCTTCCCCAGTATGAGGTTTTCTTGACAGAGATACTGGAATGGTTTGCCATTTTCTTCTCCAACCCATTTGACAGATGAGGAAACTGAGGCAAAAAGAGTTAAGTGACTTGCCCAGGGTCACACAGCTAGTAAATGTCTGAGGTTCATTTTGAACTCAGACCCACTACTCTAACCACTGAGACATTTAGCTGCCTTTTGAAACCTCCAAAATGCAAATAAAGAAAAAAATTTAAAGAGAAAGAAAACATCTATTAAAAAGCTCTCTAGGGAAAAATCTCTTCCAAATAATGATTATAAGTTGTTTTAACCTACTGTTTGTTTTTTGTATATTTATTCATGCAAAGAATAACTCAACTCTCTAACCTAGAGGTTACTACTTGCCTGATTTTTGTGTGTGTGAGTCCAGACTTATGATTTCACTGGTGTAGTGAATTTCCACTTAGTAATAAAACTCTGATTGACATCTACTGGGCAAGTTAGATGTAGAGAATGAATGGGGAATCTTGGGCCTTGAAGTGACCTCAAGGTTGCAGGTTCCCCACTCCTGATCTAGAGAGCTACCTGAGTCACTAAGAGGTTAGGTGACCTACTTAGAGTCCCATAGCCAGTGGGCACCAAAAGCAGGAATTAAACAGAAGTCATTCTCACTCTAAGGCAGGTTCTGTATCTCTTATTTATAGTAACACATAAGGACTGCAGTAGATAGTGTTTGACCTTCCATGAAAAGAGATGAGTTTAATTCCTGATTCGGATATTTTCTACCTAGATGACTTTATCTCTCTCAGCCTCAGTTTCCTTTTCTATAAAACTGGGATAGTCAGTTCATAAACATTTATTATGCACCTACTATGTACTAAGTACTATGGCAGGTGCTGGGAATACAAAAAGAAGTAAAAAACAGTCCCTGCCCTCAAGGAGCTCACAATCTAATGGAGGAAACAACATGCAAATACCTATAACCAAGAGATATGTAGGATGAATAAGAACTAACTCTAAAAAAGGAAGACACTAAAAATAAGAAAGTTTGGAGAGGGCTTCCTTAGATGATGGGATCTTATCTGGGATTTAAAGGAAGCCTCGGAAGCCAGAAGGCAAAGATGAGGAGGAAGAAGAGAATTTCATAACAGAGAAAATCCCCAGAGTCAAGACATGAGTGTCTTTTTCATGGAACTTTGAGCAAGGAGGTTGGTGTCACTGGATCAAAGGACATGTGGTGGGGAGTAAAGACCAGGGATGGGGGGGGGGGGGGGGGGGAGAGCTAGGTTATGAAGAACTCTGAATGCTAAATGGGAACTTTTGTATTTGATCCTGGAGGTGATAGGAACCACTGGAGTTTATTGAGTGGGGGTGAGGAGGGGGGAGGCTTACATGATCAGACTTCCACTTTTGGAAAGTTACTTTGATGGCTAAATGAAGGATAGATTGGAGACAGGGGAGGGGGGCAGGAACTTGAAGCAGGCAGCACCACCAGCAGGCTATTACAATAATCTGATTGTGAGGTAGTGAGAGTCTGTCCGAATGGTGGCAGTATCGGAGAAGAGTGGGGATCATATTAACAGTCCCTACCTCACAGGATTGTTCTAAGGATCAAATAAGATATGTATAAAATACTTTTCAAACCTTAAAGCTAAATATGTACTTTAAAGGACATATGCTTAATGCTTAAGTGTATAAGCATACATATTAAATATACAAACATATATCAAATATATAAGCATAAAGCACATATAAAATACAGAAAGCAGGTAAGCATAAATATGTACTTAAAGCTAAATAAACATCAACTATGCATACTGTTGCTCTCGATTATCATGCTTTTCTCCCTCAGAATTATTTAATATTTTTTAACAGTCACATATTCAATTAATCAACAATCATTTATTAAGCACCTATGACATGCCAATCTTTTCCTGGAGCTTACATTCTATCAAGGTTATTTGAAAATGTCCAGATAAGATCAAATAAAAAATATATATAAAGTGTACTCACTTTTTGAAAGGTTGCTTTTGGTGGGGCTTTTTTTTTTGGAGAGAAAAGGGAAAACACTTCTATCTCTAAGAACTGAGCCCTGCGCTAAAGGAAAGTTCCATAGTGGGACAGCCCAGAACTCATTCTAGGTCCAGGGAGAGTTGTGTTTGTCCTTTGTTTTCAAAGAGGACCATGATGATGACAGACTTGCAGTTGACTTTGATTTGAGTGAGGAAAGCTGTGCAAGGTCACCAGCCTCACTTTCTCCTTCAGAGCCATCTGGGTCCAATGGCCAGGTATTCATCAGGATGACTACAGATGGCCCAAGATGCAATGGGAGACCCTGGCCCGTTTAGCCTAAGGTCTTTTCAGGGAGAGTAATTGGAATATGAAGAAACATCCTAAAACAACTGGTTCCAGTGCCCTAATGTGCAGCTGAATGACAATGGGTAGAGTCCTTCATATTGGAAGAGCTCAGTGATAGAGAAAGGCTAGAGAAGAACGTGTGATGGGAGGGGAGAGGACTTAGGTTGGAATCATGTCCCTGCTATTCACCACCTGCAAAACATTAAGTAAGTCAATTTTCCTCTCTGGGTCTCTGTTTGTTCAACTGTAAAGTGAAGGGATTGGTTGAATAGATGAGCTTTAAGGTCCACTGCAATTCTAGATCTAATAATGAATTCCTTATAATATGGTGAGGGCCCTAAATGCTAAGTCTAGAGTCAGGAGGATAGAGTACAAAACTGGTCTCAGACACTGCCTAGCTGTGTGACCCTGGGCAAGTCACTCAACTCTCTTTACCTCAGTTTCCTCATCTGTCAAATGAGCTGGAGAAAGAAATGGCAAACCACTCCAATATCTTTGCCAAGAAAACCCTAAATAGAGTCATGAGGAGTCAGACACAAAACAACAATTTTGACCATCTTGACATTGTTTCCTAGTCACTTATGGGCATAAACAGTCACCTTCAGGCATAAATGGCTCACCCAGGTTGGGTAGGGACCAGGGATGATGACTGGAGACAGCTTATACTGGGTAGAAAGAGCCAGTTGTTAAATTTTCAGTGTGAGCATTCGCATCTCAGAAACTGGCAAATGCTACAAATTGATAATGCAGATTAAACTTAAAAGTGTGTCCTATGTACATTTTTTTCTGAAGCACCATTGTTAAACATTTACCAGTACACACCTGGTCCTACTCAGATTTTGCAAATGTCCCGAGACCTCTGGAGTCTTGAGACCCTGCCCAACCAATCAGATAGGCTTCCACTTGGTAATAGAGGGAGGGGTGGTGACTGCATCTACCTGCCCTAATTGTTAAATATCCTTTCCATGCTATGGCTAAGTAAACCTCCTTTAGTGAACAGCTGATTGACCTACAGTTTCCCTCATCCTGATATCCAAGGTGTGGCCTTAGTTAGGCCTGCCTCTACTAACCCTTGCCTAGAATATAAACTCCTTGAGTACAAGCATTTTTCCATTTTTGCCTGTATATTCTAGGTTCCTTGTAAAGTATTTGGCACATAATAAACACTTAATTAATGATTGCTGAATGGAATCAAATTGGAATTCTATAGCCAACCAACAGTATAACAAATGAGCCTAGAACCATAGATTTTCAGAGCCAGAGGTCTCAGAGGTCATCTAATCCAACTCCTTATACAGAAGCCCTCCCCAAGTCATATAGGTAAGTGAGTAGTCAAGCTGGGATTCCAACTCAAGGCCTCTCCTCCTTCCACCACACATCAAACTCAGATTTACTCAGTTCCTCCTACGTGCAAGAGGCCTGCTTGTGCAAGGCCTGGGTTCCCTTCAATGCTCTTTTCATTGCACTAAAGGTTTTCATCCCAGCTCCTCGCTTGGCAGAAAAGCTTTTTTAATTTTTAATTTTTATTTTTTTACTAACACTCTTCTTTCTCATACAAAAAGCACCCTGGTAAGCAGAAATGAAAGATGAGCAGCTAAGTTTACTTCCTGGGATCTCAAACACATGGAATTCCTACAGAAAGGTAGGCAGGTGAAATGAGCCAGGCTAACACCCCCAGGAAAAAAGCCCACAGCTGGCTAGATTTAAAACCCCTTCCATCATGTCCCTTAGTAAAATGACCCTCTCATCTAGCAAGGGAAGCTGATTTATCTGTTTCAGGGGTTAAATGCAAACTCTTCTTAGAGAAAAGTGAGGAAAGGGAGTGGAGAAAGAGACCTTTTCACAACCCATGTCTTGAATAAAAATAATATTCCTCTTACTTTCCTGACACCACCCCACAGTCACACCACCCCTGTCTCAGTTTGTCATTTTCAGCTCTACGAAGCCAGAGGAAATTGGAGAAATTTATCATGTCTGGGTCCTCTGGACTAAACATTACTTTACTCCTTTTATCTTCCAAACAGTCACAAAATGGAATTGCTGGGTTGTAATGGATTAACCTCTGGGGTCCACAGTAGCATTTATATTAGGTTCAAAGGGAATATTGAGACTGAAAGTGGGTTTTTAGAGTGTGCTTTTATCACACACAAAACTCCTGTCCCTTAGGTCTGGTGAACACTGGCAAACATGTGCTCTCGGAGGTGATGTGAACTTCCCATTGCCTTTAACCAAAGAGAAACAATAAAAGACGCTGGATTTAAACGCAAGAAATATTCCCATACCCACACCCTCTCCCCCACCTCCAAGCACTGAGAAGAGACGGGTAATAACAGGGACTGTGATGGTGCCTTTTGCCTCTTTTGCCTAACCTTAATTCAGTTTTCTCATGTTTAAAATTACTAGATAATCTCAAAGGCCCTTCCCAGTTCTTTGGTCCTATTTTCTGTGTTCTAACATTTGAAGCCCTAAGATAGCATTTAGTTCTGGGATACTATGTTCCAATGTCCCATTTTGTGTTTCTTGAGATGCCTTCCAGCTCCTGCATTCTATATCCTATCACTCTAGATCAGTGGTGGGAAACCTGTGGCCTTGAGGCTATACATGGCCCTCTAGGTCCTCAAGTACAGCCCTTTGACTAAATCCAAATTTTACAAAACAAATCATTTTATTAAGGGGATTATTAAATTTGGACCAAATACAAAATTAAAAGTCAAAACTTTACAGAAGAAATCCTATTATTAAGAAGGTTTATTCTGTGAAGTTTGGATTCAGTCAAAGGGCCTCACTTGAAGACCTAGAGGGCCACAGGTGACCTCAAGGTCGAAGGTTCCCCACCCCAGTTCTAGACTAAAGGTATCAAACATGCTGCCCTGGCATAATACTCCTGATGCCCCTGAACCAGATTAAAATGTAATTGGGAAATATTTAACAAAATAAATTAAAATATAATAAAACATAAACAATACTAAGACATGTTTTAAGATAATATGTTACTTTCAGGGATCCTTATGGAGGATTTAATGGCCCTTGTTTCTATTTTTTTTTTTTTTGGAGGGCAATCGGGGTTAAGTGACTTGCTCAAAGTCACTTGGCTAGTAAGTGTCACAAGTGTCCAAGGCTGGGTTTGAACTCAGGTCCTTCTGACTCCAGGGCTGGTGTTCTATTCACTGTGCCACCTAGCTGCCCCCCTTGTTTCTATTTAACACCAGTGCTGTGGACTGTATTTAGTAAAACCTGTTCCTAGGCAGTGTCAATCTGCTTTATCATTCCCTAGTAAGAACAACAGAGGAGAAAGTGAGGCTGGTGATTTTGCACAGTCCTCCCTTACTTAAATCCAATTCACTTGCAAGTCATGGCATCACCTCCCTGATGTCACCTTCCTCTTTGAG
The DNA here is from genome assembly GCF_028583685.1 of Petaurus breviceps papuanus. NCBI lineage: Eukaryota > Metazoa > Chordata > Mammalia > Diprotodontia > Petauridae > Petaurus > Petaurus breviceps. The sequence continues at coordinate 5,130,335 of NW_027187316.1, forward strand.
AATAAAGGATAAACAACAACAGATCACAAATGTTAGAGAGGAAAAATTACCCAAGAATTATCTTTTTTTTAAAAAAGAAAGAAAATTATCTTGTCTAACTATAATTTTATCCATAATGAAACCAAGGCAAAGAGAACAGAAATTACTTTTGCTGCTATCATTGTTTAGTCATTTTCAACTCTTAATGATTCCATTTGGGGTTTTCTTGGCAAAAATACTGGAGTAGTTTACCATGTCCTTTTCCAGATCATTTTACAGATGAGGAAACTGTCATAAACAGGGTTAAGTGACTTGCACAGGCTCACACAGCTAGTAAGTGTCTGATGCCAGATTTGAACTCAGGCCAGTCACTCTATCCACTGTGCCAACTAGCTGTCCTTCTTCCTTATGACAGCTCTTATATTATTATCTTGTATTCATTTTCCCTACACTTATTTTTTCTCCCTCATCCCTCTCCCCGGTTGTCAGTTTAAAAATCATCTAATATAGAATGTAAGCTCCTTGAGGTCAGGAACTGTTTCCTTTTTGCTTTTGTATCCCTAGTACCTAACATCATGTTTGGTATATAGTAGGTGCTTCATAAATGTTTACTGATCAATTGGTGGCTTATAGATTTAAAGCAGCAAGGCTAACAGTTAAATCCCCTCATTTTACAGAGGAGAAAATTGAATTGGTGTCATTTTTTAGGGGGCAGTGTTACTTTTGAAAGAGTGTAGTAAAAGAAATAAATAAAAGGTTGTCAGACTGAAGCTATATATTAAGGAATTTGTTTTTCAGGGTTTTTTATTTTCTTATTTAGGGGAAGGAGTAGTGGGAAAAACAGATTAATTTTTTTTAAATCCTTATTTCTTGAAATATAAAAGTAGTAAACTAATTATTTTGAAACAGAAAAAAAGAAAATACCTAGGATCCTAGGATTTAGAGACATCAGAAATAATCTAATTCACTCTCCTCTCATTTTTTAGGCATAGAAACTGAGAATCAGGAAAGGAACATGACTTAGCCAAGGTCATACTGCTAGGAAGAAGCAGAGTAAGGATGTGGTCATTGATCCAGTTCGTTCCAAAAATAAGACCTAGAAGAAGGGTTGAATTAGGCAAGAGAAAACAAGTAGCATTGTGTTGTTGTGTTTGTTCTTCCTTTTTGAAGAGGGCCATGGTATCTGGGAAATGATGACATCACCTGCAGTTGACTTTGATTTTCAGTGACGGAAGGTTGTTCAAGGTCACCAGCCTCACTTTCTCCTCCAGAGCCATCTGGGTCCAGTGCTCAGATATTCATCAGGATCATCATTTCCCTGATGCCATGGTCCTCTTCAAAAATGCAGTACAAACACAACCTGTTGTGTAGTGGAAAGAGAAAGGCCCTGGAGGTAGGTTACCTGAGCTTGGGTCTTGCTTCCCATGCTCACCTGGACGAGTCATTCTCCTTTTCCATCTTCAGTTTTCTCTTCTGGAAGATAAGATGGCTAAATTGGATGACCTTTCCCTCTCAGAAGCCTCCACTTCCTTCAAGACTCTGCTCAAATGACACCTGTTACACTGGGACTTTCCTGATCCCCCAAGCTTCTTTCCTTCCTTCCTTCCTTCCTTCCTTATGTTTATTCCCTATAAATATATTCAGCATTTATTGTATGTATTTATACACACACATGAGTGTGTTTATAAACATACATACAAGTACATGTATGTACATGCATGTGTGTGCACATGCAATGTGCACACAGAATTTGTGTGTTTATGAACACACATGTTCATATATGCATATATAAAATACAATATTCAGATGCATATGCAGACCAGCGTGTGTGTGTGTGTGTGTGTGTGTACAAGAGGAAGAGAAAGAGAGATAGAGACAGAGATATGGGTGGTGCTGCAGTGGATAGAATGCCACACCAGGAGTCAGGAAGACTTGAGTTCAGATCCACTCTCAGACACTTACTAGCCATGTGACCCTGGGCAAGTCACTTAACTCTGTTTGCCTCAGTTTCCTCATCTGTAAAATGAGTCAGAGAGGAAAATGGCAAACCACTCCAGTATCTTTGCCAAGAAAACCCCAAAAAGAGATCATGGAGAATTGGATATGATTGAAAACAACTAAATAACAAAAAATGTGTATGTGTTTGTGCGTGTATGAATACATATACATATCTACACAATGTATACACATATACATGTATATACACATACCACATGTGTGGAAATATTTGTATAGAAAGTATGTCCATATATAGATGGATATGTATGCATATACATTTGTGTGACATATACCCAATAGAGTATGCAGAATGTATATTTTTTAACTTAAGTAGTAGTAAAACCAATTCTTTTTAATTCCCAAAGAAAGTATTCTTATTGCTTTGAGGGAGCAAGAAAAAGGAGGAAGGAAGGGGTGACTTTTAAGTGTGAACATCCCAGTATCCAGGGGAGGAAAGTTAATGACAGAGAAAAACCTGAAGAGGGCACTGTCAAGCCGGGTGCTGTGGGGTCACAGAGTAAGGCAGGGCTGAGCTACCATAGTCCTCAAGGGCAGGGATCATGCCCCTTCTTGTGTCTCCTCTGGCACCTGACCATATGCAAGATTTTATGCCATATACAAGATCTCTTGGGGGATTGAATTAATGAATGGCAAAGCTCCTCTTTTTTCTGCCCTTTTATGCCTTGCAACACTGGCAAACTGCTTGAGGAAGGCCCAAGAAAAAGCCTAAAGCAAACTCCTGCTCTTATGGCAGGGCTTTGCTTTCTTAACCAGGAAATCTGGTTAAGTTTCTTTTTTTCTACTTAACCCAGACTTTCTATTTTTTCTTCTGGACCTAAAAGGAAACAATGTTTGTCTTGTGCCTACTAATCAAAACCCTATCATTTAATAAACATTCATTGAATTGAAGTTAGCTAATGGGCCATCCAAGGGTAGCACCTTCTAAAGATAGAGTAGCAAAAAAGTCAGGATGAACATTCATTCACTTAAAAAAATACATTGTTGGGGCGGCCAGGTAGCACAGCGAGTAAGAGCACCAGCTCCAATGTTGGGATGACCTGGAGATCGAATCCCAGGCTCAGACACTTAGCACCCACCCAGAAAAACCTGGCCATGTAACCTTGAGCAAGTTACTTAACCCCAATTGCTTAGCGGTGGCCAGGTGGCTCAGTGAGTAAGAGCACCAGCTCCAGTGTCAGGATGACCTGGATCAAATCCGGGCTCAGATACTTAGCACCACACCCAGAAACAACTGGCCGTGTAACCTTGAGCAAGTTACTTAACCCCAATTGCTTTAAAAAAATATATACATTGTTTGCCAGCCATGAGTCCAGAGAGGCATCATAGAATAATGGAGAGAGTGCTAGACCCTTGGTTGGGGACTGGTTCCCTGGATGCTGTGTCTCCTACTTCATTGTCTCCTGCTTCAGCCAAGGCTCTCAGCTTGCCCTGTGCTGGTTGCTGCTTGGAGTCTCTCCCATTAGAACCCTGGGGCCGCCTTGGGTACAACCGGGCTGCTTTATATCATGCCTTCTAAATCCCCTGGCTTGTTTTGGTTCCGGGCTTCCACCAGACTGTGGCATACTGGAAGGAGGGGCTCACAGCTTTCTTTGCTTGTCTTTACCATCATTTGTTTTGCTGTATTTTTAGAGCTTTGCTGCAGTGTTGGGAGTGGGGGGAAGGATCTGACCTCCCTCTAGGTTCTAACATACTGCCATCTTTTCACAAGCCTCTTGATTGTACAATCTAAAAAAAAAGTCATATAATATTCCAGTTGGAAGAAATTTTAGAGTTAATGGAGCCCAACCTCCCACCTAATTCCAATATCTTTCTTTCCAGGTAACCATCAAGTCAGAGTATTTCCAGAACTATGTTGCTGACTCACTATGTGCCATAAATACTTATGACATCATCATCATCATTGTGATAATACTTAACACATATATCACCAGGTGCTATGCTAAGCTCTTTACAAATATTTCTCCATTTGATCCAGACAACACATTACATATTATTTACATTTTGAAAATGAGGAAACTGAGGCAAATAGATTAAGTGATTTACCTGGGATCACACAGCTAGTAAGTGTCTGAAGCCAGATTTGAACTCTTCTTTCTGGCTATAAGCCCAGTGTTCTATCCATGTAGTCCATTATAGTGGGCGAGGGGGGATCTACTGAACTAGGAACAGCTCATATTTCTAAGCACTGTGACAAATTACTGTCCTTAGAGCAGGGGTGGGGAATCTGCAGCCTTGAGGCCACATGTGGCCCTCTAAGTCCTCAAGTAGGCCCTTTGACTGAATCCAAACTTCACAGAACAAATGGTGATTGCTCCACAAAGTTTGGATTCAGTTAAAGGGTCGCACCGGAGGACCTACAGAGAAACCCAGTTAGGTAGGAAGTACAAGCGGTATTCCTTGCTTTTGTTCAGTTCTGTCTGACCCTTTGTGACCCTATTTGGGTTCTCTTGGCAGAGATACTGGAGTGGTTTGCAGTTTCCTTGTCCAACTCATTTGATAGATGAGGAAACTGAGACAAACAGGGTAAAATGACTTGCCCAGGGTCACACAGCTAGTAAGTGTCTGAGGCCAGATTTGAACTCGAGAAGAGGAGATTCCAAGCCCAGTGCCCTATCCACTGCACCACCTAGCCACCCATACAAGCAGTATCATGCCAATTATACAGATGAAGAAATTGAAGCTCAGACTTGCTTATGGTCACATAACTAGTTAGTTTGGGAGCTCAGACTCATTTACTTCTCCCGATGGTAAGTCCAGGGCTGCCTAATCTACCTTTAGGTCTCAGCTTGCCACTGAAATGTCTGGTTTTAGCACTCACAAAGGAAGTTTTACAGGAGACAACCATAGACAGGGAAGGAAGGTCGGATCTGAGGGATCATGGAAAGGTCACTCACTGTGTCCCAAGTCAGAGGATCGGGTTCAAACCCCAGAGACATATGATTTTGAATAAGTCACTTCCCCCTTCCCTTCTTTGAACCTAATTTTCCTTATCTTTAAAATGAAGGGACTGGACTAGATCAGGGCTTCTTAAACTTTTTCCACTCATGACCCCTTTATGGCTTCAGCAGTGTTAGTTGGCATTGCATGGCATGAGGGGGCTTGAAGCGCTCATGCTTTATGTTCAGAACCAAGGTTGCAGTGAAGTGGTAAAATACAGTGCCAACATAGGCAAGCACTGCCAGAAACACCTCAGATTCAGAGCGAGTTTGACTTTGAATTGATTTTTGGTTATTGCCCATTCCAAAACCTTTTTACTGTTGCCAAATTTTTTACAACCCCATATAGGGTTGCAACCCACATTTTAAGAAGGGCTAGACTAGATGATCTGTAAAGTATCGGATGTCTCTAAATCCTATTATCTTATGACCTAAATGAGCCAATTTGGATTTCTGTAATCAAGGGCCAACATTATAGACTCTGGAGACCTAGGAAAGATTAATCTCCTCAAGATCAAAAAAAAAAAAAAAAGCTAGCAGCACCTAGGATTTCAGGGAGCCGGCGTAGAGTCAAACTCAGGTCACATCAAAGGCAGCTGAAATTATCTAGCTAACTCATTCTAAGGTCAACCACTGCCTAACTGTCAGCATCCCTGAATTTCACTTCCTTGTGAAAATGCAGAGCTGATGGAGAAGTCCTCAGGGGGATGCGGTCGAGTGATTTATGAGGGCAGAAGACCAAGCAGTCAGAACTATGAAACCATTTGGGTTCTAGCAGCATTTAGGGGCATTGCCTCACCTGGGCATGCTTGAATCCAGGTGGGAATGTACCTAGTACCAGTTACATTATTTTGTATGTCCCCAAACTGTCTCTGTTGCACCATTTGTACAAAATCCCAGAATATAACCCTGGCTCTGATTCAGCTTATCCTCTTTGCCCCACCCATATGTGCTGAACCACTGAATCATAATTCCATTTTCAAGTGTTTGATTAAGCCGAATCCCTTGCATTTGATGTACTTTGCCATGTACTCACTTGAAGGTTTTATATATTATGATCTAATCTGTCATATACAGTAAGTAGGCAGTTTGGTGGCACAATGGTTAGAGTGCTGGGCCTGGAGTCAGGAAGAATCATCCTCCTGAGTTCAAACGTGGTCTCAGACACGTTCTAACTGTGTGACCCTGGGCAAGTCATCCCTGTTTTCAATTTCCTTATTGTCAAATGAACTGGGGAAGGAAATGGCAAACCACTCCAATATCTTTGCCAAGAGTCAGACATGGCTAAAACTGACTAAACAAAGCATAGACATTCTCTGGTAGGAGCTCAGGTGGATCTTCAGGAATCTTCCAAGAGAAAAAACCCAAAACAATGTAATGCCTCAAGAAAAGATAATGACAGAGAGATGAGGGGTTACTAAGACAATTTTTTTCTATATTATATAACAGTCATTATATCAGATGCTTTGTCTATTTTTTCCTTTGTCAGAAGAAAAATTTTGATGTAGAGAAAGTATAGAAAATAACTGAGATATAAAAACAAAAAGCATCAATAAAAATGCCTTAAATTAAAAAAAAAATCTTTCAGTCCCTTCCCCTGTTTCTTGACAAGATTGTCTCTCACAGGTGGATATCTATCCTTATTTCTCTAAGGAAAGTGCTTGATACCTTCCCCAGAAGTTTATTCTTCCAAAGGCACAGTTTCTACTCCTAGAATAATCTATCAAGTTATCAGGAGGGGGAAATAGACAATAATGTTTGCTGATAGTAGCCCAGTGAGACTAAGGCAGGGCAGGTGAGACAAGAGAAACAGAGAAATGACTAACCAACTTAGAATGGAAGAGAGAACCAAGTTGTTGTCTGGCAGCAGACAATACATGCATTGGTGGGCACCGTCCAGCTTCTGTCTCGCCACCTTCACTGAAGATGCCATGGGCAAGCAAATCCATGGTGATTATGATGACCATGAACTTCCAGATTAGCTTTTCCTGCCAGAACCCCGTAGCATTGTGGAATATATTTGAGTGCGAACAATCTTTATAGGAAATCTCTTCTCAATATCTAACGCAAATCCCTCCTATTGCCACTTAAGCCCCCTTATAACTAAATTCCCCTGCATGATGTTATAATAACACCTGGAAGGGTATAATATAACTCCGTGGCTGGGCAAGTTAGAAGCTGTGAGTTCTAATCCCATTTTTTTACCACTAATTTACTGTCTGAAATTGGGCAGGTCATGCCATAGGATTGGTAACTAGTAATAAAGACCATGGAGTACTGCTATTTATGAACATAATAATAATAGTAGTAGTAATAATGATAATATAGGACTCAACTAAATCCTGCTGGGTTTGGCGATTGAGGATGGTCTCAAAGTAATTTTTCAACCATTTGAGTATCGGCAAAATCCCTAAGTGCATTTGGCTAAGGTTTTTTTTTTCCCCTTACTCTTTAAACCCACATGTATTTTGGGGTAAATTTAATCCACATGTTTCTGATTCATTTACACTTAACTCATCAAAACGTTGTTTTGTAACAGCTATTTGATGTCCAAGAAGCCCTGTCTTAAACCTTCTTTCTTAGAAATAGGATGTTGTGGTTTGCCAAGAAAAAAAAATACACCCAATTTGAGTCCCAAAAGGTTTGAGTACTTGAAACAGAGATCATGAGGTTGAGGCCTAATCTGGCGCAGGCCCCTTCTCATCAACCCTAATTAGCTTTCACCTCCTAGGTGATTTTTCAACTTGTCAATTCAATGATGTACTGACTGAAAATCCTTAGACTCTAGTCAGCTATGCTGATTCAGGGACAGAGTTTGGGCCCATTGAACGAGAAAATAGGATCTCATTCAAAGGAGGCATTTCTCCCTACTTGAGATACTTTTCCTTGCCTTGAAATGCCTTTTCCTTTCCTAGTTATAGTAAGGGTCTGTATACTAAGCTGTAGGCCTGCCTCCTCACTACATGGTGCTTTCCCTCACATACAAACTGCCTGGCTTGGGTGGGGTCCTTGGTCCTTGGCACAGTTAAGCTTTTCTTCGTTTCCCCTCTCAATGAAAGCACTGTGTCCCTGGTTTTAGGGAAACAAGAAGCTCATAGCATGAAGAATTCCATTGGTGCTGCAAAGAAACTAGATTGTCTGATGTTGGACTGAAGGAAGCAGCATGATCCAATGGAAAAAAGCCCTAGCTCAGGGGTCAGGGAACATGGGTTCATGGGTTCCACCTCTCATGTTTATTGACCATGTAACCTTGGGCAAATCATTTAGCCTCCTGTAAAAAGGAGGGGTTAGAATAGATGGTCCCTGCCCCACTCCCAACTCTCTCTCTTCTTTCTCTTAAGATTTCAATAAAAAAATGTTACTTGTAATAAATACATATGATTACAGCTCCTCTCAGGAGATCCTTTAAAAGCTACAAGCATGTGCCATCACTCATCTGTTATGGTGTCCTGAGACATCCTGTTTGGATGCATTGGGACCTTCTCATTCATCATGTACCAGGGTTGGGGAACCTGCAACCTCCAGGCCGCATGTGACCCTTTAGGTCCTCAAGTGTGGCCACAGGCTCCTCACCCCTGGAAGGAACACTGCAGCACTACTCTTGTTAGTAAGGCTCAGAATCTCAATTCCAATGTCTTTTTGTGAGATTTCTAGAAAAGTTGGATGGCCCTTTTTATAGGCAATTATATCTGAACTTCTCTATTAAAAGAGGTGAATAATGGAAAATAAATACTTGTTGAATGAATGAATTGAATGTATGCCAACAGCCCTGAATGAAGAAGCTAAACCTTTGGACTGTGAAAGATACTAGGGTGGTAGCTTGGTGTAAGGGAGAGAACTGTGAAGAACCAGGAGTCCTGTGTCTGAGTCCCTTTTAATGAGCTTAGTGGTCTCAGGTCATTCAATGTACTTCTTTTGTGCCTCCTTTTCCTCCTTAGAAAGGTGAGGGAAATGGACTAGTTAAAAATTCCTTCCAACTCCAAAAGTGTATGGATCTGTGAGCCTTGGTTTACTTATCTGTAAAATGGGGACAATGATCATTTTTATATCTAGCTAGCTGCCCACCTTACAGGACTTCTACAAGAAAGCATTTTCTTTTGAAAAATTATTTCTTAATTTTTAAGGCTTTTGGGGGTTTGTTTTTTTACTTACTTATTTTGAAGAAAACCTATTCTAGACTGTAAAGTGTTAGGTGAGAGGAGGTGTAACATAATGAATTGCTTTGAAATTCAGAATATATGAATTCCACTCTTGCTTTCAGTGGAACTAAAGCCCATAGACTTAAGCTTTCTTTGCTTAATAAGATTTAATGAAACTCTCTAAAACTGTAAAATACAGATTTGCCAATCTGCATCAGTGGAGGAAGTTTGCACACAAGGAATTCGCCAAATAAATGAAAGGTCCAGGTCCTACACACACACACACACACACACTCACTCACTCACTCACACACAGACACACACACACCAAACAAACCAACAATTTTGCTATATCATTGAGTTGTTATTATGCAAAAGAAAGGGAAAACAGAAGGGGAAAACACAGTGCTATGCACATAGTTAAATGCTTAATAAGTGGTTGTCCTTGTAGAATTGAAGAGGATTAGGACAATTGTAGGCTGAAGATGAAGTTGCAGCAGAGAGTATTTGACTCCAGGCATCTGGATGCCTGCCTGCAGGCAACCCAAACCACAGGCTTGGGGCCCAGGGGGCAACCGCTGCGACCTTCCCTATTTAAAGTTTATTATGAGGTCTTTGATGGTGTTGCCCCAACAATGTTGCCTCGGGGCCCCACAGGATTGTACTTTCCTAACTTTCTTGAGTGTTAAAATACAGAAGGGTCTCCATCCATTTAAAGACAATCTCTGCTTCCGACAGGATGGATTATTTTCTGCCTCTACTAAAAACATGCCACACCCTACACTTTTCCTCCTCTATGATTTTTTTTTTAATTCTCTATGTCTGGAATGTCCTCTGTTCCCCTCTTTGTCAACTGAATTCCTACTGATTCTTTTGTTTTGAATAAATACTTTTTGTTTTAAGGTTGCAGACATAAGCAAACACACAAAGCTAAAACAAAGCTTATTTCTACTATATGACTCTCCCCCAATGAACTTGTCATATAAATATATATGTGTGTATACAGATGCATATATGCATATACATAGACACGCATATGCATATATACTGTTTATTCATGTATTGATGATTGTATTTCAATATAATTGTTTTCTTTTTTAAAGCTATGTATTTTGTTTAACATGGTCAGCTAGCTGACGATGTGCATAGAGTGCCAGGCCTGGAATCAGGAAGATTCATCTTCCTGAGATCAAATCTGACCTCAGACACTTACTAGCTGTGTGACCCTGGGCAAGTCACTTAACCCTGTTTGCCTCAGTTTCTTCACCTATAAAAGGAACTAGAGAAGGAAATGGAAAACCGCTCCAGTACCATTGCAGAAAAAAACTTCAAATGGGGTCACAAAGAATCAGACACAAGTGAAAAGACTCAACAACAAATTGTATTTTATGCATTTAAAAATATTATTCTGAGAAGGGGTCCTAGTCAGACTGTCAGAGGGGTTTATGGTACAAACATAGTTAAAAATTCCTGATCCCCCTAAACAGTTAAGGGAAAGAGAACAGAGTGATTGCAACCAAGAGAGAGAGAGAGAGAGAGAGAGAGAGAGAGAGAGAGAAACAACTTGCAGTTTATTCCAACATGGCGGGCATGCGGGAGAAAGAATACTGGCTCCTTATATAGAGCATGATTCAAGCATGATCTCCTCGTGCACAGGGAGTGTGAACCAATGGAGGGCACCCCCCCCCCCAACCAGTCACATCAGCTGTTGCTCATCAAGTGAGCGGTCTCGTAGGAGACTTCTTTGTGAGTGGGCAACTGGACTGTGGCCCTCAGCACATCCTTATCTCTCACGAGGCCCCGAGGCAGTTCCTGATTTCCCATGGGACAAGAAGCACTTGGAACTAACATTATCCTGTCTGCTATCCTCTTCCTCATCTTCTACCACTGGAAGCCTTTTGCCCTTTCTCCTCCTTCACCCCTATTTCACATAGTGAAGTGGCCTTATTTCTTACCAAGGCTAACCATCTACCTGTTCTATTGTTCCCATTCCATCTCATCTCCTCCAACAGACTGCTCCTTCTGTCATCCCCACTGTTCCACTTATTTTCTCTTTTTTTTTTTTAAGCAATTGGGGTTAAGTAACTTGCTCAAGGTTACACGGCCAGGTGTTTCTTGGTGGGTGCTAAGTGCCTGAGCCCGGGATTCGATCTCCAGGTCATCCCGACACTGGAGCCGGTGCTCTTACTCGCTGTGCTACCTGGCCGCCCCTCTTCCACTTATTTTCAATCTCTCCCTCTGTATTCATTCATTTTCTTCTGCCTACAAACATACCCAGGTCTCCTCTATCCTAAAAACAAAAACCCTCATTTGATCCTTCCATCCCAATTAACTCTTCTCCTATATCTCTTCTGCCCTTTTAAACTAAACTCCACCAAAAGGCCTGTCTGTAATAGATGCCTGGACTTTATCTCCTCTGGCTCTCCTTTTAACACTTTATGATCTGGTTTCCAACCTTTTGGCTCCACTAAAACTGATCTCTCCAATGTTAATAATGATCTTAGTTGCCAAATCCAATGGCCTTTTCTGGGTCCTCATTCTCCTTGACCTACTGCAGCATTTGAAATTGTTTATCATTCTCTCTTCCTTGATACTCTCTTCTCTCTAGGTTTTCAGGACACTACTCTCTCCTGATTCTCCTTCTATCTCTGACCACTCTTCTGTTTTCTTTGCTGTGTCCTCATCCAGATCATGCCCTCTAATGATAGGTATTCCTCAGGGGCTCTGTCCTGGGCCTGCTTCTCTTCTCCCTAGAGAAAGACACTAGTGTAATAAAGTAGTGTAGACACTATTTTACTAGGTGATCTATCTTGTCAGCTCACATGGATTTAATTGCCATCTCTAAGCTGATAATTATCACATCTACCTTTCTTGCCCCAGTCTCCCTGCTGATCTCCAATCTTGCATCTCCGATTCCCTTTCAGACACCCCAAAGTGGATGTCCAGTAGACATCTTAAATTCAATAGGTCCAAAACAGAACTTACCATTCCCCCTAAACTTTGCCTCCCCACCCTTCTCCATTACTATAGAGGGCAACACCATCCTCCCAGTTCCTCAGGCTCATAACTTTGGAATCATCCTGGATTCCTCTTACCATCTCTTACCATCCTCTCTCCCATATCCAACCTGTGGTCAATGCCTGTGGATGTCACCTTTGCAACATCTCTCCAATACCCTCCTTCTCTCCTCTGACATTGCCACCAATCTAGCACAGACCCTCCTCACCTCATGCCTTGAGGTGACAATAGCCTGATGGTGGTCTGCCCACCTCAAGTCTCTCCCCACTCCAATCCATTCTCTAGTCAAACAAGAAAGAGATTTCACTAAAACACAGGCCTGATCATGTCACACCTGCCCACCCTCACCCCCACCCCCCTTAGTAAACTCCAGTCACTCCCTATTTCCTCCAGGACCAAATACAAAACATTCTGACGGGCATTCAAGGTCCATCATAACCTAGCCTCCTCCTATGTTTAAAATCTTCTTATAACTCACTCTCTGATATTTTCTCTTCAGTCCAGGGACACTGGTCTCTTGGCTGTCTCATGAACAAGATATTCCATCTCTTGGCTCCAGACACTTTTTTTTAGCTGTCCCCCATGCCTGGAATATGCTCCCTCTTCCACCCTGCCTGTTGATTTCCCTAGCTTCTTTTAATGCCCAACTAAAATCCCACCTTCTACAGGAAGCCTTCCCTCTTAATTCCAGTGTCTTCCTTCTACTAATTATTTTCTTCTTATCCTGTATATGGTTTACTTTGTAAATATTTATTAACATGTTATCTTCCCCATGAAATCATAATCTTTTGGGGGGCAAGAGCTGTCTTTTGCCTTTTTGTATCCCCAGCACTTAGCATAATGTTTGGCAAATAGTAGGTACTTAATACATGTTTAATGATTTATTACTGATTTATTTATTGAAGTCTATGTGTCTTAACTTTAGCAAGGTATAAGGCCAGTGTTGTCCATTTCTTACCAAATTGGAATCAAGTTTTCACAAAAAGTTGTTTGTTTTAAATTAGACAATGAGTCCTTTCCCTCACAATTCATATTCTCGTGTTTGTTACTACAGTGCTTGGCACATAGAAGGTCCCTAATAAAAGCCTTTTTGTTGATTGATTATTGAACACTAGACTATTATGTATATTGGACTTTGTTTTAAAATCTTATTTGTCTACTCCAGGGGGTGGGGAACCTGTGGCTCTCTAGGTCCTCAAGGGCAGCCCTTTGACTGAATCCAAACTTCACATAATAAATCCCCTAAATAATTTGTTCTGTAAAACTTGTATTCAGCCAAAAGATTGCACCCAAGGACCGAGAAGGCCACATGTGGCCTCAAGGACACAGATTCCTTACCACTGGTCTAATCTATCCCATAGATCTATATTTTCTTATTTAAAAAAAATCTAGTCATATAGCTTTGAAACTTATTGTTTTATAACTTGAGCTCTGAAAGCAGTCCTTTCCTGTCTTTGCATTTTCTTGACTTTTATTTCTCCATATGAATTTTGTTATGATTTTGCTTTAGTCTATAAAGTAGCCCATTGGTTATAAGGAAGTCACCATGAAGCTGTGGGACAGAGGAGAAAAAACACTGGTTATGGAATCAGAGGTCTCAGGTTCAAGGCATACCTCTACCTTATGACCCAAGCAATGAATGCTTGAGTGGTCACAACACCTTTGTGGGCCTCAGTTCTCTCATCTGTAGAACGAAGGGACTGGATTGGATCACACCTAAGATCCTTTCCAGCTTTGATTCTGTGATGTAGGATTAAATCTGTAGATTTTTCTAAGTTATATTACCATCTTTACTGTACTTGCCCAGTCTAGCCCAGAACACTTAATTCTATTCTAATTATTTAGATCTTTTATATCTGTAAAGATTGTTTTGTAGCTAGATTTATATATGTCCTGTGTAGGTTAACTACCAGAAGTACAATGGCACTTTTTGGTTATTTTAAATACTATCTCTCCATTTTTTGTGGGCTTTTTTTTGTATATGTATGTGTATATACATAAATATCATGTGAGTGCAGATTTTTATTATATATGTGTTGTATATACAAACATATGCATATATATGTATATACATGCGTGTAAATACAGTGTATGTGTGTTTATGTGTATATATATAAGTGCAAGCAAGGTGGGGTTTTTGTTGTTTTTCTTTTGGAGTTCAGTTTCCCAGTCTCATGCTAAATTGTAAATACCTGAAGGATCAATCTCCTTTAAACCCTGGTAATTCACAACTGTACTGAGTTTACATGGGCTTTGGTTCCTTCTGGCTCTGATCCTATTAATCAAAAGTGTATATATTCTGAGGTGAGATATTGTCTCACTGCTCCTGGAAGGAGCTTAGCCCAAACCCTCCCCACCCCGGGGCTGTGAATGTGAGAATCACTCATCATGGTTTGGAGACTAGACCTCTGATAGCAGAGAACAGACCTTTGAGAGAGAGAGAGGAGACCTCTGATACCAACCCTTGTGAGAACACTGGAACACTGGACTGATAGAAAGTAAACTTGTTAACACTTTTGAGGAAAGTATGGGGTTTAGCAAGACTGGGATAATTATTCCCAATGGTTGTATTATTTTGCTGTGCCCAGAGCCCAGACCAGAGCGATCCTCTAGGTGTAGGGATGGGGAAGGATGAGGTGCCCCAGAGTTGGGGTGGTGTGTTCCAGAGACAGAAGCTGGGGGCAGGGGCCCCTGGTGCCTGCTGTACCTGGAATCAGGCAGGAACAGGAAGACCTTGAAGTGGAGCAGTCTCTTCCCCCATGAGGTGAGACATTGAGCAGGATTAGAGAGCTGCCTGCATGTGGATCCAGGCAGGAGCCAGGAGCTGTCTGGCCCCTGGACCTGCAGAAGGAGGAGCCATGGGGCTCAGAACTCAGTCTCAGGTCAAGATGAAAAATTTGCAGCAAGACAAGAGCAAGACATCCCCTTGGGATGGTTTGGGACTCAGGGTTGGAGTTGTCTATGGTGGGATAGGGGAAGTACCATAACCCCTGAGGACCCACCCTATTGGCCCTGTCACCCAGCGCCCCTCAGGACTTGGAAGCGGAGGCTGGGGCAGTGTTAAGACTTGGACTCTGGCTCATTAGAGCATGTGTGCACCTGAGAGTGCCAGGTGGGAGTCTGCAACAGCAGTGTGGAGAGAAGGACATACCTCCAAGAGGACTTCATTTGGACACTCATTTGGATCGAAGGTATTGTAACCTACTTCGACCCAGGGGTGTAGGGCATTGTGTTCTCAACTACCCCTGGGGATGTGCTGTGTTAAGGGAAGACCCTGGCCCAGGATCCCCTGATTGTATAAACAAGTATTTTGGAACAGTACCTGAGAGAGGAGGAGTTGCTTGCTCATTCCCCAAAGATTTTGGCACCCCAAAGAATGTATAAGGTGGGATGTACTATGTTATGTTATTGCTAATATGCTATGTTATTGCTAATATGCTATGTTATTGAATAGCATGTTTTGTTTTAGGTCTTGTGGCCACCCTGCTAATAAGTTGTTATGTTATGCTTTGGTTTCTTGGCTCAAGGTTTAGTTTTGAATAAATAGAGTGCTCATTATACCATTACCAGTAGGCTAGCCAATTGGTGACTGATTAATTCTTTGGCCATAGCAATCCAGAAAACAAAGGAAAATACAAACCAACCCTTGTGAGATCCTCATCCAATGATCCAAGGAACATTTTACTAGAAGTACATTCTGTTGATCTCATCATAAATGAAACAGAATACAGAAGAAAATTGAAATCTAAACTTAAGTCTTATGTTTCTGTAAGTAGTCTTTTCTGGTCCTCCTTAATCTTAGTTCCTGTCTTCTGAAATTATCTCCAATGCATCCAGTATTTTGCTTGTACATAATTATTTGCACGTTTGTCCTTTCCTCCACCCTCACTCCCCCACCATTAGACTATCAGTTCCTTGAGGGTAGGAATTGTTTTTTGTCTTTCTTTGCATCCCCAGTGAAAGCACTGGGCATATAGTAGGTGTTTAATATTTATTAAACCTATTGACTTGACTAAATGAAAGGGAGGCTTCTTTTGGAGAAGCAAATAAAAAAATCAGAGTTGGTTTTGTCATTCATCCAAAGGCAACAAGAAATACAATTTCCATGGGATGTTTAGACATCTTATATTACGGGGTTTGTAATACATATTTGCTAAGAAATAAATGAAAACTATGCACTAGCATCTTTTGCAAAGTCTGAAGAAGTAGAGAAATTCTGTGAAGAATTCAATAAGAACCTGAAAATTAAATCTTATTTTATTAATAATTAATGAATTGGTGAGAATGATTTTTTAAAGTAATAGAAAATATATATATAAAATAATGAATGGAAAGGATCAAAGACTTGTTGACTGTGCTGAAAGCTTATGAGTATACATTATGACAACCCAGAAATAAAGCTATTGCTGACCTTTGCATTATCTCTAGTCATTCACCCAATGCATCTTGCCATCTACCTGACACACTACCATTCTTTCTTTTCTGTGCCACCTTCAGCCTCTGATCTGGCACTGGAGCTTTCACTCTAGGGTTCTTCATTCTTCATTGGTGAGAGTTTGCCATAGCTAGGTGCTCCTAGACCCACCATGATGTCTTCTGGTTTTATTTTAGGGATTCTTAAACTTTTTCTACTCATGACCCTTTCAGCACCATGTAGGGTTATGACCCATAGTTCAAGAAGCTCTGCAGCATCCTTCTCTCCCTCTGACTCTCTCTCTCTCTCTCTCTCTCTCTCTCTCTCTCTCTCTCTCTCTCTCCACACAGTAATAAAACTAATACCACCATTCCTAGAAATAATATGTTATTTAGTTGCCTTATGACTCCATTCATCACCCCTGTGACTTCCTAGACCAAACACTTTTCCCTGGATATCACTCCCCTTTATGTAGTGTCTTACCCTATTAGAATGTTAACTTCATGAGGTCAAGAACTGCCACACTATTTTGTGTGTGTGTATTTATATCCCTAGCACTTAGCACAGTCCTTGATAAATGCTCAGACTGATTCTCTTATCCTAAGAATCACAGAATTTGAAATTTGGAGGAGATCTATTCCAACCCATTTGTGAAGAGAATCCCCAGTATCCAATACCCAACAAGCTGTCATCTAGCCTTTGTTTGAAGTTCTAGAAGGAAAGGGAACCCACTGACCCTACAAACAATCGTTCTTATTTTGGATAGTCCTAATTGCTAGCAAACTTTTTTCCACCCAACATCCAGCCTAACTCTAACTCTTTATCCCTTCCACCATCACTTCCCCACACTGTTCCTGGTTTTGCCCTCTGGGACCAAACAGAACAAGTCTATTGCCTCCTCCACACCCATCCATTTGATAAAGAACTGGTAGTTGGTAGTCATGGAGAGAGAGACAGCTGGTTGGCACAGTGGATAGAGTGCTGGCCCTGGAGTCAGGAAGACTCCTCTTCCTGAGTTCAAATCTGACCTCAGAAATGTATTAGCCCTATAATCCTAGGGAAGTCACTTAACCCTGTTTGCCTCAGTTTTCTCTTCTGTAAAATGAGCTGGAGGAGGAAATGGCAAACCACTCTAGTATGTATCTTTAACAAGAAAACCCCAAATGGGGTCACAAAGAGTCAGAAATGACTGAACAACAGGCACGGTGAACAGTGAATAACATCATCAGAAAATGAAATTAAGTATGTTACAATAGATGGAAAACAACTAATTCCTAATGTGGGAGTGCATGAGCTGTGTGTGGTCAGAACACTGACTTTTTAGAGCAAAGATCAAAATTAAAACCAATCTAGAAGAGGGAATAAAATGAGAAAAGGACATATTCAATTGAAACAACTTAATCCTAACCTATTCAAACTAGCTATTGGTAATGAAAAAAAAAGATAATCAAAGAAAAGACATAGACACAGACTATAACAATTTCATATGGAAGTTTTAACTGATATAAATCAATCTCTGTAACAAGGAGAACAAAAGAACCTTTAAAAATGCCTTAGTCAGCAAACACTTCACTTACTTGCCAAGTGGAGGGATATGGCAGCCAAAGGCAACACTGCTTAAGTATATAAACTTTGTAAATTCTTCTAAAGGACGATGAACGATAATGAGCAGCATTGCCTCATAAAACAGAGAAGCAGTGGAAGGTTGAGTGAAATTATCCCAAGGGCATTTAAGGATGAGACTGGGAAAATGGGGAATCTGTGAAGTTTCCTTGTTTTCATTTTTTAAATAGCAAACACAGGTTCAAGAAATTAACTTCATCCAATACAAGACGGGGAAATCACAATTAGGCAGCATCTCAGTTTTCAAAGTTTTTAGTGAAACCCAGAGGGCACAATGAGGAGTGATAGGTAGAAGTTCCAGAGGCCATTTAGACTGGAAGTAAAGAAAACATTCCTAACAATTATAAATATAGATAAGTGGTATAGACTGCCTAGGGATGTGGCGGGTTCTGATTAGAGTCTGAAGGGGTCTTATTGTGTATGATCTAGTGAGATTCTTATTTTGGTATAGATTTGACTAAATAGTCACTTAAGTCCCTTTCAAATGTGAAATTCTGTGACTCCAACTAATGATACTTGTTTAAAGTCCTCTTTCTCAGCATCACCCCTACCTGATTTGGGCATCAGGACAATATTTGTCTTTTAAGGCAATGTGGTAAGGCTCCTTTTCTACCCATTTCTGAAGACAATTAGGTGGTATGGAAATGATATGAGGTTTTTTTTTTTTATTTGATGATAGAATTCACTTGTGAATCTATCTGGTCCAAAATTGTTTTCCTTGAAAGTCCATTTATGACTTGAGCAATTACTTTTCTGAGACTGAATTGTTGAGATGATCTATTTCCCACTTTGTTAATTTGGGAACTTTAAACCTTATATGCATTTGTCCATTTCATTAAATTTTTAACTTTATTAAAAGATTATAATTACAAAAGTATTTTTAATAATTTTCATTTTCTTTTTATTAATTGTTTTTATGTCAATATTTTATTTTGGTGATTTGCTTTGCTTCATTTAAGATTAAATTTGTCAATGATTTATCAATTAGCCTTTAAAAGCCATGTTTGTTTTGAATTTTAATTTAATTTTAAATTTTAAAAAATTGCTGCTCTTAATTTTAATTTTTTCTCTATTATGCTTGTTTTTTATTGTTAATGACTTGTTTTTATTACTTATTAAACTTTAAATTCAGTTCATTAGTTTCTTTTTTCTCTTTTTGTTAATGTAAGGGACCAGAGATCAAGATTTGTTTCTAAGAACTGCTTTAGAACCTCTTAATTTTTGAAATGTGTCACTCTTACTACCTTCTTTAATGAAATATCATTGTTATTTCTATGATTTGGCTTGATTCACTCAGTTAGGAAATCATTATTTAGTCTATTTAGATTGCATTTTTATTCCTGTTTGCTTTATGAACTATTTTTATTGCATCATTATCTATAAAAATTTGTCAGCTTTAGTTGATGAGGACCTACAGCATTTTCTCTCTTCTCTCGCTGGAATGCTGAGAGCAGGGAAAAGTTAGTCAAAGCAGAGGACTGAGTCCTCTGGTCAGCTAGTGCCTTTTGAAAGCATCCCTAGCCAATCAAAAGGGCTCTTTCTTACCAAGGTGGTTAGTAGATCAAAACCAGTTGCAGAGTGTAACACATGCTACAAAGTCCCTCCAGTATAATTCCATTATGAGTCACTGTGATTCTCCTGTAAGCAGGTTCCCCAGACTCTTCCATGTGGGGAATTGCAGCTGTACAAACTTGTCAGGACTGGACTCAATGGTCAGTGCCTCATTGAATTTGCAAAGGTGCTTTTTGATATGTAATTTGATTCATCTAATTGCTTATAAGAATCTCTCAATCATATTTTTGGAGTAAAATGGTTCCATCTCTCTATGAATTAATGACAATGATTATAGCACTTTGAGTATTTTTTCAGTTTTTCCATATACATTTTTTCCCTTGGCTTCTTTTAAGTCCCAAGATCCTTCTACTAGAAACTTTCCCCAACCCCTCCTGATTCCAGTGATTTCCCTCTATTATTTTTCTGTCATCCTTGCATGCATTTGTTTGTATGTTTTCTCCCCCGTTAGATTGTAAGCCCCTTGAAGGCAAAGAAGTATCCTCAGAGGTTAGCAAGGTGCCTGGCAACTGGTGGCACTTAATAAGCATTGATTGACTGATTAATTGAATTAATACTCCCAACAACCCCGTGAGGTAAGTATTAACTGTATCATTTCATCCACTTAAATGTAACCCGTGGTCTGAAAGGAGACGCTTTCCTACAAGAGATCCTAGCTCTGGACTCAAGCAGCACTCATATTCTTCCTGGATGGCTAACCTGGTCACAAAGAGAGGAATCAGGGAGGTTTTGTTGTTATTGTTTAAATACCCTCTCACATTCATTAAGTTCTCATCCCAGAATTCTGGGGAAAATCTCTTAAACAAAGTGTAGGTATAGCTAATGTCTAATGTCTCCTCTATAAGAAAGTCATTGGAGTTCCTTCAGAAAGGTTCTCACTGTACAAAGAAGTAGATATCAAGAATAGGAAAGCTCTTTATTTCCTAAATAACCAAAGAAATGCTTAAAACACATATGGATCAAAAACACCCATTAACATATACTTAAAGCATTATAGAGTCATAGACTTAAAGAAACTGAAAAGAAACTCAGAGGTAATTTAATCAAATCCTATTTTATAGATGAGGAAACTGAGGCAAACAGAGTTCAAGATTAAGTGACTTGCCCAGGGTCACACAGCTAGAAAATGTCTGAGGCTGGAATTGAACTCAGAAAGATTAATCTTCCTGACTTCAGAACTGGCTCTCTCCATTGCACCTAGTTTCCCCATATGTTCAGTTATGAAGTGCTCAAATCTTTATATTTCAATAATTTTTATTCTGAACTTAACATATATATGTTTATGCATATATGTATGGGAGGACACACATATATTATATATATATATATACACACATACACAAAGCAGAACATAAAAAAGTAGAGTATGAAACTCTATTCAGTCTCTATTCTATAACAAATTTCATAAGCTACCATAAAAACTGCTTCTTTTTTGTACCTTTTTCTGTTCTTTCCTATGCATTTTAAAAATGTTTCAATGACTTTCTTTTGTTGTTGTTTTGGTATCAGCATCATAAGCTCCCTTTAATCCCCATGTATTACCTCCCAATTAAAAAAAACCCAACCCAGCTTGTAACAAATAAATGTAGTAAAGTATAACCAGTCTACCCAGTGGCCCTATCTGAAAACATCTCTTTCTGCAACTTGAGTTCATTGCTTTTTTATCAAAAAGTGGGAAACATGCTTCATCATAGGTCAAATCATCAGTTTGATTACAGTTTGGAAGTCCAATTTATTTTTCCTTACCAAATTGTTATTGTAGAAAATATTCTCTTGCTTTAGCTTACTTCACTTTGCATAAGTTCATAAAAAATCTTCCAAAAATTCTTTCATTTTTATGGCACAACAATCAATCAATAAAACATTCATTAAGCATCTGCTATATGCCAGGCACTCTGCTAAGTGTTGTAATATTCCATTTCATTTATATGCTATAATTTGCTCAGCCATTCCCCGATTGATGGGCACCCCCTTCGTTTCCCATTTTTTGGCTTTTTTCCTTTCTTTTAAATTTGAACTCTGCCCCCTGGGATGGAAGGGGCTCTGTCTCAGGCTTCTTGTGCCAGTTGTTGCAGGTCCTGGCTGTTTACCTGGTGTTGTACTGATGTTGCCCTGAGACCCCTGAGGGATACTTGTGTCTGGTGCTGTGTTGAGGGAGTGGGATTCAGAGTGGCTGGTGCTGCTGGAGGCCCTAAGGGTCTGGCAGCTTTCCTGGTGCTGAGCTGGGGTCATGGTGATGGTGTCTGGCTTGTGCCAAGGCCCTGTGGTGTGTTTCTGTGTTTTCCGGGGCAGGGAGTCGGGGGGTGGGTCCCCTACACTGAAGCACATGGAGGTCTGGTCTACTTTCTCTTCATGCTGGAGGATGCCTGTTTGCCCAGGGCTACATGAAGAAGCGGTGGTTCTCAGGGTTTGGGATCTGCTGGTTTCCCTGGCTATGCTAAGGCACATGGAGGGGACCTGGTGCTGGTGTTTGCCTGATCTACCACACTGGGGCTCAGGATGTCCTGCTGGTTTGCTGAAGTGGAGCTTGCAGCTGGTTTGCTAGGATGCTCCCTGTCCTGGAATGTGTAAAGTAATGTGTAGAGTAAAAGTAAAGGAATGTGTAGAGTAAAAACTCTAGTTAGAAGGACCTTTCTTGCTAATCTTCCAAGTTTCTTGGGCTAAAAGATTGTTTCACTTCATCATTTTGCTTATTCTGCTGTTCCAGGACTTGCTTGGGGGCACCATTTTATGGCTATTTGGAGGTGAATATGTGAGAGTTACAACAATTTACTGCTTATTCCACCATCTTGGCTCCAGGAAGTCAACCCACTTTCCCATTTTTTGATACAACATAAAGTACTGCTATAAATATTTTTGTGCATATGTATCCTTTTCCTCTTTTTTTATTTCTTTGAGGTATAAACCTAGTAGTAAAACTGAGCCGAAGATACATCCAGTTTATTAATTATTCTGGAACAGCTCCAAATTATTCTACAGAAAAGCAATTAAACCAATTCTCAGTTCAACCAACAGGGTATTTGTGTGCCTGTGCTTCTCCTCCTATACTGTTCTCCCATACTTCTTATTTTTCTTTTCTATCATTGCCAATATTGTGGGTATGAGGTGGAATTTTGGGGTTGTTTTAATGTGCATTTTTCTAATTATTAGTTATTTGGAGCATTTTTCTTTTGGCTATGGATAGCTTTGATTTCATCTTTTGAAAATTGCCTTCTGTATCCATTGATCATTTGTCTATTGGGTAACGACTCTTGTTCTTATATATTTGAAAACATTCCCTATATATTAAGTAACGAACTTTTATTGGAAAATTTTTATGCAAAGGTTACTTACTTCCCAGTTATGTTTTCTCTCTTGGTGCTCCACTTCACTCTTTACAAAGAAGAAGAAAATTTTGACCATTTGTAGTCACCACAAATGGTTTGTATCTGAAATAATGAGCTTCGGTTCCATTGGCCTTCCTCTATCACGGGTTCTTAACTTTTCTTTATTTTTTTCTCTTTTTAATTCCCACTTAAGGATCTACTCTCAGAAGCTGAAATTGTTTTGCTGTAACTATTCCCCCCTCACTATTATTATCCTTCCTCCTAACCACCCACTCCTGTGTGTGTGTGTGTGTGTGTGTGTGTGTGTGTGTGTGTGTGTGATGAATTCAATAGTCCTTTTTCTGATTCAGACAAGAGTAAGTATTCCCTCCCTCTATGTTTGGAAACTGTTCTTCTCATATGCCCCAGGAGCAGCTCTTCTTTCTACTGTTCAATTATAGAAATAATATTTGTCTCTATTCTCTGACACTACTTGTAATTTTATCTTTCATTTGGGTCATTTTATTCCTCCAAAAATCTAATAACTATAAAGATTTTCCACCAACTATTCTAACCTGCTGGGTTTCCACTTCATGGGGTTTGTTTTTTTTTTTTCCATTTGTCTTTCATTGATTTTACTTCCATTCTTTATAGATGCCAGACTTTCCTTCATTTCCTTATTGAACTTATTAACCACAGGTTCTTGTGGACAATCTATTTTTATCTCTCTGTGCCTTTTCAACTTGTTGTTTTTCACTGTTCTCTATTTCTAAGTTTCTGTCTTTTCTTTATTTTACCCCATAATAGTTTTTCCTTTTTTATTTCATTATATAATATTAGTAATATGGCCTCAACATCTCCCAACTGGGTAAGTCAACACCTACTTACTCTCTGCATTGGACCATTTATTCCAATCTACCCTCCCACCCTTCTAGATTTACATGCTCAGAGACAGACCACCGATATAATGTTCTTCGTCCAGGGTTCTATCTTAAGATATTTTTCTCCTTTCATAGACTTAAATGAGAGCCATATATTTACTCTCAAGCTCTCTCAGCATCCTGGGAGTAACCCTGTTGAGAGGAAAAGCATCTTCCTACTGACCATTCTAGTTTAGCCCCCATCAATGCATTTCTATTTGTCCAACCAGACACAACAGACCAGAGTGGACATAAACAAGCTTACATACTGATTATTATATTTATACAAATCAACCCCTTAAAATAATGATACTTTTATATTTTAAACATAACTATTGACTTATCAACAAGACAAAAAGAAATAATAACATCATAAATACACTCATCATAAAGTAAATAATATTACATGTTATCTTAGCCCAAATATGCTAAAGAACTATCACAGTCACCAAATAAAGCTGGGTCACACTCTCCCACCAATGCAATAAGTATCTGTGGAGGAGAATCGGCACACACACATACAGGACTCTAGCAGGAAAGCACATAAAGGAGGAAAACGCACATCTCGGGATAACTCTCACTTCTGAATTTTTTTGATGTTGCCAGTCCCCTTAGGAATCTCTATCTGCACTCTACAAAACTGCTTCTCTGCTAACTGCTCATCTGTTAGTTCTTGCTGCTCTTCAGCAAATTCTCTCTCTACAGAAACATACTTTTTACAAGTTCTTTCAACTTAAAATCATCCTTAAATGGGAATTTAGAAAGTGTTACCTCTTAATGGCAGTTGCAGTTCCCTTTGGGCTAGAGAAGTGCAAGACTTAACAAGCTAGCTAGTTTTCCACTCACATGGCTGCTTTGTTGTCCAGTTACAGCAAAGCTCATAGGACTATAACTCAGGAAGGCTCATTAAACAAGGCAAATATACCTAGCCAGGTGACCTTGATACAAAGTAGCTACAAAGTCTGTAGTCTTTTCCTCTTTCTTTCCTCAAACCAGATGGAGTAGCAGAAAGCAACAGGAGATACTTTAGAAGACAATTTAACTCTCTCCAACTTAATGGTGGGGTAATAGTTGTTATTAGCCATCGAAATCAGTTTTCTCTGCCACCATTCAGGAATCAACGGACTGAAGCCTTCAGTCCTTTCAGAAAAACCTGAGTTTTTCTAATTGCCACAAGAGCTGGCAAAACCCCCCTTTTTTCAGCCCCTACGCTGTGTAGTCAATTTTTCCTCTCAGGTTCTTCTTTCAGTTTGGGGGGGTTTCCAATCCCCTAGCTGTCTTCATTCGTCACTGTCGCTCACTTTCTGCTTAAAAGGAAGCAACTCCCTAAATTCCCTCTATGAAATCAAAATGATAATTGTCTCCAAATGTTTATATGATTTCTAATTTTTAAAATTTCACCCATTTTAGTCATAAAACAAATATGTGCAAAGTGAACTGATGCACAATCATTTCTTGAAATTGTAAGTCCTCAGCACGGTCCGACTTTTTGTTTTCTCATCTCACTTTGATAGTATACTTCCTCCTACTCTATCTTTCCACTTTTTAACAAATAAAAGTTCTTTCCTTGCCTCTCTTAAGCATGAAAATGTTTACATACAAAGTAGAAATCGTTCTACATTATTCACCAGGTGATTTGGGCATTTCTATTTATGTTACTGTTCATTATCTAACACTGCTCTGATCTTCACTGAAATATGCATGTATTTGACCAGTTTTTTAATCAAATAAAAGGTTTTTTCTATTTTGGGGCATTAAAATGTTAATTTATAATAGCAACAATGTCTTATTTCCTTTAACAGTTGATATAACTCTTTTACTTCACATAAAAACACCTTTTACTCCCTTTCACTCTTAAGTTGCTCCATATAAACAGAGCAGCATATTAAAGGGATAGTATGATACCACATTAGACACTGGAGTTTGTTTGGTTTGGTTTTCTTTTTTCTTTCTTTTTTTCCTGCTAGGTAATTTTCCTGTGAGGAAATTTCCACTTTAATTTTTCCCTTTTTTTGTTCATGTGTGTGTGTGTGTGTGTGTGTGTTTATACTTTATTTGGAACATCTGTTGCCATGTTGACATAATGAAGAGATGCTGGGCTCAGTCATGACTATTATTCTATCTTGCCTAAACTTTCCCACCCATTTTTTAAAAAATCCAACTTAAGCATTTACCTACATTAGGTAGCCTTCCCAACGGGTAAAGTCCTTCTCCCTGAAACTTCTTAAGCCTTTCCTGATTCTCCCAATTTGTGTTCTTCCCCCTACCCCAAACTGGTTTTTATTTATCATGTATGTATTTGCTTACCTATGTAACATTCTCTTCTTCCCCTCCCCCACCCCCAATAGAATGTAGGGATTTGAAGGCAGGAATTGTTTAGTTTAGATCTTTATATTCTCAGAAACCATCTCTCAAATCCCCACATGCTTCTAATATTTCTGGAAGTCAATGAGATATAAAATAAAGCAATTTCCAAAGAATTAAAAATGATTATCACACAGGGGCAATGGGAAAAGCACATGGTGGGTGTGAGCAGGCTGCAATAAATGGATGAGAAATTTCAAAAAATATTAATAAGTGATACCATCAAGAAAATGTATCCTAGTTAATGTAATCTGTTAATGTAATACTGTAATCTCTAGATGTTAGGAGAAAATGAGGAAAACCTCCAGCATGATGACGGAGGAAGCACTGTTGAAGTTTGTAGTGCTTGGAACCCTGACAATACAGTTCAGGGACTGTCTTGGTTCCAGAGACATAGTCTTTTCCTTGTAGGGTCCAGTCCCATCACCCCATCAGCACAAGGGCAAGAGCTGCACAACATAGGTAGCCATAGGTCGGTTGGGATTGGTCTTTTGGTAGAGAGCATTCAAATAGATAGCTAGGAGGTACAGTAGAAAGAGCATTAAACCTGAAGTCAGGAAGACCTGAATTCAGATCTGGCCTGAGACACTTTCCAGCTGTATGATGACCCCAAGCAAGTCACCAAACCTTTTTCTGCCTCAATTTTCTCATCAGTAAAATGAAAAATAATAACACATCACTCCCAGGGTTGTTGTGAGGACAAAATGAGATAATATCTGTAAAGCACTTTGCAAACCTTACATTTCTATGTGAATTCTCACTATTATTAATTATCATTCAAATTGATTAGATCACATGTTTATTCTAGTATATTCAGTATTTGAATATTTCCAGAGCCTAAAGTATATGGCACACAGTAGGCATATAATAAATGCTCATTGGATTGGATTACTTTTACTCTTTACCATGAAGGAACTTCTAATTCTGGCTGAATGACAAAATTCCAACTGGAAAAAAAATGAGGAATGTAACCCATTCTTCTGTGCATATTTTCTTTCAAATCTCTCTCATATGAAGCTTCGCTCCTACTTGAAGTATGTCTCTGTTTCTTACTCACTCACTCACTCACTTACAACAGAGCAAAAGAATATTGAATGACTTCCAGATAAAGTCTTGAAATATTGATAACATGAGAGGGGAGAGAGAAAGAAGGGAGACAATTCAATCCTATGTGATTTGGTTCCTACTGTTTAGGGAAGAAAAAAATACAAATGCCAAATGGGGTTAACAGTTGCTCTGGAGTAGAAGGTTTTCATTTATGTCAGATAACATTTTTATTCTTCAGGAATATTAATAAAAGTAGCATGGGCAAAAAAAAATCCAGACAGCTAAAAATAATGATGAAAGTATTTGGAAAAATATCTGTCTTGGAAATGAAACAAAAGCTTCAAGTCAATGCTGAAGAGCCAAATTACATTTAATCATAAAAAACTGTCCATGAAATCTTAAGAATTTTTATAAATTTATTGATTCCTTATGGTCATCTGATTCCTATAATCTCACAAACATCAATTTAATTAAGCACCGGGCAGAACATCTCATATCAAGGAAGCTAAGTCAAAGCACTCTGATTCTAGCGCCAGGGGTCTTCTCATGTTAAAGCTAAAATCTTATTTGGGTCAATTTCTTTAGACAAAGAATAGCTATAAACATGTTTATTTAACTAGGGTTATGGGCATATTTCTGTTGGGAGGAAGCAGTGAAGAGAGTACTGATTATAGAGTTAGAGAATCTCAATTCAAATCCTGCTTTTGTTACTTATGTGGCCTCCAACAAGTCACTTAATCGCCCTGTGCCTCAGTTTCCCCATCCATAAAATTTGAGAGTTGGCCTAACTAGTTGGCAGGTTTAAATCTATGATGTTACTATTTAGTCATTTCCTATTCTTCATGACCCCTTTTGGGGTTTTCTGCCATTTCCTTCTCATTTTACAGATGAGGAAACTGAGGCAAGCAGAGTTAAGTGACTTGCCCAGGGTCACACAGCTAGCAAGTGTCTGAAGCTGGATTTGAACTCAGGTCTTTACTCCAGAGCTGGCACTCTGTCCACTGCACCACCTAGCTGCTTTTGAAATCTATGACCCTATTACAAGTATATTCATACCAAGCCTCCATAGGACATTACCAATAATGTTCTTTATTTTCATGAAGGTGCATGAAGTTTGTGAATTCTCTGTCACTTTCCAAACAGAGACGGTTTTACTTCATAAGACAGCACCTGGAGAATTCTGACTATGGAATTCCCAAGTAGCCCATCTAAGTACCAAGAGGGCAAGGTCTGAGTCCTCCCATTTCTCCTTTCCATTTCCCCTCCTCCAGCAACTTGCACAGTGCTGGATGCATAGATTTAGAATTTGAAAATGCTTAATATTATTTAGTCCATCTCCCTCAAGTTTACAGAAGAGGAATTAAAGCTCAGAGGAGAGAAGTGACAAAGATCACATGAGGGGAGGTGAAATTCAAACTCAGGTCTTGTGAGTTCAGATCCAGAGCTTTTTCTACGATTTCATGTTATG
This sequence comes from Petaurus breviceps papuanus, assembly GCF_028583685.1. NCBI lineage: Eukaryota > Metazoa > Chordata > Mammalia > Diprotodontia > Petauridae > Petaurus > Petaurus breviceps. Next base: position 5,159,139 of record NW_027187316.1, read on the forward strand.
TTATACATCCTAGGTGACTTTGAGTTCTCCCCAATGTTAATCTAAGGTAAAGAATAACTAAAATGGGGGAAGTAGAGGGTGAAAAAGTGGGAGAGAGAAGAGAAGATGAGAGAGGAGTAGGGGGAAAGGGAGGAAGCAGGAGACGTAGAGAGGGAGAGAGGAGGAAAGGGAAAGGGGGAGAAGAGAATCGTGAAAAAGGGAAATGGAGAGGGGGAAAGGAAAAGGGGATGGGAAAAACGAATGGAGGGAGGGAGGAACACCTTCATTCATTAGGCACTTCCAAAGAATGCACTGTTTCATTTATGTGAATATCTCCACAGAACTATATCTCTGAAGCCTACTCCAAATTTCAGTTTCCAGAAAACTATAATCATTTTAATTGAAAATTTTCTTAAAATGTCTCATACATTTTCTTACAATTTTAAACAGCAGAAGTCAAACACTATTTAGGGGCACAGTCTAAGCTAGAACATAAGCTGATTGAATATGTTATTTCTCCCCTCCCCCCCAGTACATGTTCCCCTGCCTCCCCCCCTCCCCCTCCCCCCCCCCCCCCCAATGGCTTCCTATTATCCTGCAGGCTGGTATTTCTTTATCATTATTTCTTCTGCTTCTTTCTGCCTTCACCTTTTTCCCTCTGAGAAAAACTAAGTTTGTTAAATGCCTGACCATACTTTGAACACAACTCTCATGGACTTAGCTGAAAACTTTAGAGTCAGAGGGAACCTCCTGGTTTCGGGTTTCTCCTTCGTCATATCAAAAGCTTTATATAATTTAATTTTTGTGGGTCTCCCTCCGCAAAGAGGAGTCACAACACCTTAATATGCGAATTTATGGGTTGTGGCCAAAACAATTCACTACCTAATGGCAATCCTGTGGTAATGAGACTCTCCAACTTCAGTCTGGCTGATCCTTAAATGACCATGCAGTCTATTGTTGATTCACACTCAAAAAAGAATTTTTTTTTAACTTACTAGGATTGCCCAAGATTTCGTTCTGTTGACCTAGCCTTCAAGAACCCAGGGGCAATATCTTAGTCCAAGAGATGAGATGATGAAACACTTCCTTCCTCTAGGTAGAGAGGTGGGGGTGGGTGAAAGTGGGTAATGTGAGTGGAATGTTGCATACAGTCAGACAGTTTTCCCCATTTTGGGGCTTGTCTTTGATACAAGGTGGGTAAGACAAGGTCATTAAAACTAAACAAAAGGCAGCAATGATTTTTTTTAATCTCTAAATTTTAATTTATTTAAATTTAAAATAAAAATTATTTTATCATTAAGTCAAATAATTTAAAGTTAAATTGAATTTAAATAAAATGTATTATTTATATATTTATTAATTTAATTTAAACAATTTATTCTAAATTAAAATGTATTTTAAATATAATACTTCAAATTCAAAATAAGAATAGTTTTATGAAATTGTTAAATTAAAATAAATAATTTATTAAAATGTACATTTAAATTCAGTCCAATTTAAATTAAATAATGTATTTAAAATTTAAATTAGGTAATTTATTTAAATTTGAGACAAATTAATCATTTAATTTTAATAAATAAAAATTAAATAATTTCAATAAAACAAAAACTTAGTAGCCCTATAGTTCAAAGGCCACCTCCTACAGGAGGTGTTTCTAGAAGTTATCTGTTACTTTCTACATCATTTTGTACAAATTCATTTTCTTCCATACATATTTATCCCTCCTTTCCTTCCCTTCCCCCCCATATATAGAATGTAAGCACCTGGAAAGAACTAAATATTTCGTTTTCATTTTCTGTATCTCTACCACCTAGCACGGTGCTAAGCACAAATTAAGCACTTATTAAATGCTTATTGAATTGAAAATAAAACAGAACAAAGAGCCCAGGACCACCTTCACAATACAATGAGGTATTAGAGGAGGAGTTAAGCAACATACTTCTTCTACCAAATAAATAATTAATGTAGCTCATATATAAATTCAAGGAGAGGAGGTGAAGATAATGGAGGAGGAAAAGAAGAAGAAGATATTGAGTGCTTCCTATGTGCTAAGCACTCTGTTAAGTGCTGAGTCTATAAGTACAAGCCAGCAAGACATGCCTTGCTTACATTCCAATGCAAGGAAGGAAATGATACATAAAGTTAAAATGTAAGAGACAGAAGATTCTGCTCATAATGGCATGAAGAAAACCCAGAGTACAGAGGAGGAATAGTTGCAGGCAAGATGAAGCAGGAGTTCAAATATAGTGATAATACCTAAACCAGGAAGAGCCAAAGCAGAGAAAGAAAATTATAGATCAATTTCCCTAATGAATATTGATGCAAATATTTTAAATAAAATGTTAGCAAAGATATTACAGCAATTTTTCACAAAGATAATACACTATGACCAGGTGGGATTTATACCAGGAATGCAGGGCTATTTTACTATTAGGAAAATGATAAGCAAATTGATTATATAATAACAAAACTAACAGAAATCATCTGATTATCTCAATAGATGCAGAAAAAGCTTTTGACAAAATACAGCCCCTATTCCTATTAAGAACACTAAAAACCATAGGAATAAATGAAGTTTTCCTTAAAATGACAAGTAGTATCTATCTAAAACCATCAGCAACCATTATATGTGGGAATAAGCTAGAAGTTTTCCCAGTAAGATCAGAGGTTAAACAAGGATGTCCATTATTACCACTATTATTTGATATTGTACTTTAGCAATAAGAGAAGAAAAAGAAATTGAAGGAATTAGAATAGGCAATGAGGAAACAAAATTATGACTCTCTGAAGATGATATAGTGGTATACCTAGAGAGTCCCAGAGAATCAGCTAAAAAAATACTCGAAATAATTAACAACTTTAGTAAAGTTGCAGGATATAAAATCAACCCACATAAATGATCAGCATTTCTATATATTACAAAGCCCAGCAACAAGAGATATAAAGAGAAATTCCATGTAAAGTAATTGTAGATAATATAAAATACTTGGGAGTCTACTTGCCAAGACAAACCAAGGAACTATATGAACACAATTACAAAACATTTTCACACAAATAGAGTCACAATTAAAGAGTTGGAAAAATATCAGTTGCTCATGGGTAGACTGAATTAATATAATAAAAATGGCATTTCTACCTAAATTAATTTACTTATTTAGGACCATACCAATCAAACTACCAAAAATGATTTGGTAGAGCAAGAAAAAATAACAAATAAATTCATCTGGAAGAATAAAAGATCAAGAATATAAAGGGAATTAACAAAAAAAAAAATGGAAAAGGAAGGTGGTCTAGCTGTACCAGATCTAAAACTATATTATGAAGCAGCAGTCATTAAAACTATTTGGTACTGACTAGGAAATAGAGTGGTGGATTAGTGGAATAGGTTAGATACACAAGACATAGTAGTAAATGACTATAGTAATCTACTGTTTGATAAACCCAAAGACTCCAGCTTCTGGGATAAGAACTCACCATTTGACAAAAACTGCTAGGAAAACTGGAAAATAGTATGGCAGAAGCTAGGAATGGACTAACATCTTAAACCATATACCAAGAAAATGTCAAAATGGGTACATACTTTAGATATGAAGGCTGATACCATAAGCAAATTAGAAGAAGTAAGGAATTGTTTACCTGTCAGTTCTATGGAGAAGGAAAGAATTTATGACTAAACAAGAGATAGAGAACATTATAAAATGCAAAATGGATCATTTTAATTACATTAAATTAAAATGATTTTACACAAAGAAAACCAAGGCAACCATGATTAAAAGGAAATCAGAAAGCTGGGAAAATTTTTATAGCCAGTGTTTCTCAAAAAGTCCTCATATCTTTTTGTTGTTGTTGTTACACTGTAAGAAAAGGCAGATTTTATTGCTGTGTGGAAATGTCAATGATTTTTTGAAAAATGTAGAATGTATATGCCTTAAGAACAATGATGTTCAAATTCTTTTTTTTCTGATTTTCAAATCAGGAAAGGCATTGGATTCTTCAAGCACTAGACTAGAGAACTGGAAACAAATTTCCTGCAAAATTCTCAAACATATTTGTTATTTGTTGCATTCATCTCAACAATCATTAATCAAGAACCTACTGTGGGCCAGGAGCTGTGCCAGGGAATTAAAAAAAAACCAAACTAACTAAATAGTGTCAACAGGAACTAAACCATCTCTGTCCTCTAGAAAGGAGGAAATAACATGTACCTAGATCAGTTCAACTCACCTTTGGTTACATACTGCACCCTCCTCATATCTTTCTCTTGACATCTGAGCCATCTTGAATTTTATATAAATACATCTCAGCATGTCATGTACATTAAGAGTGACTGGCTACCATGAGGAATTAAGAAAACATTACCTTTTGGGAATCTTTGCATATTATTAGACCCTTTTAAAAATGTATAAAATAATTTATTTTTAGTTTTCAACATTCACTTTCATAAGTTTTAAATTTTCTCCCTCTCCCTACCCCCTCCCTTCCCAAGATGGCATGCAAGATGATAAGGCTCTACACAGACATACCTATTAAACACATTTTCACATTAGTCATGTTGCATGAAATTATAATGAATGGGAGAGAACATGAGAAAGAAAAAACAAAACAAAAAGACATAGTCTGCTGTGTTCTGCATTCCAACTCCATAGTTCTTTCTCTGAATGTGGATGTAGATTTACCATCATGAGTCCTTTGGAATTGTTTTAGGTTCTTGCATTGCTGAGAAAGGCTAAGCCTATCAAAATCAGTCATCGCACACTGTGGCTGTTTCCGTGAACAATGTTGTCCTGGTTCTGCTCACTTCACTCAGCATCAGTTCATAGAAGTCTTTCCAGGATTTTCTGAAGTCCATCTGTTCATCATTTCTTATAGTGCAATAGTATCCCATTACATTCATATACCACAATTTGTTCAGCTATTCCCCAATTGATGGGCATCCCCTCAATTTCCAGTTCTTGGCCACCACAAAAAGAGCTGCTATGAATATTTTTGTACATGTGCATCCTTTTCCCATTTTTATGATATCTTTGGGATACAACCCTAGAATTGGTATTGCTGGGTCAAAAGGTATATACACTTTTATGGCTCTTTGGGCACAGTTCCAAGTTGCTTTCTAAAATGGCTGGATCATCTCACAGTTCCACTAACAATGAATCAGTGTTCCAACTTTCCCTCATCCTCTTCAACATTTATCATTTTCCTGTTTTGTGATGTTAGCTAAATTGCAGCCTCATTTCTAAAATATATAGAGAACTGAGTCAAATTTATAAGAAAATAAGTCTTTTTCCAACTGATAAATGGCCAAAGGATATGAAGAGGCAAGTTTTCAGAGGAAGAAATTAAGGCTATCTATAGTCATATGAAAAAAATGATCTAAATCACTATTGATAAGAGAAGTGAAAATCAAAACAACTCTAAGGTGCTACTTCACACCTATCAGATTGGCTATAATATGACAGAAAAGGAAAATTATAAATGTTGGAGAAGATGTGGGAAAATTGGAACCCTGATACATTGTTGGTGGAGTTGTGAGCTAATCCAACCATTCTGGTGAGCAATTTGGAACTGTGCCTAAAGGGCTATAAAACTCTGCATATCCTTTGACCCAGCAATACCAGTTCTAGGGGTATATCCCAAAGTGATCATAAAAAGGGAAAAAGACTCACATGTACAAAAATATTTATAACAGCTCTTTTTGTGGTGGTCAAGAAGAGGGGATGCCCATCAATTGGGGAATGACTGAACAAGTTGTGGTATATGAATGTAATGGAATATTATTGTACTATAATAAATGGTGAGCAGGCATATTTCAGAAAAACCTGGAAAGACTTACATGAACTGATGCTGAGTAAAGTGAGCAGAACCAAGAGAACATTGCACATAGTAATGGTCACATTTTGTGATGATCAACTTTGAACAACTTAGCTCTTCTCAGCAATACAGTGATCAAAGACAATTCCAAAAGACTCATGATGGAAAATGCTATCCACATCCAGAGAAAGAACTATGGTGCCTGAATACAGATCAAGGCTTACTATTTTCACTTTTTTTGTTTTTTTTTCTTTCTTGTTGTTTTTTCCTTTTTGTTCTGATTCTTCTTTCGCAACATGACTAATGTGTATATATGTTTAACATGATTGTACGTGTATAATCTATATCAGATTGCTCCAAAAGCTGGAGTCTTTGGGTTTATCAAACGGTAGATTACTATTATTATTTACTACTTTATCTTTTGTACTTAAACCTATTCCACTGATCTACCACTCTATTTCTTTGTTGTTGTTGTTGCTTTTTGGAGGGCAATTGGGATTAAATGACTTGCCTTAGGGAACATGGCTAATTTTTGTGTTGTGTCTGAGGCTGGATTTGAACTCAGGTCCTCCTGACTCCAGGGATGGTACCCTATTTACTGCGCCACCTAAATGCCCCAACCACTCTATTTCTTAGTCAGTATCAAATAGTTTTGATAATTGGTGCTTTATAATATAGTTTTAGATTTGGTATGGCTAGGCTTCCTCCCTTTGCATTTTTTTATTAATTCCCTTGATATTCTTGACCTTTTGTTCTTCCAAATGAATTTCATTATTATTTTTTCTAGCTCTATCAAATAATTTTTGGTAGTTTGATTGGTATGACCCTGAATACGTAAATTAATTTAGGTAGAATTGCCTTTTTTAATTATTTTAGTTTGACCTACTCATGAGCAATTGATATTTTTCTAACTATTTAAATGTGACTTTGTGTGAAAAGTGTTTTGTAATTGTGTTCATATAGTTCCTAGATTTGTCTCCAGCAGGTAGACTCCCAAATATTTTATATTGTCTACAGGTATTTTAAATGGAATGGGAGGGGGAGGGAAGGGAGGGAGAAAAATTTCAAACTCAAAATCTTATAAAAATGAATGTTGAAAACTATCATTACATGCAACTTAAAAAAATAAAATACCATTAAGTGTGTATGTGTGTGGGGAAGGATTGCCAACGAACTCCTGCCTGCAAGGGAGAATGAAGGGCCAGCCAACAACCAGCAGCCAGTAACTCCTTCCTAAGAACAATGGGACTTATTAACTCTGTTTAAATATGGCCATAAAAATGCCAAATGAGAAGGGAGAATTTATCAAGCTACTGTGGGAATACTGCATATAGAAATAACTCTCTCTCACTTCCCCTCCCCAAAGCACTTTAGTTCTTACTTGATCTATTAGTTTTAAACCCCCAAAGACTAAGCCTCTGTTCCACTGTTATTCTCATCTGCAGCAATCTCATCTAGAATCCAGTCTTTCTCCTCAAACAGCCACATGAGGAGACTCTAATCCAGTTGAAGAGTAACTCATGAGAAATGCCCAGAGGTCTGGGTATGTGGCTACTACAGTAAACACCCTGGTGTCATGTGGCCGTATGAGAAAAAAAACTTGGACACTGATTGTAAAGAAGACTGACTGCTGCAGGATATCCAAGCTGCTGGGAGAAGAGTAGAGAGACCTTGGGATGAGTTGGATGTATTTCTGGGCCCAAGAGCTGGGTTTCCTTTCAAAAGAACATTCCACTTTTAAATATGATTCTCTTCATCTGCATGAACCATCTGGGATTCTTGGGTTAAAGAGAAAGGAGATACTGTTAGGAAATAGAAAAAGGAAGTTTTAAGAGTGAAAGGGCTCCTGGAATCAGGAGGACCTGAGTTCAAATCCAGCCTCAGACACTCACTAGCTATGTGACCCTGGACAAATCACTTAACCCTGATTGCTTCCTCCCACAAAGAAAAAAAAAATGGAAAGAATCTATATTTATATTTAGGTGGCATTGTGGTCTTGTAGAACTAAGGTAAGCAAGCTATGGAGCTTTACACAAATCTATTCACAGCATACAATTCAATCCAATAAACATTTATTAAATGCCTACTATGTGTGAGTGACTGTGCTAAGCACTGCGGATACAAAAAGAGGTAAAAGACAGTCCCTGTCCTCAAACAGCTTACAATCTAACGGGCAGACAACATGCAAGCTAATATATACAGGGAAAAAAGGAAACAATTAAGAGTGGGAAAGCATTGGAATTAAGAGGGGATAGGGGAAAGCCTCTTGCAGAAAGTGGGGTTTTCATTGGGACTTAAAGGATAGCAGGGAGGTTAGTAGTCAGTAGTAAGAGTGGAGGAGAGTGTTGCAGGCGTGGGGGACGATCAGAGAGAATAGCATCTAGAAATGAGGGGAAGGGTAGTAGGAAGGGAGAAAAAATAGATCTGGGGTCCAAAGAGTAGGGTTTGAACTCTGTGCAACCTTGGGCAAGTTACTTAACTTCTCTGGGCTTTGTAGTCCTCCTCTTGTGAAATGAGAGGGTAGAATGAGATGGCCTCTAAAGGCTCTTCCAGCTTCACATTTATGATCATATGCACTTCTGGGCATCCTGTTCATGTTGAACCAGATGATCAGAATGCCCATACAGAATTGGAAGGGGGCTCCGATGTCACCTAGTCCAACTAATACGCAAGAGAAAAGCCAGCTACCATCCTTTGGATAAGCAGTCATCTGCCCAACCTCCTTTTAAAAACCACATGGTCTAGGCAAGCCACCTTCCACACTATTGTAATGTAATACCAAGCAAAGGCAACTTCCCAGGTTCAAAATACCA
>NW_027187316.1:5167748-5214640 GCF_028583685.1 Petaurus breviceps papuanus
AAACCAAGCCCAATACAGGGGAATCTTTAATTGCCATTACTATCACAACTATACCATGAGATCTGGCCTAACACTGGCCTCCTGGCTGTTTCATGACCAAATACTCCATCTCTCAGCTCTGGCCATTTTCTCTGGTTGTCCACCATGCCTGTAATGTTCTCCCTCCTCTGCTTAAACTCTTGACCTCCCTGGCTTCCTTTAAGTCCCAATTAAAATTCCATCTTTTACAGGAAGCCTTTCCAAACTCTTCTTATTTCTGGTGCCTTCCCTCTCAATCAATTGCTTCTACTTTTCCTCTCTTAGGAACAATTAACCCCAAATTACCTTGTGTAAAGCCAAGTACAAGCAGCTCTCCAGAGGACTGCTGCTGTGAATAGCTTTAAGGTTCTGATCACATATTATAGTGAACTCTCTATTCAGCAGCAAACTAAAGCAAAACATTCACAGAAACCAAAGTACAACATTCACAATGTCATAACATAACAAGTTATCACTAAAGTGGTCGCATAGTTTCTACCAAAGTGGCCACATGGTTTTAAACAAAAAATATCATTCAGTAAGTCCTTAACTCAATTATCCTTAAGGAGATAGCCTCCTTAAGGGACACAAAGTACAAAGGTCAAAATTCTCCACCCTTAGGTCACATCATGATTTTCTCAGTCAGCACTAAGTACCCAAGGAGAGGTCTTTTCATCTTGACTTAAGGCTGGCTTTCAGATTCCATGGCTCCTCTTCCACGGTCCCTATTTTTGCCTGAAATTACCCAACTGTCACCTGGATTCAAAGGTAGGCAGCTCTCAACTCCTTGGCCATCTCTTCATCCAGTTCCCATTCCATATTGAAACTCACAGCATCCAGTTCACCTTAAATCCTTCACAGTTTCTGTTTCTGGGAAGACAAAGCTTAACAGAACCAAAACAACATTCATTCACATTACCAGCACTATCATCATTTCACTATCTGCCTGTGAAATCAACACAGACCCACAAACAGACTGAGAACTCCACACACATCATCAATACAGTCCCAGGACCTCTGAAACCCTCCTCCATTACTTCTGTAAATAAACAACAAGAAAATCCTCTTTCAGGGCTTCCAGTAAGGTCCCAGGACTTCTGTACAAAGTTTCACAAACAAAAATCAACACAGACAGAACAGACAAACAGAGTGCAGGCCTCCACAACCATTCTCCTTCTCTGTTCTGCTCTCCCCCAGTTTGCGCTCAGCTTTTTATCTGGTCATTAGCTCCTCACTGTTCCACCCATTCCTGTTGCATCAGCAAGTCCCTCCACTGTGAAATTCACAGTTTCTCTCTCTTAACAAAGACTTGATATAATCAGGGCAAGGCTCAAAGACACTTGAACTGAAACAAGGTGATAAATAAATAACTGAAACAAGGTGCTAAGTACTCCTTTGCTTGTCATTACACCTTGTTTTTATTTAGTAAATATTTTGTATATTTGTATATATCAGTGTGGTCTTGGGCACAACACTGAATATTATTGACCCTTGGTTTCTTCAGTGAAGTAATAGCACTAGATGGCTTCCAACATTCTTTCTATGTCTAAATTCGTGACAATGATGGAAAACTCATTCTGGGGTCAGAGGAACATTCCTCTTCCACTAGTTGTGTGACTTTGACAATATCACTTAATTATGGTGGGTTTCAGTCTTGCCATCTATAAAATGAGGGGATTAGACTAATGGACCCTTCCATCTATGATCCTGTGAACACCAGTCTCCCTAGTCCAATCTATCCTCCATTCAGCCACCACCCTTCAAATCTTTTAACTATTGAAGTAAGAAGTGACCTCAGACAAATCAGTTTCCTATTCTGAGCCTTGGTTTCTTTATCTGTCAAACGAAATGACTGGCTTTGCAGTTAGAGATCTTGCATTTCAATCCCACCTAAAATACTTGTAATCTCTGTGGAAGATATTTAATATCCCTTGACCTTGGTTTCCTCATCTGTAAAATAAGGGGCTTAGACTCAATGACCTCTGTGGTGCCTGGTAGCTATATATTTATGGTTTTATGATTAGGTGATCTGTGGGGTGCCTTCCTGATCTAATGTCTTATGATTCCAAATCTAGCATCGCCTAATCTTGCTGCCGTCTTGCAGAACTGATCCTGAAGATCCCAGGTAAATGAATGTTTACTTTCCACTGAAGATCACAGGGAGAGAGTCCAAAGCCTGCTCTATGCCTTATTAGATAAAAAATCAAATCATCCAAAAGTCATTGTGAGCTATAGGAAAACTCCTACATCTTCATGTTTTGACTTAAAATAAGTCTAAGGTCTAGCTGCAGAATGACGCTAATCTATGCCTGTGAATAAATTAATGGAGAGGAAGCACATTCCCAAGCTCTCTCTGTGAAATATCATGTCACTAGTATTCCATCAACTTGTTCATCCATTCCCCAATTTACAGGCTTCCCTGAAATTTCTGGTTCTTTGCTATCACAAAGAAAGCTGCCATAAACATTTTAGACCATATAGGTTTGTTTCCTTTTTCCATTGTGTCTAATGGTAGCCATTTCTAGGGGGGTGGGGAGAGAAGAAAAAAGCGGAAAAAGAAATTTACATGATAACGCTTTGTATATTTAAAAAGAATAGCTAGTTGTACATTATAGATTTGCAGTTTCATAGTCAATTACTTTTTAAATTCTACTATGTTATGGAAATGCTTGTTGGATAAATTAAAAATAAAACAAATAAAATTAAAAAAAATAAATTTCATGTCAGTCTTGGATATCAGCTTTATCTCCAGGACAAATCGGAGAATATACAAAGTTGAAAGTTATGCTTTCTTTATGAGCCAACTTGAAACTTGTTTGCAGGAAAGCTAATTTTAAAAAATGTGTTGTATTCATTTTCTTGTCTTTCATTGCCAGTCTTAGTGCTTCCCAAATTTTTCGTTCCAGAAACCAATGCCCTAGGCCTCATCAACAAATGTGCTTACCCCTTCAAAAACCATTTCAATGAAAAATTCCAGGCTAAGGTCACAGGGTGGCTGATGAACCATCTGCAATGATGGGCAATGAATGACATTGTGGGTGGAGCCAAGAAACCTGTAAGGGAGTGAAGTCAAGGGAACAGGAAGATCATGGGATCAATCAATTAACAAGCATTTAATAAATACTTTCAATGTGTCAGTCATTGTGCTAGGCACAATAGATTTGGGGAGGATATCTAAAGACAATGAATGAAACAATCTCTGCTCTCAAGGAACTTTTATGTTCAATCAGATTAGTAGGATTGTAGGATCCCAGTAAAACTAAAGATTACCTTAGAGGTCATTAAGACCAACCACTTCATTTCACAGATGAGATAACTTAGACATAGAGAGGGAATATGATTACGTTGAGGTTACACAGCAAGAAAGGATCTGAGTCAGGATTCAGAAGCTCCTAGCTCTGAGTCAAATCTTTAAAACTGACATTTTTTTTGTTTGTTTTTGGTCATTTTTCCATTGTTTCTGACTCTTCGTGACTACATTTGGGGTTTTCTTGGCAAAGATCCTGGAGTGGTTTTCCATTTGCTTCTCCAACTCATTTTACAAATGAGGAAACTGAGGCAAACAGGGTTAAGTGACTTGCTCAGGGTCACAGAGCTAGTAATTGTCAGAGGCCAGATTTGAACTCAGGAAGATGAGTCTTTCTGACTTGGGATACACGGCTCTATTCATTGTGAATCAGCATAGGGTGGTGGAAAAAATACTGGATTTGAAGTCTAAAGACCTAAGATTTGGGGTTTTTTTTGCTTTTTGGAGCACAATTGGGGTTAAGTGACTTGCCCAAAGTCACATGGCTACTAAGTGTGTAAGTGTCTGAGTCCAAATTTGAACTTAGCTCCTCCTGATTCCAGGGCTGGTTCTTTATTCACTGTGTCACCTAGCCACCCCAAGGAATCCATAAGCACTATATAATCTTTTGCGTGTGTGTGGGGGGGGTGGTTTGAGTTTTTTGCTTTTTTTTTTGAGGGGAAAGGTAAACAATTGAGGTTAAGTGACTTGCCCAAGGTCACACAGCTAGTTTTTTTGTGTGTGTTAAGTGTGTGAGACCGGATTTGGACTCAGGTCCTCCTGACTCCAGGGACGGTGCTCTATTCACTGCACCACCTAGTCACCCCCAAAGACCTAAGTTTTAAACTTGACTTGGTTATTTGTTGCTTATGTAACCTTAGGCAAACTCCTTCACTTAGCCCCATTTTCCTCTTCATTAAAAAAAAAAAAAAGATCATTGGCCTAGGTAATCTTTAAGGCCCCTCCCAGATATATCCAACAGATATAGCCCCAGAAGTATTTCTGTCTACTGAAATCCTTTTTTCATGGCTTAGCTCAGATATTTCCTTTTCTATGAAGAACTCTCTGTTGGCCTATTCACAGATTGACATCTCCACCCTCAAACCCCCTTTGAGAAGAGCCTCCTTGATCCTGTCCTAAACCTCATTCTACACTGTATCATGTTTACAGATGTACATGTGTGCCGTTCGCCATTAAATTGTAAGTTCATGGAATCATAGATCTAGAAAAGGCACTTTAGAGGTCACCTAGCCTAATCCTTTTCATCTTACAGCTGGGGAATCAAGATTCAGAGATGTTAAGTGATTTGCTCAAGATCACACATTAACAGAAATAAAATTTGAATTAGGCTGCTCTGAATCCAAATCCAGCATTCTTTCTACTGCACCACCATGCCTGGTCTTCTTTGAAAATGAAGAATGGGGGTGGCTAGGTGGCTCAGTGAATAGAACACCAGCCCTGGAGTCAGGAGGATCTGAGTTCAAATCAGGCCTCAGACACTTAATACTTACTAGCCTTGTGACTTTGGGCAAGTCACTTAATCCCAATTGCCCTACCTTCCCCCCTCCAAAGAGAAAGAAAAGAAAATGAAGGATAAAGAAGAACCCCCAAGTCTTCTACTCTGTCCCCTTAAGCAGTAGAAAGGGGTGTAGCAGCAGCTAGAAAATGCTAAATTGAACTCCATAAACTACTTATAAGAACAATAATAACAACCACCACCACCGTTTATCAAGCCTCTACTATGTATCAGGCACTGTGGTAAACTAAGACTCTCAGCAGATCTTCCTACGCTCCCACCCCCACCTGACTTTTCTAACCCTGGAGCTCCTCATAACACTGCCTAACCTTCCTACTAAATCCCAGCTCATGTTCCAGCCTGCTCCTGTGTATTCAAATGGGCCTGAATACCCTGACTTCCACTCTTGCTATCTCATCAACCTGGTATCTTCCTGTCTCTGACTCTTTGAAAGCTGTTGACCAAATTTTGCTATCTTGCCTCCTGGTTTCAAAACACCCAGTTCCCCCCTTTCTTTCCAAAGATGAACCGAAATCCTGCCTGCCTCATGCAGGACCATTAACTCTTATCTGGATGACATTAGTTGACTAAAAGATGTTATCATAAAGACATTAGAGGAGAATGGAAGGAGATATCTTCTTCAACTATGGCTAAGGTAAAAATTCTTTTTTAAGAACTTTTAGAATTAAAATTTAAGGATTTTAAGAATTGAAAAAACCAAAAAGAATTTGTTTGGACGTTTCAGCCATGTCTAATTCTTTGTGAGCCTGTTTGGGATTTTCTTGGTAAAGATACTGGAGTGGTTTGCCATTTCCTTCTCCAGTTCATTTACAGATGAGGAAACTGAGGCAAACAGGGTTAAGTGACTTACCAGGGATTACATAGCCAGGAAGTGTCTGAGGCCAGGTTTGAACTCAGGAAGATGAGTCTGCTTGACTCCAGTCCCAGCACTCTACCCATTTGTACTACCAAGCTATGAATCTTCATAGGGTGACAGAGCTAACTACCACTTAACAAGGAATAGGAGTGGTCATAGAAAACAATAAAATGGACAATTTTAATTGCATAAAATTAAAAATCTTTTGCACAGACAAAATAAATGCAGAAAGGGAAAAGTTAAATGGGAAAAATTTGTATCAAATATCTCTGAAAAATGTCTACTATCTGACATATTTAGGGAATTGACATAAATATGTAAGAACAAAAGCTATTCCCCCCAACTGGTTGTCATTTTCACTCTCTCAGCCTCAGTTTCCTTTTTTGAAAAATGAGGGGGTTGGATAGACGATCTCTGGGGCCTCTTCCTGTACTGACATTTTATGTTCCATGATCCACTGTTGTTGCTGTTATAGATGAAACTTTGACATAAATAATTATTAGAGAGTTAAAATGAAGTGGAATGTCTTCAGTCAAAGTAGGCATTGAGAGCAGACCCTATTTTTTTTTAATTTTATGTTTATTTTTAGTTTACAACATTCATTTCCACAAGATTTTGAGCTACAAATTTTCTCCCCATCTTTCCCCTACCCACCAACCCCAAAACAGCAGTCCCACTGATTTACCCCCCCCCCCCAGTCTGCTCCGTCCTATATGCTTCCCCATCTCCCCTCTGACTTCCTGGTAGGGCAAGATGAAGCAGACCCTAATTCTAACTTGAAGAGATCACAAAGATTTTCTAATCCAATCTATTCAATTCATTTTTATGCAATTTTTATTTATAGGGCAGCTAGGGGGTTTAGTGGACAAAGTGCTGGGCCTGGAGTCAGGAAGACTCATCTTCTTGAATTCAAATCCGGATTCAGACACTTATTAGCTGTGTGACCCTGGGCAAGTCACTTAATCCTATTTGCCTCAATTTCCTTATCTATAAAATTAACCGGAGAAGGAAATGCAAACCATTCCAGTATCTTTGCCAAGAAAAGAGCAAATGGGGGTCACAAAGAGTTGGACATGACTGGAAAATAACTGAACAGTAAAATTCAATTAGTAGGTGAGGACACAATCTCTGAGAGGTCAAGTGATTTGCTAAGGACAAATAGTAAGATAGTAGCAGAGTCAGGATTAGAACACAGGTCTTTGAATTACCAGCTGATATTCTTTCCATTGCACCACGCCTATCTTCATTTTTATCATTATCATCAACACTTAGGCAGCATGGTCTAGTGAAAAGAATCAGAAGGCCCTGCGTTTTCACTCCAGCCCTACAACTTAATAAATATGAATCATGGCCAAGTTATCTACATGTCTGAGCCTCAGTGTTTTTCATCCATAAAAGTACTTTGTAAAATAGAATCACAAAATCACAGGATTTGAGAGTTGGGAGGGTCCTTAGTAGCCATCTAATCTAACTCATCCACGAGGGAACCCCCACAATACCATACTGGACAAATACTCATACAGTCTTTGCTTAAAGACATCCAAGGAGCAGGAACCTACCACCTCTTGAAGACTATTCTACAGTTGGGCACATCTAGTTGTTAAGAATTTGTTGTTTTTGTTGTTTTTCCTGACATTGAACTCAAATTGGCCTCTTTGCAACTTTCCACCCATGACTCCTAGCTCTACCCTGAAACAGAATATTCCTGCCTCCTACCCATGATGACATGTTGGCTTAGAAAGCACAAAAGACTTGGTGTTGAAAGGATCTTAGTTGGAATGCTAATTCTGACACTTTCTAGCTGTGTGACCTGTGTGAGTCATTTCATCCCTAAACCTTGGTTTCCTCCTTTGTAACATGGTATAATAATACTTCCAAAACTGAAATCCAAGGCCTCATTCTTATTTTTTTTTGATTGGGTCTCCCTATCTTACCTAGGCTAGAAGCTAAGGGACTATTTATAAGCTCAGTCCTACTCTGATTGTCATGGAAGCTATTGAACTTCTTTTTTTCTTACCTGTACCAGTTCACCTCTTTCAAAGTAACCTGGGGCTCACCATATTAATGCCGCTGTTGTTGTAGTTGTTTAGTTGTTTCCTACTCTTTGTAACTCCTTTTGGGGTCTTCTTGGCAAAGACACTGGAGTGGTTTGCCATTTCTTTCTCCAGCTCATTTTACAGATGAGGAAACTGAGGCAAACAGGGTTTAGTGACTTATCCAAAGTCACAGAGCTATTAAGTGTGTGAGAGGTCTTCCTGACTTCAAGCATTCTAAATCTATTGTATCACCTAGCTTAGAGCAAATACCTGATGAGTTTAACTCAATGCAACTCAGAACTCCTGAGCTCAAGAAATCCACCAGCATCAACCTCCTCTGTAGCTGGGATTACAAGTGCATGGCACCAAGGCTCTTTCTGTTGTTACATAGTATTACCACCCTAGACTTTATGTTTTCTTTGGGGCAAGAAGGGAAAATGGAAAGAGAGAAGGGATGTTTTCATAGTTGACTTTATGGATTTGGACAGAGTTGTTGGCATGACTGGCAATGAAGCAGGTCTGTTTTAGTGCTACTAACTAGCTGCATAATCTTGGAAAAGTCACTTTTCCTCTCTTGGTTTCATTTTCTTCACCCGTCAAACCAAGTATTTGAACTAGATGACCTCTAACATACCTTCTAGCTCTGACATCATTTTTAAAAATTGCATGTTAGTGACTAAAAAGAAACCATTATGTAACTTTAAACTATTCTGATATAGTTATATTGTACTTTCAAGTGTTCAAAAATTTTTTTAAAAATATTCACCTAAAAATTCTATTATTGGAAAATACTTTGAGAGCACACATGCGCATGTGTGTGTGTGTGAGAGAGACAGAGACAGACAGACAGACAGAATAAAGAGCAAAAGAGAAGGAGAAAAGGAGAAAGAAAAAGAGACAAAGAGACCAAAGGAGAGAAAGAATAAAGGAGAGAGAGAAGGGAGAGAGAAAGAGGGAAAGAGCAAGAGGGAGAGTAAAAGAGCAAAAGAAAAAATAAAAGAGAGAGAAAGAAAGAGTAAAAAAGAAAGAGGGAGTAAAGGAGAGAAGAGAGAGTGGGGAGGAAGAGAAAAAGTAAAAGAGAAAGACAGAGAGAGAGATAAAGACAGAGATAGACAGAGACTGAGAGAGAGAAGAGTTCTATATGGTCAAAGAAACAAATAGCATTAGTTTTAATTGGGAAAAAAACCAAACTAGAAATAACAGCCATATCCAGCAACAAAGGGATGGTTGTTAGTGGGGGTTGTCAGCAGAGTTGATGGACACCTTTTTGGGACAGTGCTATGTGTTGATGTTCCAGATTTCACCTACGTGAGGACAGATGAGCTAGAAAAAGAAAAGTTGCAGGATGTGTCCAGAGTTTAACAAGGGCCTTCATGTGAGGAGAAAGATTATGACACAAGACTTGCATTAAGTAGCCAAAACTAATGGCAGTGTCAGGCAAAGGTAGAAGGAGAAAGGAGACCCAGTTCTGAAAACAGGAAAGTTAACCAGGCTGTTACTTACAGCTCATCAAATGAGCACTTGTAGTAATTTGCCCCGGAAACCCAGTTGCATTTCCCTTTACAGCTCCTGCTGAATTAATTAGGCTAATTAAATGAGGTGGAAAATTACTCCTGCAAATAAGCTGCCATGAAAGGCAGGTCTTAATTTGGCCTAAGGAAAAGCAAACAGTTCTCCCTATGAAAAGGGAATAATTGGCAATTTGTGTGTATGTGTTTCTGAAGGCCAAGGTACAAATGTGTTTTCATTGACAAGCCTGAGGTTTTCCTTGGTGTAAAGAGAGGGTTTCTAATTAAGGGATCACATAATTGTGTGTGTTGGCTAACTGGAGTAGCAAACATCAGGGGCTATGGGATCCCTGTGAGGCAGGACAGAGAGGAGCTCAGAGAGGTTTTGCCAAGGGCCATCTTCGGGACCAGCACATTGACGATGGATAGCAACAAAACAGACTCCTTCCTCCCTTAAGGAATGTACAGCCAGATTCATAGACCTACACAAAGAGACTCTGAAGTACTGGACTGTCAAAGGGGAAAAAAAGTTAGAAATCTCCAGTAGAGAAAGGTGGAGGGGAACTGAGAGTCATTGGATTGGAGATTTAAAGTGGAAGGGACATTGGACGTTACCCAGTCTTACTTTTTTTGATTTTTAGAACCGGAAAGGAACCTTGAGGTCGACTAGTCCAATCTTCTCTTTTTACAGATGAGGAAACTGAGTCCTAGAGATGTTAAATGATTTGTCCTAGTCTGCACAGATAATAAGTGAGATTTAAGCTCAACTCCTGTGATTCTAAAGTCATTAAGCTTTCTCCTGTAATGAGAGGAAGAAGCAAAAGTTAATAAAAATCATTAGGGGCAAGAATTGGGGGAAAGATTGTTAACCAAACTCCAGAATACTAGAATTAAGAGTCCTCTTAAATTAGCCATTCACTATGTTAGGCACAGTGGTTGCAAAGACAAAACCAAAACAGTCCCTTGCCTCGGGAAGCTTATATTCTTGTGGCACAGACAGAGGTCTCTACATTATAAAAACTAATCTGACAGTTGCATGAAGGATGGAAAGAGACTGGAGTCAGGGAGTCTAGACTGGGTAGGCAATAGTCCAAGTAGGAGGGAAGGAATATTGAAACTGGCCGTGGAGATAGAGAAGAGACAGATAAGAGATGGAGGAGTGGACTTGATAGAACTTGTTCACCAATAGAATATTAGGGATAAAGAAGGAGAAGAGGTAAAGAGTAGATAGATACATGGATAGACAGACAGCCAGATAGATTAGATAGATAAATGATAAATAGATAAAACAAACATGTATTAAGCACTCACTATATGCCAGGGACTATTTTAAGTGTTATGAATACAAAGATAAGGAAACAAGGCCATCCCAGACTTCAATGGCACATATATTATAATGGGCAGGGTAATACATAAAATGGAGTTAGAAAAAGGGTAGATACAGTTTCAAGTAATGGAGATGCCCCCAAAGTGACATGAATGGCTGGTTCTAGTCAAACTGAGAGAAAAAGCTTACTATCAGAGCCAGGGTTCCCAGAGGCAGCATTCAAGAGAAAGATAAGGATTGCTGGAGACTAGGGAGAAGAGAGAGAATGGGACAAAATAGGAAATGACAAAATGAGACAAAGGAAGGAAGGAGAAAGAAAAGGAGAGGGAAGGAGGAAAGGTGAGGAAGGAGGAGAAAAGAGGAGAGGATAAGGGAAGAAAGGGGAAAGAGAAGAGAAGAGGAAAAGGGGGAGAAGATGAAAGAGAAGAGAAGAAGACAAGAGAGGGAAAGAGAAGAGGGATAGCAGGGAAGAGGGGAAGAAGGAAGGAAAAAAGGAAGGGAAAGAGAGGAGAGAAAATAAAGGGTGAAGAAGAGAAGGGAGACCCTTAGGGAAATAGCCACATTAGGCAATTTGGAAGAGAATGTGGACTCTTGGAGGAAACAGAAAATAAGCAATTAGAAATAGAAAGAAATCCAACTAATCAATCAATAAACCAATCAGTTACTCAATAAGCATTATTAAGGCCCTGCTATGTGCTAGGCACTGTGCAATGTACTGGGGATACAACACAACAATATAACATCCTCTGATCTCAAAAACTTAGATTTCATTGGAAGAAGTAACATGTATGAATATAAGCATATACAAGGTACATAAAAACATAAATACAAAGGGGGAGACATGCAAGCAGCAGGTGGGGTCAGGAAAGACCTAGGAAGTGGTAAGTGAGCTAAGCTCTTGAGGAAATTAGGGATTTTAAGAGGTGAAGGGAATGCATTCCAGGTATGGGGGATACCAGTCTGTGAAGACAAGAAATGAAATGCAGACTGTGAGGGACAACTAATAAACTAGTGATGTAATCCTGGAGAGACAAGCTGGAGCCAGATTGTGAAGGGTTTGAAATGCCAAATAGGATTTTATATTATTAGATCTAATAGGGAGCCAGGGTAAGTTCATGAGCAGGGGAGTCACAAGGAATATTGCTTTAGGAATATCATTTTGGCAGTTATATGGAACATTGATGGAAACATCATAGAGGGGTGTGGGGTGGATTCTGGAGGCAAAGAGAATAATTATTCTTGGTATTTCAGTTGGCTATGCAAGTGGTGAGGGCTTGAATTAGGGTGCTGAGTGAGTAGAGAGAGGAGGATGTTGTGGAGATAGAAATGATGAGATGTGGCAACTGATTAGATACAGAAGCTGAAGGAGAGTGAGGCATTGAGGAGATGTGTGAAGAAGCCAAGAAAGAAGAGTATATTCAGTAGGAAGACATGATCAGCAGTCTTTCAGGCCTTCATCACCTACCTCTTGTCTTTTGGTTGGTCTCCCTGCCTCAAATCTCTCCTGCCCATCCTCTTCTTAGATTCCTAAGTGATTTTCCTGAAGCATAGATCTGACCATCTCATACTCTAACTCAATAATATTCAATGGCTCCCCATTGCCTCCAAGATGTAATATAAAATACTTTGTTAAACAATTAAAACCATTCCCAACCTGGCCCCTTCCTACCTTTCCAAGTGTTTGTAGACTGTGCCTCTCCACATACAGCTATACTGACCTGCTTTCTATTCCTGGCACACTAAATCTCACCACTGGACTTCATGCTTTTTTTTTTTACTGCTTGGGATACATTCACTCCTTACCCCAGCCTCCCGGCTTCCCTAACTTCCTTCAAGACCCAGCTCAAATCTTGCCTTCTGCAAGAGGTTTTTACTGGTCTCACAAGTACCACTACAGTACCTTTCCTCTGAAATTACCTCCCAGTTACAGTGTATATATATCTCATAGCTCCATGAATGTCATCTTTCCCATTATAATGTGAGATTATAATATAGTAAGTGTAACAAATTTTAATACAAAATATAATACAATGTAACATAATATAATCTAACATAACATGATATAATATAATTAATATAATATGATATGATATAACATAACATAATATATGATATATAATATATATAATTAATATAATATAATATATATGTGATGACATGATATATGATATAATAAATACAATATAACCTCAGAGAAAGGATTATGATTTTGCTTTCCTTTGCAAACCCCCCTTCCCCATCTTTCCCACTGCCTAGAGTTCAGCACAGTTCCTGGCACATAGTAGGCAGTTAATAAAAGTTTGATTGTTAATGGAAAGTGTTGGAAGTTAAATGGAGCTCAAGGAGCATGAAGGCTAGAAAATGCCATTGAATTGTCTGACAGAGAATAATGTCAGTTATTCAAGGCCAGAAACCAGATTGCAGGTAGTTGAAGAGAGACCCAGGAGTAAGAAAGTGGAGACACCAAGTTCAGACTCTTCTTTTTTTTCTCCCAGGAATTTAGTAGTGAAGGAAAGGGAAGATGCAGCAATAGTTGAATGACATAGAAAGACTGTGGAGAGGCATTGTTTTAAAAGCTATAACTTATCATCCTTATAGGCAGATGGGAAGGATGGCAGCAGGGGATGAACTGAAGCTCAGTCAGTCAATAAACATTCAGTGAGTGCTTACTATGTGCCAGGGACTGTTTTAAGTGCTGGAGATACAATGAAAGGAATACCAATTTCTACCCTCAAGAAGCTAACTATCTAATGGAATCTAAGATGTACGAAAGAGAAGCAATAACTGCTGGTGAAAGGAAATGGAAACAGGGGTGCTGTAAAGGCATTGCTTCCCTTGTCTGGGCCTCAGCTTTCTCATTTGTAAAATCAGGCAATGGGATGGAATCATCTCAAAAGTCCCTTCTAACAGTTAAACCTATTATCTAATGATTTGAATAGAATTCTTTATTTTCTTGTACTTGCTGTCTTCCTTGCTGAGATTTACCTAAACTAAGACATTTACCTACTAAACTGGGATCCTAGATAATTTTTCTGGGCCCAAATGCCCAGATCTAGGGGCCCCACTTCCATTCACCTCATCAACCCCTCTCCTTCCCCCTGCTTCTTAAACTTGGATGACTCACTCAAAACCATTATGCATCTGTTTCCTTACTGATGAATTGAGGATAATAGGAGCTCACTCTAAGGACTGGTAGAACTCAATTCTTCAAGAAGAATGTCTAGAGATGAGTAAATAAGACCAGAGCTAAAAAAACTTTTTTTTCTTTTCCTTCTTTCCTCCCTTCCCTTTTATTCCCTTCCTTATTCCTTCCTTCTTTCCTCTCTCCCTTCTTTTTTCTCCTTTCCTTCCTCTCTTCCTTTTCTTCCTCCCTTTCTTTCTTTCTTTCTTTCTTTCTTTCTTTCTTTCTTTCTTTCTTTCTTTCTTTCTTTCTTTCTTTCTTCCTTCCTTCCCTCCCTCCCTCCTTCCTTCTGTTCCTCCCTCCCTCCCTTCCTTCTTTCCTTCCTTCCTCCCTTCCTTCCTTCCTTCCTTCCTTCCTTCCTTCCTTCCTTCCTTCCTTCCTTCCTTCCTTCTTCCTTCTTTCTTTCAATCTTCGTTTTTATATACTTTGTATTTGCTTCCCTTCCCTTCTTTCATTCTCTTTCCATCTCTATGTATGTTTCTCTCCATCTCTATATATGTCTCTCCTTGTCTGTCTGTCTTTCCATCTCTCCATCTCTGTGTGTGTTTCTGCTGTACTCTTCCCCTCCCCCCTCTTATAATGCGGATGTGATGAGCTGGTTGGAGATGAAAGAAATGTTAAAGAAGCAGAGAGGTGTGGATACTTTAAAAATTAGAGAAAAATCACTCTAGTCCTGTAATAGTAGTGGGATCAGTCTGGCCTGGGGCTTCAAGGAAATAGTTAATGCTGCAAACTATTAGCTCTGGGTTTGTCAGACACTCGGATTTTAATTAATGAAATTCCTGTGAAGGACTCTTTTTTCCCTTTTCTTTTTTCCACTACGCATTCTTTTTGTAACACATTGCTTTCATAGGAAACCTGAGTGCCTTTGTGTGGCGGCCACTTCACCTGGAGAGGAAGGGGAGTGCCACTTGGCATCACTATGACTGGCTCTCTGTAAAGTCTTATTCAGTTGGAGAGAATTTTATTTTGCCCAGTAACAGGAAGCTGCCCTATATGGACATTTCCCTTTGGATGGTCCTGCATGAAGCAAAAACAGGTCCTGTGTGTTGGCTAGCTCCCTGGGCAGCCTCTTTTTTTGTTTATGAATATGATGATCCTAAGTTTGGGTTCTCTCCTTCCTCTTCCAATTTAACTAGTGCTCATTTCCCCTAGTTAATAAGTCCCCTTCAGTAGTTTGGCAGGCATCCCATCTTGCCCTGAACCCCACCCTATGGAAACATTTAAACCATAGAAGCATAAATTTAGAGCAAGAAGGAACCTTAACCATCAAGTCCAACCCCCATTTTATAGGTAAGGAAATGGAGACACAGAAAGAGGTCAAATGACTTACCCAAGATCACATAGCATAGCATTGGATCACATTATACCATAGGCAGTTCAGTGGTGCAGTGGATGGAGCACTGGGCCTGGAATAAAAAAGACTCCTCTCCCTGAGTTCAAATCTAGCTGTGTGACTCTGGGAAAGTCACTTCACCCTCTTTGCCTCAGTTTTCTAATCTAAAATGAACTGAAGAAGGAAATGGCAAAAAAAACCACTCCAGGATCTTCACCAAGAAAACCCCAAACGGGATCACAAAGTATTGGACACAACTGAACAATGACAAATCATGTTATTTTACCTCTCTACCAATTTCAAGCTGAAGTAAAGGATTTGAGGGAGAAAATATTTACCACCCTTTTTTATTGTACTATATTTATGATTTCTTGGCCTAATGAACTCAAAGTGAAGGAGCTTCCCCTACCTATGGAAGTCATCATCTGCTCTGCAAGTTATATTTCTAGAGAGTTGACTGGGACACTGAGAAATTAAGAGACTTGTCCAGAGTCACACAGCTTGGAAGTGTCAGAAGTTAAGGGACTAGGGGTGGCCAGGTAGCACAGCGAGTAAGAGCACCGGCTCCAGTGTTGAGAAGACCTGGAGATCGAATCCCAGGCTCAGACACTTAGCACCCACCCAGAAACACCTGGCCGTGAAACCTTGAGCAAGTTACTTAACACCGATTGCTTTAAAAAAAAAAAAAAGTTAAGGGACTTGTCTAGGGTCACACAGCCAGGAAGTATCAGAAGTTAAGGGACTTGTCCAGGGTCACACAGCCGGGATGTGTCAGGGGCAGGGCTTAAGTCTAGATTTTCCTTAGTCTAAGGCTAACTCTTGGGCCAGCCTGCCTCTCACCACACAATTCATATATATAGTCTGTTCCCAAGCCAGCCCTGAGAAGCAAGCAGTCCCAGGAAGAAAGGCTGAAGCAATCGTCACAGAGATCTTTGGAAGATGTAGGGACTGGATGGAAGGAGGATGTGATTTCTCACTGCATCTCTGGGAATTCTCTCTTGCCTCTGCCTCCACCTAAGCTTCAGCAGCTGAAGCACAAGGAGTATTGGGTGGTTCTTAAGAAGTTTTCAGAGTAAGCATCTGCTTACTTGTAGCAATTTCATACCTTTTGCTAAAATGCAAAGGTTTTAACTCTATTTCTACCAGCCAAAAAGGGAAGGGGAGGGAGAAAAAAACCCATCACCTCAAACGTGTATGTGGTTTGTAAATCAGCTCTTTTCCTTCACCATGATCCCTTTTAATAACTCCATCCCTCCCCTTCTAAATCTTCCCTCCCATCAAAAAGTAACAAATACAGTGCAGGGCTTTGCATGCAGTTGGCACTTAATAAGTGACTGGAAAAGTGTCATTAAAGCATCTAAAGTGTTCCACGCCATACATTTTTGGTTCAAACATCAGTGTGTGCCAACACGTGCTTAACTTTTGTTTCTTAGCTGTGCTTGCAATGTTGTAAATCCGTTTGGGACTGCAGATTTATACAACCAAAGCAAAAGCCTTTCAATATGTTTGCTCCATGCTCATTGGATTTCTCCACCCACCCCTCTGCCCCCCCCCCCCCCCACCCCCCCTCCCCCCCCCCCCCATTGGAAATACTATGAAAAGGACATTTGGTGATCAAAGTGAATTCAGCTGCTAGCAGAGCAGGAATGAGCACGAGTCAATGAGGCTTCCCGTGTCTGTCTATCTTGAGTCAGATTTTGATGAGATCCATACACTGTACCTAAGTTTCCTGCCTCCGGGGGGATCGAAACCATTACTTTGCTTTTTCATCTTGGTCTCGAAGTTCCCTTTTCATCTTTCCATTGAAGACAGTGGGCTATGTTTAGGCTTCAGCCATGCTTCATCAAGTCCCTCTTTTTTCCATTATCCAGAGTGATTATACAATCATAGCATAATAGGGCTGGGAGGAACCTCAGAGGCCACTGAGTCACAGAATCAGAATCACAAAACTTTAGAGTTGTAAGGGACCCCAGTGCATGGCCTAATTCCTGCATGAAAGGAATCTCCGCTACAAAGATGGGCCATCCAGACCCTGCTTGAGGACCTCCAAGGAGAGGGAAGCCACCACCTCACACCACTTTTGGACAGCTGCAATCATTGGAAAGTTCTTTCCTAAGATCAAGCCTAAAATTTCCTCTTTTTCAACTGGTACCCACCCATTGCTCCTGATTCTCCTCTCTGGGGACAAATAGAGCAAATCTAATCCTACTTCTGGCAACTAGCTGAAACAGAGGATGTAGCACTGGACCTGGAGTAGGGAAGACTCATTTCCCTGAGTTCAGATCAGGCCTCAGACACTTAATAATTTTGTGAACCTGTTCAAGTCCCTTAACTTTATTTGACTAAGTTTCCCCATCTGTCTTTGGGGCAGCTAGTTGGCTCAGTGGATAGAGTGCTGGTTCTGGAATCAGGAAGACTCATCTTCCCGAGTTCAAATCTGGCTTTTGACACTTACTAGCAGTGTGACCCTGGGCAAGTCACTTAACCCTGTTTGCCTCAGTTTCCTCATCTTTAAAATGAGCTGAAGGAAATGACAAACCGTTCCAGTATCTTTACCCAGAAAATTCCAAATTGTGCCACAAAGAGTAAGATAAACTACAACAGCCACCACCTTTCTCTTACATACTTGGTGCTCCAGATACTCAACCGTAGTTGTCATGTTTCCTCAGTATCTTCTCTTCTCTAAGTTAAATATTCTTGGTTCCTTCAGCCAATTCAAGGCTCTTCACGATGGTAGTGGTCCTCCTACAGACACTCTCCAGTTAATCAATGCCCCATTTAAACCACAGTGCCTAGAACTAAATGCAATACTCTATATGAGGTCTGATGAGGAAAGAGTACAGTAGGGCCCCCATACCTCATTCCTCAAAGCTATGACCCTTCTTCTTTCAGCCTAATATCACATCAGCTTACTTTGGCTGTGATATTACACTGCTGATTCATATCGAATTTTCAGTCTACTAACACTCCAGAATTTTCCCAAAACATCTTTTTATATCTCCCCCATTTTGTTCTTGTGAAGTTTATATTTAGTTCCCAAGTGCAAGATTACATATGCATCTCTGTTGATTTTCATCTTATCACAATCAGCCCAATGCTCTAATCTGTCACAGTCCTCTTGGAGACTGATTCTGTTATTCATTCTGTTAATATCGCTCCCAATTTTGTAGCATCTATAAATTTGATGAGTGTACCATCTATTTCCTTATTTGAAGCACTGACAAAAATGTTAAAAATCACAGAGCCAAGAACAGATTCCTGGGGACCTCCATTAGAGACTTCAATCATCATGTTGACATTGAACTATTAATAACTGCTCCTTGAGTCAAGACATCTCCAAACTTGTTCTGAATTCATCTGTTTCTATTTTTGTCTTCTCTTTATATTCCTATCTTTTCCACAACAGTAGGACTAGATACTTGATTAAAAGGGTTTTTTTTTCTTGCTAAAATGTGATTCAATCCCCTCATTTTAACTATAGGAAATTGAGGTGCAGAGTAGTAAAGTTATTTGTCCAAGGTCACCCATGGGTAGTATGCCTCAGAGGCAGCATTTAAATGTAGGCCCAGGGCTTTGAGTCTAGACCAATATTTCTATTTTATTCAAAAGGAGGGTACTGAGGAAGAGGCAGAGTCATAACTAGCAATTCTGGATTATGGGACGAGCACTGCAAATGCGTGCCCTGTGACATCAATCAATCAATTAATAAACATTTATTAAGTACTTCTTATGTTCTAGGCACTGTGCTAAATGCTCAGCATACAAAAAGAGGAAAAAGAGAGTTCCCACCCTAAAGGAGCATACAATTGAATGAGCAGAAAACACAAAAAATATAGACAAAGCAAGCTATATACAGGATAAATAGCAAATAATTAACAGAGGAAAGGTACTGGAACTAAGAGAGGTCAAGGAAAGGTTCCTGAAGAAGGTGGAAATTTAGTTGGCACTTAAAGGAAACCAGGGAGTCTGTAGTCAGAATAGAGGAGGAAGAGCATTCCAGGCATGGTGGACAGACAGAACCAAGAGATATAGCATCTTGATCCTAGAACAGCCAGGAGATCCAATGTCACTGGATTGAAGAGTATGTGATGGGGAGTGAGATGTAAGAAGACTGGAAAGGTAGGAAGGAGGCTACATTATGAAGAAGATTTTTGTATTTGCTCCTGGAGTCAATAGAAAATCACTTGGAGTTGGTTGAGTTGGAGTTGGGGGTGACACGATTGGACCTGCACTTTAGGAAAATCACTTTAGTGCCTGAATGGAGAATGGATTGAAGTGGAGAGAGACTTGAGGTAGCCCAACCCAGCAGGCTATTACATTAATCAAGGCATGAGGTGATGAAGGCCTGCTAGAGTGGTGGTAGTTTCAGAGAAGAGAAAGGGGTGTATTTAAGAGAATTTGGAAGAGACTTATAAAAAGGGAAGGGGAAGCACCTATTTGTACAAAAATATTTATAGCAGCTCTTTTTGTGGTGGCTAAGAATTGGAAATCAAGGGGGGATGTCCATCAATTGGGGAATGGTTGAACAAGTTGTGGTATATGATTATAATGGCATATTATCATGCTATAAGAAATGACAAGCAGGATTATTTCAGAAAAATCTGAAAAGATTTACATGAACTGATGCAAATGTGAAATTAACAGTCACTGTCTACAGATTGGATATGGGCAGTGAGAGATAGTGAGGTTATGAGCTGCCTCATTAAATCTACCCATGAAGAAATTTTTGCTCTGTGTGTAGATTTGATGAAGTAGCTTAATATCATTTGTAGCCATATGGCATCAATAAGGTAGGTGGTCCAGATAAATGATGTCTTTTGGGGTTCATTCAACAGCAAAGTATGTCTATAAAATAAAGGGACAAGAATTCTTTGGATTGTACCTAGCTCCACATTGCCTCTCTGTGGTGAACTCCTTGGGACTAGGGAGTAGCACCATTTGCAATGTGATTTATAAGACAATCATCTTTTTTATACTCTCATCTCAGTGAAATTTGACTGGTGATCATTTTTTATAGGCAAGCAAACTCTAGCAAAAGGGGGTGAAGAGAAGCACTGGGATTAGAATTTTATTTTATTTTATTCAGCCTTTTCAGGGTCAAGGTAAAAGACATATAAATAGTAGAGAATATTTGAACAACTTCCAAGGCTTAAGTGCTTAAAGAAGTAGACCTGTACTATTTTCAAGCATAAAATACAACAAAGGTCTAAGGAGAGTCTTTTCTCATCTTCCCAATGTCAAAACTAGAGTAAAGGCAAGCAGGGCTTTGTCCCAGGGTGCTGAAATTTAGAGCAGGCTGAAAGAATTTGTACTCCTGCAGATAAAAACACTTCAACTCAGCACCTACTTATCAAGAATAATTCATTAAAGCTGAAAGCTAACACACTCCCATCTCCCACTAGTAATGCCACAGATAAGCTCTTCCCTGGCATGGTGCCACCTTGTTCCTGATGGCAGCCTCCCCAGTACTGGCTTCATAGAGTCTTTGTCTCCCCTACTAAGTGTCAGTAACCTGGGGTGTCTCTATAATGTGTCCCCCTAATACTACTCCCCCATCACCTTCCCTATTACACATATATGTGTATGTATACATATATGTGCATGTGTGTATACATATATGTGGGGCATAAATTTCATATATATTAGAAAGGAAAAGAGGCAGATTCTGAAGGAAGTTCATAAGATCATAGGATCATGGATTTAGAGTCAAATGAGATCTTAAAGATCATCTAGTTCAACCCTCTCATTTTACAGATGAGTAAACTGAGGCCCAAACAGGTCAACTGACCTGCCTATGGTCACACCAGTAAAATGTAGCAGAACCAGGATTCAAATCCATGTCCTCTGATTCCAAATTCAGTTCCATTTTGCTTCTCCAAAGGAGAGGTCCCCAAATGTATTGACCAACAGTAGTACCATTCAAATGACTATGAACTTCTGAAGGAGGCAATTTTGAAGGGAACAAAATCCATTTCGGCATGCTAGTGCTTACCTGACGTTTTTTTTAGTCTTCTGTTATTCCATGTTTGATCTTTACACATTTCAGTTTCTCTTTGTATCAGTTCACAATTCATTCAGATACTTGTCCAAACATTTTTGAATCTAACTTTTTTCCCACCTATACCATTTCTTAGGCTAATGAGCTCCATGACTTTATTGGGAACTGTTCCATGACTTTATTGGGAACTGTAGCACTTCCTTTTATTTGTAGAAACTTAAGTCATTTCTTCTAGTGATTCCAGATTTGGTAAAGAAGTCCATTTTCAGACTACCTAAGCCATTCATTATTTTATATATTAACTATACCTTCCTTCAGTCTTTATTTTTTACTTTATTTTATTCAAATGGCACTCCTCATGCTAATCAGTGTATACCCTGAAAGATCAGCATGTCACAAAAGCAAATATTATTTATTTTATGTTTACAAGCGTCCTTGTTCATAGTTAGAGTGCTTATATGGTCTCATGCCCCATATCATAGCATCACAACTCTCATGTTCAGATCAGTGATAGATACACTCACTCCCTAATCTATAATTCCTATAAAGGCATTATCATAATTGTTCAATTCATCAGAGGGCATAGGGGTATCTCTGATGGTTGATGACATACCCCACAAACATTTGTATGAAATAAAAGCAAAATTCCTCTTTTTGTACTAGCCTTAAAGGGGGGAGCTTTTGATTATCTATAGTTCCTTCTAAGTCATAGACCACTCAGGATATTCTATGACCACCACTCACTAATCAATATAGATTAAGATCTCAATCTCCCTGCTTTTTATGTCTCCCTTACATGATAATGATGTAGCTCTCAGCTCAGTTCACTGGGAGACTTGACAAGACCCTCATATTTCAGTAGATCAGTGGCCACTAAGGTCTAATTGAGCAGTCTTCTCTTTCACAAGTACATCTGTTGATAAACTAGGCAAAACAGTGTTCTTCAAGAGTTAGGTTCTGACAGGTATAATCCATTTGGACTGATGTGGAAAGCAAGGCATTGAAGCTGAGAATGAAGACCTCAGTCTGTCAAAGCCATAACTTATTCACAATGGACACTAACATCCAAAGGACCTATGAAAGCACAATCTTAAATTTAAGTATCATTTCTATTTAACAATAGAAGCCTCACACACTCTTCCCACTATGCTAGAGGGACCAGTTTATGCTAACCAACTCTTAATAGGCAACTCTGAACAAAGGGTTATGTATGACTCAGTTAGGTGCAACTATGACCCAGTAATAGGTGAGCACTAACTGCCTGTGCAAAAATGGCGGTCACATCCAATAACTTATGGCTCCAGAAGTCTAGGATTTGTCATGTATATCCACAAGTTGGCACCTCCCAATGATTTCATGCAGTCTTGTCTTTATGGATAGAAACTTTAAAAAAACACAGGCTCACATGGTCATAAGGGTCAAGAAGGAGAGATTACTTAATTGCCTAATTCAATTCTTTCAGGTTTTTAGCCTGCTACAGACTCCAATTACAAGATATAAACCAACAAGTAATTCCGTAAATAGGAGCTATCAAGATACACAAGTAAGGAATATGTATTCTCTAGAACCCAAGAAACCCAATAAATCTCTGGACTTCTTTCTGAACAATGAGGAAGCAAGTTTTAGTAGTTCAATACAAACTGCATCAGGAATCATTTCAGTTCTACATAGTCATTGTATTGAAAAACAACAACTTAACTGAGTAAGTTGGACCCTGGATTTACTTAGGTTAATATTCTACCCTTAGCCCTCAAACAAGCCACAGTCTGATCTAAGACATCTGCCACTCTCATTTTGTTCAGAGTGATAAACATTACATCACCAATAGAGGGGTTGACATCACTGCCTTCAGGAAGTGGATTCTCTTTTACATCCCTGCTTCTTAGGCTGTGGCAGCATGAGGGTGGATTCAGGGAGTACCAAGAATGGAATATTGTCCACCTTCCCAGGTGAAAGCAAACTGTGCCTAATTAGTCTCAGCTGCAAAAATCAAATAAAAGGCACTGAATAAACTGATAGCTCCATATCAATCACTGGGTCCTGATCTACCTGTTTTTCCATGTTAACAGGATCATAAATGGTGATAGTGATTTGTATAACACCTTTATTCACTTACTTGTAGTCCAGTATAGGCCTCCAAGTTCCATCTCATCTTCTTCACTGGGCACACAGTGTGATTTAAAGGCAAGTTAGTATAGCAAAGTGCTCCAGCTTCCTTTATCTTCATCAATAAGGAGGGAGTATCTTTTATGTCATACTCTGGGACCCAATATTATTTGCCATTAACTGTGTGACAGCTCTACATTTGACTGTACTCACAATAATTAGCACCGTGGTTGCCATTAATCACTCAATTCCTAAAGCTCACAAGCCCAATTCCCATATGTAAAGCCAAGTACAAGCAGCTTTCCAGAAGAATGCTATGTGAACAGCTTTTAAGGTTCTGATTACATAGTATAGTAAACACTCTATTCAATAACAAATCAGAGCAAAACATTCACAGTAAATCAAGGTACAGCATTCATGATGTTACAACTTATCACAGATAATCAAAATACAGCATTCACAGCAACTTATCACAGAAAATGGCCACATAGTTTTCACCACAGTGGTCACACAGTTTTGAAAAAAAGTATAATCATTTAGTCAATCACTTAGTAGCTCAATCATTCAATCAGCTCAATCACTTGATCATCCTTAAGGAGACTTGTCTCCTTAAGGGTCACAAAATACAATAGTCAAAGTTCTCCACTCGTGGGGTACACTACATTACAATATCAGTCACTACTCAGCACTCTCTTAAGGGGTAATGTAAAATACACAGGCCATCCACCCCTCAGTCACAAATAAGTTACAATTTTCTCAGTCAGTACACAGTGTCCAAGTAAAGTCCTCTTTCAGCTTGACTCAGGGTATCTCAGATTCCCTGACTCCAGCTCCTACCCGGGTTCAAAGGCAGACAGCTCCCAGTTCCTTGTCCAGCTCTCCCTGCTGTTCCTGTTCCACGCTGAAGCTCACAGTGTCCAATACACCTTAAATACTTCACAGTCTCTGTTCCGGGAAGTCAAGGCTTAACAAAGCCACAAACAGGCTCATGCAAAGTACCAGTATCAGAGTCATGCTTCCTCAGTCTTCAGCAGCTCCCAGGAGAAGCTGGTAGCTCCCCAGTAGAAGCTCCAGCTGGCTCCCAGAATCAAAATCATTTCACCCAGGTTCCCAAAATCACAATCATTCTCTCCAGCCTGGGCCTTTCCTCTTCAGCCTCCTCAGCAGCAGCTGCTTCTATCTCCACAAAGCTTATCCCAAGGAGTTCTGACTCTCCCTCTCTAGGGATTTTCCTTATATATAGTATTACCCCTCCCTTTTTAACCCCTTCCAGTTATGTCAGCAAAGGAGTTCATACCTTCTGTTTCTTTAACAGAGGCTTAATTTGAACTACCTGCTAAGTACCTCTTAGCTTTCCAATACAAAGGGACCTTTAAATTTCATTACCATTACACCATAATACATTCAATTCACCTTGAGTATGCACCAAACTATAACCCAAAAGAGATCCTTCCACCCATCGCCACTTGAGCAAAGATAACTCTTCCCTTGGTGCTTTGTCCCTCATTGTAACCTGAATGCCCATAGGGACCTGTTTGGGGGAGAAGGTCTCCTGGTATCATAGTAACATGGCTATTGGCAATCCAACATTTCTTTATATATTTGACAACATTGACCCCCTTCCCAGGCCACCATGATTCACGCAAATGGCCTCCAGGCCCCTTAAGGTTCTCCAGTTAGGATGACTCAAACCTAGGAGAAATCTCATCTTTTTTTTTTCCTAGTCAAGAGAGTCTATGCATGATACTCTCCAAAATATAACTGGTAACACATGAAATATTGGATGATAGAGTCTCAGCACATTATAAACAACATTTCAAGGAGGTGAGTTTTTGATACTAGCAGTAAGATAGAAATCCAGGATGGGTAGAATCTTCAGAGGAAGGATGGACTCAAAAAGCACAAGATTCCTACCTCTAAAAATGTGCCAACCAGCATAGTTTAACAGGAAAAGACAGCCTAGTATAGTGACAAAACTTTGGATTAGGAATCAGAAAATCTGGGTTCTAATTCTAAATTTACCAGGAGCTCTAGGATATAGGCTAGTAGAGACTCTCTGGCCCATATTTCCTCATCCATAAAAGTAGGAGGTCAAACTACATCAGGGGTGAGGAACCTATGTTCTTCAGGCCACATTCTATTTTCTATCATCTATGAAATATGACTGTTCCAAATTCTGTCAGTGAATAGCATCAGACAATTCTATTAGCATGTCCCTTGGTTCCATGAAGAGCAGTCACTGACTGCCAAGCAAGTTTCCTGTGAGCTGGAAGGATGTTATATTTTATTCTCTGTAACCTTTCTCAGAGGTCCTAGCTTCTTGTTTTCCAAAGTTTTGCATTTAATGAGACTTTTAAAAAAGCATGCATTTTGAATAACGACAGGATAAATTAGGCCCCAGACTATTGTCATCCAAGAAAATAGTCAGAGCTAATAACTTTCAAGTGAAATCCCATGACGAATGCATACAAATTGAAAAACAATCAAGCAATGATTGTTTGTCAGAATCCAGCCATTGGCCCAGTGTCAGAGCACAAGAATGAGCCTCTGGGAACTGGTGGAATTTGTTAACATACTTTTGTGTGTATAACTCTATTGGTCAAGAAAAAATACATTTCTAGGAAAATAAGGATTTTTTTTATACTAGTGAGGAAATTCATTTGGAATGATTTTCTACTTTAATGATAATCTTTGATAAGGTAGACGAGAAGGTCCCAAAGGACAATGGATATTGCAAAATATAGAAAGAATGTCATTGAAGGCTTTGAAGGCCAACTTCCAATGTCAGAGAGATAAATTAGAAAGTATACTTAGAAAGCTTACAGAAAAGTAGTTACTATGAAATATCATGAGTTATTAATTGTTTTAGTTATCTGTTTTCTTCTATTAATTAGTCCTAATTAACCCACAAAGGTAGAGCAAACCATTTTTATATACATATATAATATTTATGTGTGTACATATACATGTATATATCAAAGACTATAAAAATGTGCTTCCCTTTTGACCCAGCAATACTACCACTAGGCCTGCATCTCAAAGAGATCAAAGAGAAAGGAAAAGGACATATATACACATACACACATATACATATATACATACACACATATATGTACATATACATACACACATACATACACAATGTTTCTAGCAGTTCTCCTTTGTGATGGAAAAAAGTGGAAATTGAAGGAATGTCTATCAGTTGGGGAATTGGGGAATGGCTGAACAAGTAGTGTTATATGACTGTAATGGAATACTATTGTGCTTCTAAAAATTGCAAAGCAGAATGGTTTCAGAAAATTCCAGGAAGACTTATATGATGCAAAGTGAAGTAAGCAGAACCAAGAGAACATTGTATATAGAACAGAAATAATATAATGACTATTGTTCATCCTCCATTTTTGAAGAGGACTAATGACATCACAGGAGATGCCTTGACTTGTTCATGAATTAGATTTAAGAGAAGCAGAGTTCCGCAAACTCTTCCGGAGTCATTAAAGTCCAGTGGCAAAACAAAAGCCAAGATGACTGGTGATGGACTAGTATGCAGTGGGTGACACTGGCATTTTAATGTCTGACCAAGCTCTAAGTGCTACATAGCACCTGCTTCAGCTGCCTTCATGGACATTGGAGCAAATTTGTTCTTATCCACCCATTCAGTTGGGTGAAGTCTTCACATGCTTGGGGTAGACATCACCCTAATTCACTGATGGGTTTGAAGCCTGTCAGTTTCCTTTATTGTAAAATTAACTGTGAAAGCCTTAGCTATTCTGTTCAATGCAATGATCCAAGACAATTCCAAAGGACTTATGATGAAAAATTCTATCTACCTCCAGAGAGAGTTAATGAACTCTGAATGTGTATTGAAATAAACTTTTTTTCCACTTTATTTTTCTTGCTCTCTACCCCCACAACATGACTAATATAGAAATATGCTTTGTATGACTTCACATGTATAATTGATTTTATATTGCTTGCTTTCCTAATGGATGAAAAATAGGCTGTGGTAAAAGGGAATTTGGAACTCAACATTTTAAAAATAAATGTTAAAATAAGTAAAAATTTAAAAATAGTGATCACAAAACATCCAATCCCTCAAAAACAAAGCTCATTCAGAAAAAATGAATTAAAAAAATTTGGGGCAGATATATTTAAAAAGAAAATTCTACCAAACATTTAAGAAGAAATAAGTTATTATGCTACAAAAATTATTCTCAGCTAGATATAAAAATTAATCTAACAAAATTCCTTTTATGAGACAAATATATTCTCTATATCCAAATAAGGGAGGTACAAAGCAGAGAAAGAAGCTCTCTAGGCTAATTTCACTAATGAATACCGGTGTAAAATTTAAGTAAAATTCTTATAGGACAATATGAAATATGTCTACAGAAATATGTTTAGGAAATCACTTGTTGCATCCATGTTGGATTCACACCAGGGTTTCAAGGACAGTACTTAATTAGGAAATAGTCAGCAGAGTAATCATATATACAGCAAAGAAAATAAAGACTGTGTGGTTATAGATACAGAAAAGGTCTTTGACAAAATTTAGTGCTTGTTTCTGCTAAAAACCAAAAGTATAGGCATAGAAGGACTTTTATTTAATGTTTTCAAAACTGCATATTTAACATTAAGTGCTAGCATATTTTCCAATGGGAAAATATGAGAAACTTTGCCACTACAAACAAGGGCAAAGCAAGAAGGACCCCTTTCCTCAGTACCTTTTGACATAGACACAGAAATTCTACTGAAAGCAATAGGATAAGAGAACACAATCAAAATATAAATATTAGCAATTAGGAGACAAAACTAACCCTATATGCAAAGAACAGAATGGGGTACTTAGAAAATCCCAAATCATCAGCAAGGAAAGTAATTGAAACTAATAATGGCTATAGCAAGTATCTAGATAAATCTACAAAAACACCATCATTTATATATAGTACTAACCAAAACTAGGAAGAAATGAATAAGAGAAATGTGATTCAAGATATCTATAAAAATACACAGATACCTGTGAAATGAGACATATATGAAGGTCATATACATATGACTCTTTTAAAACTCTTTTGACAGATCTAACATGAGGTAAACAATTGGGTAGATAGTCATCTATAACAACTTAATAAAAGTGCCAATACTATCTAAATTTGTTTATAGATTTGATACTAATAATATAAAATCAGTACCAATTAACCAAAGGGATATTTTTAAAAACTAGACAGAATAATAAAAAAACATTAATTTGAAAGAACAAAAGGCCTAGAATCTTAAAGGGAAATAATTAAAGAAAAGAGGCAATAGCATTAGCTGACCTCAAACTATGTTATAAAGCAGTAGCCAATTGTTTAAAGTAGGAAGATTTCTCTGAACTGATACAAAGCAAAATAAGCAGAACTCAGAGAACAATATATACAATAACTACAAAAATATGTAAATGAAAAGGTTACTAGGTTACTGAGATTGCTAGGTTACTAAGGGAAAGTTAATCCCAGAAATTTTTTTAATGAATGTCCCATAGAAAAGATAATAATAATACCTCCTTCCTTATGCCAGAGAAGTAAGGGAACTATTAAAATAAAACATTTTTTTTTAATTTCAGATATGGCCTTAATAAAATGCTTTGAGCTAATTTTTTCCTGTCCCAAAGGAGAATTCATTTTATCATATATGCCTTCATCTGA
Organism: Petaurus breviceps papuanus; assembly: GCF_028583685.1. Taxonomy (NCBI): domain Eukaryota; kingdom Metazoa; phylum Chordata; class Mammalia; order Diprotodontia; family Petauridae; genus Petaurus; species Petaurus breviceps. The sequence goes on from NW_027187316.1 coordinate 5,196,625, forward strand.
GTAATTTATAAAAATGTTGAACAGAACATATGAGACAATATAACATAAACACTCCATTGTCATTTTTGTTGTTGTTCAGGTGTTTCAATCATGACCAACTCTTCATGAATCCATTTGGGGCTTTTCTTAGCAAAGGTACTGGAGTAGTTTGTCATTTCCTTTTCCATAGTATTTTCCAGATGAAGAAACTGAAGCAAAAAGGGTTAAATGACTTGTTTAGGGTCACCCAGGTAGTAAGTGTGTGAGGTCAGATTTGAACTCAGGCAGATGAATCTTCCTGACTCCAGACTTTGCACTCTACCTACCATACCACCTAGCTGTCCTCTGCATTGTAGACTTCCCTCCAAATTTATATCACCTTTTGGAATCTGGCCTTTCAACTAGTTCCAAATCCACTTGACTGTACAAATATCAAATGCATATCTGTCCAGCTTGAGCTCAAGGATATCATGAAAGACTTTGTCAAATATTGTTTCTGAAATTCAAAGAATCCATGTCTGCATCATTGTATTAGTCTACAGGGTATGTCAAGGAACCCGTGATTTTATCACAATAACTAATCTCTTTAATAATGCAGATCACAACCTTTTAATGCTCATAGCCTAGCCACCTAAGCTTGTAACCTAAATATCATCTTTGATTCCTCATTATCTCTCCATCCTCCCCCACTCCCCCATTCCATAGCCAATCTTTTGCCGATGCTTATCAACTTTAACTGCCTAACTTCTTTCATACATTCTCCCTTTTCTCCTCTGATACTGTTGACATCTGGCTCCAGGCCCTCAACACTTCACAACTGGACCATTGCAATATTCTGCTGATTGATCTCCCTGCTGCAAATCTCTCCCCACTCCAATCAGCTGTCAAAGTGATCTTCCTAAAGCACAGGCCTGAACTTGTCATTCCCTTCCCTATTCAGGCTCCCTATCACCTCCAAGATCAAATATAAAACCCACTGGTCTTCAAAGTCTTTCATTACCTGGCCTTGATCCCATCTTTCCAAATTATTTATACCTTGTACCTCCTCCACCCCCGCTTTCCATCCCTGACATACTTTGTGATCCAAGGACACTGACCTACTTGCTGGTCCTCGAATAAGGCATTCTATCTCCTGACTTCAGGCATTTTCACTTACTATCTCTTATGCTGTAACTCTTTCCCGCTTCTTCTCTACCACCTGGCTTATTCCACCTGATTCCCTTCAAGTCCCAGCTAAAATCCCACCTCCTATAGTAAACTGTCTCTAATCCCTCTTAATTCTAGTACCTTCCCTCTAATGATTATTTCCAACTTATCCTGTATATATAGCTTGTTTGGACATAGTTGTTTGGATATTGTCTTTCCCGTGAACTCTCTGAGAAAAGACTGTCTTTTACATTTATTTGTATTACTAATATTTAGCACAGTACCTGGCACATAGTAGGCATTTAATAAATGTTTATTGACTGATTATTCCTTCCTTCCTTCCTTCCTTCCTTCCTTCCTTCCTTCCTTCCTCCCCTCTTCCCTTTTTTTCTCTTTTTTTGGTCACTGCATGGATATCATGAGGACATTAAGACAGTACATTGGTTATCTCTTGCTCTTGAAAGGAGACCAGTTTGGGGGAGGAGGGGGGGGGCAGGTGGCTCAGCGAGTAAGAGCACCAGCTCCAGTGTCGGGATGACCTGGATCAAATCTGGGCTCAGATACTTAGCACCACACTCAGAAACACCTGGCCATGTAACCTTGAGCAAGTTACTTAACCCCGATTGCTTTAAAAAAAAAAAGAAAGAAAGGAGATCAGCTGGCCCATCTCATTTTTTTCAGGAATACATCTCTGACAGTATCATTTGTCACTTCACAATTTTTTTATTGTTAATATTATTGTAGGCTACACATATACACCATGTGACTCTCTATTGTCATTTGGGTGGCCCACAACTTTAATTCTCCAGAGACTATGATATTCAATGACTCGTTGCCATTTAGAATATAAGCTCCTTAAGGGCAAAAATTGCTTTTACTTCTTTGTGTCACCAGTGTTTAGCACAGTGCCTTACCTAGTAAGTATGTAATATTTATTTGTTGATTGATCACTGGATATTGAACAGATGGGTCTTTATTTCAGGGAGGATCTTAAAGTTATTAAAAACACTACTGTTTGCCAAAGGCAATCCAGATCATTTCCATATTCCTGTTGAATTCTGAGCCTAGAATATTGTCTGTCCACAGTGTCTCTCTAAGACATACTGTTGCATCAACTCTATGGTGGTAGCGACAACTGGTAGTAATAGAGGTAGCCTTTGGTAATAGTCATAGTGGTGGTAGTAGTAGTAGAGTAATAATGGAAGGAGGAATGGGGGTGGTAGCAGCAGGAGTAATAGTGGCGGGTAAGCTTTGCAGACATGGCAGCCACAGTAATGACACTGTGGTAGTATGAGTCACAGTAGTAATGGCAGTAGGAATGATTGTGTAGTTGTAGTAGCAGTGCTGTTATTACTGTTCAGTTGTTTTCAGTTGTATTCAACTCTTCATGTCCGCTTTTTAGGGTTTTCTTGGCAAAGATACTGCAATGGTTTGCCATTTCCTCCTCCAGCTCATTTTACAGATGAGGAAACTAAACAAGGTTAGATAACTTGCCCAGGGTCATACAGCTAGTAAGTGTCTGAGGCTGAATTTGAACAGAGGTCTTCCTGACTCTAGGCCCAGCACTCTGTTCACTCTATCTACTGGTGGTAGCCATAGTAATGATGGTGGCAGGAGTAGCAATGGTGGAAGTAGAAGGGGGAAAGAAGAGGGAGGGCTAGAGGAAGAGGAGAAAGGAAGGGGAAGGAGGGGGAGAAAGGAGTAGTGGTAGAAGGAATAGGAGGAAGACAATACTAGTAGTAGCAATAGATGCTAGCAGTAGAAGACATTAGTACCATTACTACCATTAGCTGTCACAGCGGTAGTAATAGTATAAAATCACAGAATTTCAGAGTTGTAATAGACCCCAGCAACTTTCTGTTTCTACCCATACATGATTCCTTCTACACCATACCCAGCAAGTGGTGACTGGAGACCTCGGGGAAGGGGGAATTCATTAATCCTTCGAGACAGCCCATTGCACTTTTGAACAACTTTCTTTCCTTCTTTCTTCCCTTCTTTCCTTCTTCCTTCCTTCCTTTCTTTTCTTTCTTTTCTTTATTCCTTACTTCCTTCCTCTTCCTTCCTTTCTTCCTTTCTTCCTTTCTTCCTTTCTTCCTTTCTTCCTTTCTTCCTTTCTTCCTTTCTTTCTTTCTTTCTTTCTTTCTTTCTTTCTTTCTTTCTTTCTTTCTTTCTTTCTTTCTTTCTTTCTTTCTCTTTTTAGAGGGAGGAAGGTAAGGCAATTGGGCTTAAATGACTTGCTGAAGGTCACACAGCTAGTTTTATGTTAAGTATCTGAGGCCGGATTTGAACTCAGGTCCTCCTGACTCCAGGACCAGTGCTCTATTCACTGCACCACCTAGCCGTCACACACTCTATTTATTAAGAGGTTTTTCCTTGTTCCTAGCCTAAATCTGCCTCATAATAGTACTGGTTATAGTAGTATTTGTACTTGTAGTATTAATAGTACTGGCAGGAAAAGCAGCAGCCATGGTAATGCTGGATGTAATGTAGTACCTTTGGCAGTAATTCTCCTTGTGTTGGGAGTGAGAATAAGAATGGTGGCAGCTACCTTTGTCCATTGGTCAGAACCTCACTTGATCCCCTGCTTGTCTGCAGAGGAGAGCCTGTTACTTTTTAGATGGCAAAGGAGCAGGGTTAACTGTTTTCTTCCCCCCCCCCCAAAAAAAAAAAAACCTCATACTGTAAAAAGTAGTCACCTCCCACAGCAAGTGTAAGGATAAGCTGGTGCTGAAAAGGAGGAGGGGGGGGGATGTAAATCGTGCCCAGTGTGTGTCAGGCTGTGGTTTTTACTAGATTAATGAAAGCCCCACATGGCATAATTATGTTTACAATGAGCTTACAGGAGTTTTCCCACAAGGTAGCGAAAGGGGATCAGGTTAAATCAATTATTTAGTTTTCACAGACTTGAACTGGCAATGCTGTGTCACAGAAGTAGGGATAGCTATGTAGTCACCTCCTCATCTGGGTCCCCATTTGGACATAGACTTTTAGCACCTAGATTTCCTTTGGAACCTGAGTCTATTCTTTATTTTTTCTTCCCCTGAAGGAAGTTGAAGTGAACTCCTCACCTGCCCTTATCCCAGGTGGCAGAGAGGAGTCAGTCTTCCTCCTTGATCACAAAGCAACTTCCAAGGGGACATTTTAGAATTAGAACAAGTTCATCCCAAATCTCCTCCACCTCTTACTTACTTACTTACTTACAGTTATCCTGTCCACATTGTGACTTCCCCCATCACAGTTTCGAAATATCACAGGTTGGCACAAATTAAATGGGAATTTGGGGGGAGTTTTGCAGAAGCCGCAGATGAAATGTGAGGGCCAGCAGACAACAGAAGAAAAAGTTTAGATATTCAGAAATGCATAAAATATATGTATAGTATTATATAATATCAACATATTTTATCTTTTAATACCATAATAGTTCAGACCTTCTCTGGTATGAAAGGAAGGCCAAAAAATGCTACACAGATTTTCTAGATTACAGGGAAGAGGAGTGGAGTCCCCTGTGATGTGGAATGGATAACTGTATAGGCCTGGTTAGTGAGGAACAATGTCCAGGCTAAGAGCTTTGCGATCCATGGACAAGAACTCTAGACAACAGAGAAAGATTTAAACTTATTTAACCAACACAATGGGGCAAGGAAGTGGCACAGTAGATAGAGGACTGGGCTTAGAAACAGGAAGACTCATCTTCATGAGTTCAAATCTGTCCTCATATACTCACTAATTGTGTGACCTTGTACAAGTCACTTAACCCTGTTTACCTTAATCCACTGGAGAAAGAAATAGTGAACCATTCTAGTATCTTTGCCAACAAAACTTCATATGGGGTCCCAACTAAATGACTAAACAACAGGACTGTCAACAATGACTGATTTCCCACTGTGAGATAGAGAGAGGGGTGTAGGTCGCATGGGTGTCATTGTTCCTCTTTTGTAGATGGAGAAATGGAGTTATGGTGAGGCTAAATCCAAGGTCACACACGCCGAAGAACCGACTTCATCCTGTCTCTGCCACTAATTCTTTATTTTTTTAATCTTTTAAATTAAAAAGATTGCTCTGGATGAATTCTGAGGGCCTATCCTCTTCTGAGATGCACTATTTTTAAAGCTAGAGCTCCAGTCCTTTCATTGCTAACCTACCACACTTTCTGTTATAGCTTTAAAGATCCATCTGGGGAGATTTAACAGATTCAACTTAGGAAGTGTGCACCTATAAGACCCCCATTCCCAAAACCAGCCCATTCAGTCTATCATCTAGCTGATTTCTCTACACAGCTTCAATAATCCAGTCTGACTGAAACATGGAACTGACTAAATTGGCCAGATAGTTCATTGGTATATTAGACTTTGCTCTAAAAGCAAATTAATTTTAACTGCCACTTGCAGAATATAGATGTAATTTTGTTCAAGGTTTCTCCCTTCCCCCCCTCCTTATTTTCCTAGCCAATACCAGTTTCTCCAGAATAGCTGAGGATATTTTAAGGTACAGGGCTGTTCTCACAGGATGTATATAATTTATTGGCAAAATTTTTCTGTCAACCCGTCAGTCATTTTCAATTCCAAATTACACAGGCCCGGCCCAAGTCTGGGATTCATTCACGTTAAATTATTGTGAATCATTGATTTCAGAAATGATAGGTTGGAGAAAATGTGCTTCGCACAAGAGAAATGGAATCCCACAACACATCATTTCCTGTTTCCTTGGGAGTCTTATTTTTCCGCCAGACCCCCTAACACCATCCTCTGTCTTTTGTATGATGCCCCTCAACCTCTACATTCTAGTCAGGACACACCCCAGAAGCAGGATCCTAGGATTTTAGAGCTGGAAGGAGTACCTTAGAGATTACCTAATCCAATTCTCTCATTTTAAAGAGAAAGAAACTGAGTCTCAGGGAGGTTAAGCATCTCACTCAGGGTCACTCAGATAACAAGAGGCAGGGTTCCAACACAGGTCTTCTGCCCCTACAACATGCTTTCTCTCTCTATTCGTGACTTCAAGATAATTTTGTGTTCACCTGTGGTCAGGAAGAAAGAAAGATAATATCCTTAAATTTCCTCAGAAATCCAGGGAAATGGCTAAACTTATTAAATATTTCTCTGGTTTGATGAGTTTTATTGTACTTCTAATTATATCTTGTCTCCTGACATTTCTGTGCCAGTCCATTGATAAATATACATTAAGTGCTTACTTAGCACAGTGCCTGACATATAGTAAGCACTTAAAATACTTGTTTACTATCTTGTATTTTTATTCAAATGTTCATATATGTAGGTCTAATCTCCTCAGTTAGATAATAAGCTCCCAGAAGGCAGGAACTATGTCTAATAATAACAAGAGTATTCACTCACATTTATGGAGCAAGTTAAAATTTATGTAACCCTATTACTGAGAATTAATGTCCCCATTTTACATGTGAGGAAACTGAGACTCAGGGAGAACTGACTTACCAAAGGTCACACAACCAGTAAATTACAGCTCTGGGAGACTGAATCTACATCTTCTGATTCAGGGCTCTTTCTAGCATGCCACACTATGTCAAGCAATGTCATTTTTAGATTTTTAAGGACAATAAGGGAGGACTAAATTCCCAGCTGCTATTGCTTACACAGCTCCAAATAAATTAACTGACTCACTGAATGGACATTTTTTTTGCATTTGTGACAAAAGAATCTAGAGCCCTTTATGTCCCCATGAAGTAAATACTACAGACTACCCATTGGTCTGAAAACTACAGAAGGTGGAGCCTCACAGTACCTTCCTCTCCCTCTCCCTCTCCTCCTCCTCTCCAAAGGAAGGCAAATTTTGATGGCTAGAAACTACCCACTTAACTTGGAGTTTACTGGCTAGATTTCTCCCTTCCTTCCTTCCTTCCTTCCTTCCTTCCTTCCTTCCTTCCTTCCTTCCTTCCTTCCTTCCTTCCTTCCTTCCTTCCTTCCTTCCTTCCTTCCATCACAAAATCTAAAACCCAGTTCACTCTGAAGCTCATAGATTGGACCACAAGACCACAATAGCTCCTTGCCCAAGCTCCACTTAATGGCTGTATTTTGGGCCCTCCTGGCTTAGAGTGAATGTCAATTTACTTAGACTTACCTCACTCTAAGGGAGTACTTGATAAGGCCTTAGCCTAAAAGGGCCAGGGTCTCCCATTGCATCCTGGGTCATCTCCAGTCAACATGAATATCTGGTCACTGGATCCAGATGGCTCTGGAGGAGAAAGTGAGGCTGGTGACCTTGCACAACACTCCCTCACTCAAATCAAAGCCAACTGCAAGTCATGTCATCATTTCCCTGATGTCATGATCCTTTTTGAAAACAAAAGACAAACACAACACCATCTACCCTCTGAAGAGCTATGTATTAGGTACTTTCCAGAAAAAACTATAGGAACTCAGTAGATACTGAGTTACTTAACACTTTACCAATAGGAAAGCTCTAACAAATAGCAACTCAGATCTTGCCCAACAAATTTTGAGTCTACTGACTGGCAGCCACATGGAAATTAATAAAACACAGCCAGCAGACGGCTTTGCACGTTAGCTGTAGGGTTGCTAAAAGGTTACTTACCTTTCCTTCTGTCTGGAAAAATGGGGGAGGGAGAAGAGTGCATTCTGCCTTACAGAGTATTCACAAATAATGGTGAATTCTCTGTGTATATTACTGCTTTTTCATGAATTTGTATTTATTAGTATAGAAATAAATAAAGTATATACATATGCATATATGTATATATGAACTGCACAAGAACCTTTCCCACTATTATACCACCTTTACTGATGAGGAACTCTTGCAACTAATTAGTGACAGAACTGAGACTGGAACCCCAATATCCTTGTTGTTACCACTATACTATCCTCCTGTCTACCTCACACTGCTACCATAAAATCACTCAATAAGGATTTATTAATCATATATTATGTAGCAGATATTGTACTAAGTCTTGGGGATGCAGAGACAAAAATCCCTTCCTTCAAGGAGCTCACAATCCATTCAAGGAGACAACGTGCACATGGAAATATACATATATGAAATAAATAAAAATAATGGTGAAGGGGGGGCACTTAGAGCTAGAAGGATCATGTAAGGTCTCATAGAAAGTTGTATCTGGACTGAGTTTTGAAGTGTAACCCATTAGCTCTAATGTGTCTTTATCTCAACTCCCACTCCCATTGATAAGTGGAATCCTTAGAGCTTGGCTACATTCTCCCTCATTTTTCTAGGAATACCCCTAAGGAGTAGGGATTATTTTCTAATGCCAATAATTCAAGCCCCCAGTGGTGTGCTTTCTCCAAAGACATCGGTTGAGCATCATTCAGTCAGCCGGCCTTAAGTCACTTTTAGAAAAACGTATTTGCTCTGGAGGTATAGTCAGGACAGTTGATACAAAATACCCCTCCCAAAAAAGTCTCTGACACATTCTCCAACAAATACACACGGAGTTCAGGGGGAAATAGGCACAAACTTAGATAACACACGTGACACGCAGTTAACTCATAGCTCTGGGTTGTCAGGATTTCTTTTCTTCCATTTGTGGGGTGATCAGGAGTTTCCCCTTACATATGGTGACTCTGTATCCATTTGTCATTGGCTCCCATCAACATTGCCATCAGCTGATCTGCAGATACAGCTAAGATACAGATAGAAAGAGAGGAAGAACGATATCTTGCAAAATCTTTAAAGCTCAGAAGGTTCTCTCCTGGCCAAAGGTTCAAGATCTGGCCAAGGCTGAAGTTGAGGCCTCCCTCCCCACCCCCAAAATGTGTAGCTCCTCTCTAAGGTGGTGCTAGAAAGTCATGCTTGCTCTAACTGCTCCAATGACTCAGATTCTCTAGCCTGACCATTCGTAGATGACCCCTAGGGAATGGTCAGGTTTACTTGGCCTATTGGAATATGGTTTCTATGCAACAAGACTATAATTTGAAGGTCTTTTTTCTCACTTAGTCTAAAGCCCATGATTGAACATTATATCACTTGCTTTAACTGGGTTGCAGTTCAGTAAGTCAATCAGGAAACTAGATATTTTAAGAAGCAGAAATAAGGGAGGATCACATTCAAAGTATGAAGAGAAGACATAGACTTCTCACTTATAGGTTTTAAGAGGGAAAACAAAAGAATTAGTAAGACCAGCTGAGGCAATATGAGGCAACTTTTGAGTTGAGTTATGAGGTAATATCTGAGGCAACTTTTAGTTAATGGAAAATTTTGAGAAACATATATACTCTACCCTCAAAAACTAACATTATGGTAGAAAATAAATTAGTAATATACTTTCCTTGGAAGTCTTCTTTCCAATAGAAAAAAACTAAGCAGGGGTGGCTAGGTGGCACAGTGAATAGAGCACCAGCCCTGGAGTCAGGAGGACCTCAGTTCAAATCTGGCTGCAGACACATAACACTAGCTGTGTGACCTTGTGCGAGTCACTTAACCCCAATTACCCTGCCCTCCCCCCTCCAAAAAAGCAAAAATAAAATCTTCAAAAAAAGAAAAAACTAAGCAAACACACAAACAATTCCATCTTTTCAATTTTAAAGAACGCATTAGACTTAGACTTTGCTCTTTATGTATTGCAATGACCTTTGGCCAAACAATACAATTCTGACTCTCTTTCATGAAACTTGAGAACACTCAACAGTATGTATTTGTGAAACTAGAACATTAAGTAAGTCCACAGATGGTACAACACAATCCAATGAAGAAAGCAGAAAAAAAATAGTCAAGGCTTGCATTTAGTGTTCTGGAATCAACGGTCTTCCCTCAAAAAGTGATTGATTGAATCTTTCCATTTTAAAGAAGGTACTAGACTGACAGAAAATAGAGTTCTAAGCTAAGATTGGCTGTTAATGTGCTGCAGGTCTTTGACCAGACTCTCTGTGTCTCTGTTTCAATCAATCATTCAAAAAGGATTTATTAAGAACTCATGTCAGGCATGAGGGAGTTGAACCAAGTGATTTCTAAAGCTCATCCACTTAACCTCTATAATTCAATGTCTTGATGAGTTAGAACTTAAGTCTTAGAGAGCAACTTATCAGATCTACCTTTAGCTGCATGTTTTCATCCCTCCTCAAGCTTCTCCATATCCTACTGGAATCTGAAGAGAACCTAGATATAGATCTCCAGAATCTCAGATGAGGAAGACAATTATTTCCAAAAACTAAAGCCTTGTCTACGTGATGCCAAAACATCGAATTCAGTTCAGTTTTTTTTTTAAAGTCAGTCCAGATGTTTGGCATTGTATAGACAAAACATCTATATGCCTGAATGAACTTTTGACTCAACTACTAGAATGGACCAGATATGTTGGTATCATGTAGACACACCCTAACCATCATTGAGGACATCAAGAAGAGGTAACATGCCCTTTCTAGATCTTCTTCCTGCTTGCATGGCTTCTTGAAATTGCAGTAGGTAGTGAATGAGCTAGGCTTACATTTTTTAAAAGGAAAGAAAAGAAAGGACTGCCTTAGAAAAATCAAGTTAAAAATATGAAAAAAAGAGATGTAATGTGATATTTATCTAAAATCCATGTTTTGGGAAGTCACTGAATAACAGCTGTCTTGAGGCATTGTGGTTGCATTTCTAAATACTTCCCCCTGAAAATATTTCTCTTTCAACCAAAATTCTGGGCTACCCTCTCCCAGCCCAGGGCACAATGACTCCTTTAAGCAATAATCAGAATGGAAAACAAGATCTTTTCCTTTCTTATCCTTTACCTATGCTCCCTCTGTCTACCTTCATCCCTATCCATAGTTACACTTATAAAATATTGGTACTAGAAGGGACCTTCAAGGTCTTCTGATCTAATGCACTTATTTTATAAATGAAACACTAAGACCTAGATAGGGAAAGTCAGTTGGTCATAGTCATACCACGATTTATTGGCAGAATCATTATTTCAAGTAGGTTTCATGACTCCAAGTCCAATGCCTTTTTGCCATACCCCAACAGATGTCCCTGTATCACTATTTTCAAGGCTTAAGCATAAAAGTGTTTTGGACAGAATGACATATAATTTCAGGGATTTTCACAAACATACTGTCAATAAAGAAAGATACCATGGCATGATGGATAGAGGACCAACCTTGGAGTCAGGAAGATTAGTTGAAGTAAGTGTCACATATGCTCTAGGTGGCCATCAGCAAATCACTTAGCCTCTCTATAGCCCTGGTCAGCTTCCTATGATAGAGGAAGTTTGCACACTGGGAGACCCTTACACTGATTAAATCAAACACAAACACAAAAACCTTTCCCAAAAACAGTTTTCAGAGAAATAATATTGCTTCTTTCATGATATAATGAAGAGCTTACTTAATTTTGAGCTAAAAGACCCTCGTTCAAACGTTGGCTCTGAAACTCTGTAACTTTGACAAACCATTTAACAATTCTAAGCCTTAGTTTTCTCGTTTAGAAAATGAGAAGGCTAGGTTAAATGGCCCCTAAGGTCTGTTGCAACTTTAAATCTATGATCCTTCTGATTTTGGGCCTACTATGTCTGATGAGACAGCAGAGGAAAATATCCTTCAGGCTTATTGTTCCTTCACAGTCTCAGAAATTGGACAGACTCAGCGGAAATGGAAAAATTCTTTGCCCTGCTCTGGGGCTGGCACATGGAGAGAACTACAACCTGGAAATGCAGGCACCCAATAAGAAATTAACCAAGGGCACAATGCAGAAAGAATGCTGTCCTTAGGAAGAAGAAATTAGCAGCTCTGACTAGTGGAACTAGGTGAAGAGTTCATGGCTATAGTGTTTATAGATGAGATCAAAAAGAGCCACAGAGATCAGGACCTTCTTCCATTAACTGGTCCAAAATGGCGCCTCTCCAGAAACCAAGGGTACAACAAGAGAAATGACATCTTGAAAATGCAACACCCTGAGACTAAATTGCCAACCAGATTTAGAAAATAGTTTTAGTTTGGGTCAAAAAGTTCAGTTCTACATTATACCTTTTAAATATTTTCCCCTACAAGACAGGTTTGTGTGTGTGTGTGTGTGTGTGTGTGTGTGTGTGTGTTTCGTTTTGCTTTGCTTTAAAAATGGGAAGAATAATATTGCTAAAAACACCTTTCACCCTCCCCCTTCCCAGCCTGCTTCTTAGCTGCTCTTAAAATAATTTTTTAAAGGATCTTACTGTTTTGTCCTCCATCTCACCACAGAGACTTTTTTAAATGATCCCCAACTGCCACCAAATGGGTGGTAAATGCATCTCTCATCAGGATACAATTAGAGAACAAGTGAAATTAGGGAGGAGAGAGAAAAAGAGGCAAATAAGTCACTGGTTCCCTTCTAAAAGCCGTGGTGGAGTTCTAAGCATTTCCATGGGCCTAACTGAAAATGGAAGATAGTTGCGAGTCACTGTCCATACAAACTATTTCATAAAGTTGATGAAGAGAGCATCAAATACAATTCCTCCCTCATTCCCGATTGACCAGCACCAGAAAATGTAAGAGGGACAACATAATTCAAATACAAAAATGAATTGCTTTTCTGTCCCTCTTAAAAAAAAAAAACACTTATTACCCCCCTTTTCCAACCTCCAACTCCCTCCCCAGTCTTTCAGCTTCTCCTCCCCTCACTCCCTCCTCTTTCAGGAATTGGCTTTATTTAAAAAACGATATTTCTGCCCAGGCATTCAAAAATGCTGAGTGCCTCAAGCAAACTAGTAGAGTAAGCATGTTTCTCTACTGTTTCTTGGCAGGCTTCACAACCCGGGTCCTGCTTTCAATTAAAGCGCATGTGGCTTCAGTTTAGTATTATCATGAAAATGAAATTACCACTTTAGAAAAGTCAAGTTATTTTGGAAGTGAAAACTGCAGGTCAGGGCCCACCAAAATTCCAAAAAAATTTTTTTCAAGGAACATCTATCTTATCAGAGGTTCAGAACAGTCAGACCCATGGATATCCTCAGGTTTTCATTTGGGATCATTCCTTTCTACCTATCCCTGTACGGATTCTGTCCTTACTTAGGGTGAGACAAAGACCAGCTCATTAACCCCTGGCAGCATCCTTTCTCTACCTCAAGTCCCCATACCTTTCTACTCCAGACTGTCATGGTGCAGAGGCCTGCATTAGAAAGAGATTAGGAAAAACCTTTATTTGGGAATTTTGTCATTGTTGTTTTCTAAGATGTTTATAGCTTATACTGAAAGGGACCTCAGCAATCACCTCTTCCATCTCTCCCTCTTTTAACTGATAAGGAAACTGAGTTTCAGGCAATTGAAATCACATAGGCAGCAAACATCAAAGGCAAGATTTGAATCCACATCCTCTCTCTACTGGACCACAATGTCTCCCAAAGCTTACAGTAAACTCCTTGAGGCATGGGACTGAGTCTTCTCCTCGATCTTTATATCCCTGTACTGCTCTATACACATTTGGCACTGAATGTACCAAATCCCTTCCACATCACAACTTTCCCCATTGAGGTTTTGACATATTGTGGGTTGGTATAAGAAATTAAATGGGAATTTGGGGGGAAGTTTTGCGGAAGCTGAGCAAAGGTCAGCAGATAACACAGAAAAAAAGTTTAGAAACACAGAGATGCATTATAAATATCCATAGTATTGTATAATATGAAGAAAAAAGAGAAGGAAATCTGTGAAGCTGGAAGGATTCTCTGGTACAAACGAAAGGCCGAAAACTTTTACCTGCATTTTCCAGATCTCAGGGGCCTTAGACCCCTAACCCCTGCAAGGGGGAGGGAGAACTCTATGTACTGAATAAATGAACAGAGTGCTTATTTGTCTGTATCATTCACCTTATCCAACTCATACTGCCTTGGAACAACCATCACTTATCAGTTTGAAATGTGGTTTCTATCTCCCACCAAGTCATACACTGACTGAAGTCAAGCATGTACCTTAGACCTTCGTTTTTCTGTTGTCTCATAGGATATCAGAACTGGAAGGAACCTTTAGAAATTTTCTGGTCCAATCTCTTTATTTTATAGATATAAAAACTGAGGCTCAGTGAAGGAGACATGCCTTACTCTGGATTATCCAACTAGTTAACAGTAGAATCAAGGTGTCACCCCTTTGTAACCTCAGAGATGAAAGTCAGTTAGACCAGGTCCCTTTTGCTCAAAAGAAGGAAAATATGCAGAAGTAGCTAGAATGGACTGATGAATATCCATGAGAGTAACCTCTGACTCTAAAGTAATTCCATTAACAGTAACAAATATAGGTACACATACATACTTACATATAAACACACAAATAGGAACATAAATACACACACGTGTACAAGTGCTTTAGAGTCAGAGTCTACTTACTCTCATGGATTTTCATGAATCCATTCTAGCTATCTCTGTCTGCATTCCCTTCTTCTTTTGGTTTTTTTGTTTGATTTTTGCTTTTTGGAGGGCAATTGGGGTTAAGTGACTTGTCCAAGGTCACACAGCTAGTTTTTGTGTTAAGTGTGTGAGGCCAGAGTTGAACTCAGGTCTTCCTGACTCCAGGGCTGGTGCTCTATAAACTGCACCACCTAGCTGCCCTCTCTCTTCTTCTTCTGAGCAAAAGGGCCCTAGTCTAACTGGCCTTCATCACCGAGGTTACAAAGAGGGGAGGAAGAAGTACACAGGCCACAGAAAACCACCGTTCTTTTCTCTCTCTATTTGGGCCACAAACACCAAAGTGATGGTGGTGGATACAGTGGATACAGTGCCAGGTCTGAAGTCAGGAAGACCTGAGTTCAAATCTGGCCTCAGACACTTCCTAGCTTTGGGACCCGGAGCAAGCCACTTAACCCTGTTTGCCTCAGTTTCCTCATCTATTAAAATGATCTGGAGAAGGAAATGGCAAACCACTCCAGTATCTTTGCCAAGAAAACCCCAAATGGGACCGTGAAGAGCTGGACATGACTGAATAACAACAACAAAGAGGTGATAGGAAATCTGGGTTCAAATCCTGATTCTGCCATTGATCAGTTATTTGAGCTCATATGTGCTATATAGGTAAAAATTGAGTAACTGGAAATAGCTCAGGGTACAGTGTCTGAGTTAGGCAAATGTTGGTAAATGTTTAACAACTGACTGTAAGAAAAAAAAGAAGACCCACAAATTTTGCCCACAATACACTTTTAAATTTAATCTGCATTATTTTCTCCATTTCTTTCTTAAGTCTAGACAGTCAACAAAATAACAAGTCAAACCATGTTTTGTAGCATTTGTTGATTTCTGAGGAATTGATGCCCACACTGAAAATTTAACAACAGGCTCTTACAAACTGGCAGGGGCTCACTCCAATATATCCCTAGAGCTAGTCATCAGATGAAACTCTACTAGAACAAGCTGTCCATTTTCATCTCCTCTTAGAAAAAGCAAATGGAAAGGAGAGATAAAAAGCATAGATGATATATTTTTTTTATTCTATTATAGGACAAAAGCATCAGGCATACTCTTGTAGTACAGAGAGCATTACAATCCCATGCTAACTACCAGTCTCACAAATACCGGTAGATAGAAAGACACTCCCTGCCCTCAAGGAGCTTACATTCTAATGGAGGGAGACAATCCATAAAAGGAAGCTGAAAAGGACAGGGGGAAGAGAAGTTATCCATCATGGGACCTTTATAGAAAAAGTTAGAGTCATGATTGCAGCCTGGACAAACATGTTGTTGTTGTTTGCTGATCCTTTGTCTTTGAAGACCACTGGTATCACAAGGGTGATGGCTTGATTTGCCTGTGAATTGTATTTAAGTGAGGAAGGGTTTTGAAACATCATCAGCCTTACCCTCTCTTCAACAGTCACTGAGGTCCAATAGCAAGACAAAACTCGAGATCATTGGCGTGATCCAGGATGCAGAGGATGACCTTGGTCTTTCCAAATCAAGGTCATTCCCAGGCCTCAACTTGTTTGAGGCAATGCCCATTCAATAACTAAGGACTAGGCAAGAATTGAGGCAAACTGCTTTTTATTCTGGCAAGAAACAGAAATGGAGATGTGGCAGGCCTGGGCAACCTCTTAAAATGGAAATTCTGGGAGGAGCCAGCCAATCAGAGGAGGAGGCTACATTGTAGGGGACTACTTCTAATACATGAAATCCAGAGGTGGAGTGAGCTCCTAGAGGGAAAAGATTTCTGAGGCCTTGTAGACAAATTCCAGAAGTCAGGAGGCAGTCTAATATACAAATATAATTCCATGATGGGTAGGGGGAGGAGATTTTTTTTAATTATTATTTCATAGTAGAGCTGTTCCCACTGAATCAATAGATATTAGTGATAGGGAATAATTCTCTACCAACAGAGGTCAGTGCCTTCTCTTCAAATAGATTTAAGACGTATGTGGGACTCTGAGAAGTTAACTGACTTGTCCAGAATTACATAGCCAGTCAAAGGTAAGATCTGAATATAGGTATGTATTATAGGAATAAAATCTTCTTGGGTCTTGCCAGGTAGACTGGGGCAGTTTTTCCTAAGGCCCTTCCCCTTACTGGTTATGCTAGTTTTTTTGGTTTTCCTTAAAAGGTTTTGAAGCTGTCCTTGAGATTTGATTGGCTCAGGGGAGTAAGGATCAGGTTGTTGATGTGGCTTCCTAGTCACCTGAACACAAAAGGCCATGATGATATCTAACTCCCTCTCTGGACCTTCTGACCACAGACCAACAGCATGACCTCCACTGGGAAGCTGTGCTTAACTGAAACAATGTGATGCCCTCTCTGAATAGTGTTTCCCTTCTTTGCTTAATCAAACTTCCTTTAGTGGATTGTTAGATCATCTGCAAGTATTTATCCATTTCTGTACTGAGTCTGAGAAACCAGATTAGCCTGGTCAGCCCTGACCTATACTACCAAGTCCTCCTGATTCAGAGACCAGCTCTCTATTAATCATTATAATATATAATATAATAATCAGATGATAATCTGACAATAACAATGATAATAGCTAGCATTTATATAGTGTTTTGGAGTATACAAAGTTCATTACAAAATTATCTCTTTTGATCCTCATAACAATCCTGTGAAGCATTTGTTATCTTCATTCGCATTTTACAGATGAGGAGACGAAACTGAGGAATTTAATGTGACTTGCCCAAGGTCACGCAACTTGTCAGAACCAAGTTTTCCTGGCTCTGAGATCAAATCTCTGTTCACCATGCCAAGCTGCTCAATTCACATATACTGCTTTAAATAATCACTGCCTGAATTCATTATCAGTTGACCCAGATTCACCATGTTAATTTAACTTTTATTGACTTTAATCTTTAATTAATTAATTTAATTTTTAATTAATTAATTAATTGACTTTATTATATATAACATACACATTCAATTGGGTATCTTACCCTACAGGAAAGTAGGGAGGAAGGGGATAAGAGGGGGAATGATAGAAGGGAGGGCAGATTGAGGGAGAGAGTAGTTAGAAGCAAACAATTTTGACAAAGGACAAAGTCAAAGGAGAAAATAGAATGGGGGGCCAGGATAAGATGGAGGGAAATGTAGTTAGTCTT
This sequence comes from Petaurus breviceps papuanus, assembly GCF_028583685.1. NCBI lineage: Eukaryota > Metazoa > Chordata > Mammalia > Diprotodontia > Petauridae > Petaurus > Petaurus breviceps. The sequence continues at coordinate 5,214,195 of NW_027187316.1, forward strand.
TCACAATACAACTACTATGGAAAATTTTTTGCATAGTTACACATGTATTGCACCTATATTGAATTGTTTATCTTCCCAGTGGGGGTGGGTGAAGAGGAAAGAACAGAAAGAATCTGAAACTCAAAGTTTTAAAAACAAATGTTTAAAAGAATTATTTTTTACATGCAACTGGGGAATGAGATATACAGGCATTGGAGTATAGAAATCCATCTTGCCCTACTAGAAAGTTAGGGGGTGATGGGGAAGGATATAAGAGAGAACAGATTGGGGGAAGGGGTATTCAATAGGCTTGCTGTTTTGGGGTGAGGGTAGAGGAAAGATTGGGAGAAAACTTTGTAAGTCAAAATCTTGTGGAAATGAATGTTGAAAACTAAAAATAAATTAATAAATTGGGGGGGAAAAAGGAAAGGAAAGGAAAGGAAAGGAAAGGAAAGGAAAGGAAAGGA
>NW_027187316.1:5219640-5287140 GCF_028583685.1 Petaurus breviceps papuanus
AAAGGAAAGGAAAGGAAAGGAAAGGAAAGGAAAGGAAAGGAAAGGAAAGGAAAGGAAAGGAAAGGAAAGGAAAGGAAAGGAAAGGAAAGGAAAGGAAAGGAAAGGAAAGGAAAGGAAAGGAAAGGAAAGGAAAGGAAAGGAAAGGAAAGGAAAGGAAAGGAAAGGAAAGGAAAGGAAAGGAAAGGAAAGGAAAGGAAAGGAAAGGAAAGGAAAGGAAAGGAAAGGAAAGGAAAGGAAAGGAAAGGAAAGGAAAGGAAAGGAAAGGAAAGGAAAGGAAAGGAAAGGAAAGGAAAGGAAAGGAAAGGAAAGGAAAGGAAAGGAAAGGAAAGGAAAGGAAAGGAAAGGACCAGGACTGCTAGGTGGTTCAGTGAATAGAGCACCAGCCCTGGAATCAGAAGGACCTGAGTTCAAATCTGACCTCAGACACTTAACATAAAAACTAGCTGTGTGACCTAGGGCAATTCACTTAACCCCAACTGCCCTGCCTTTCCCCCTCCAAAAAAAAAAAGATAGAAAATGTCCAGTAATTTTAACTCTCATTGGATTATCATCACCCCTCATCCCCACCCCCCCCCCCCACACACACATCCTACAGTTTTGAAATCTAAGAAGAATTGACTTTTTCAGGAGGCAATAGGGAGCTATTGAAGTATTTTGAGCAGTAGTGTAGCACATCAGAGATGTACATGAGGAAAATTAATTTTACAGTAATATTACTGATGGATTGTGGGTGAGAGACTGAAACCTGAGAGAAAGATTAGGAGGATGCTTCTAGTTGTCATTTGGGTGGGAATAAAGGCCAGGGACTAAGGATAACCTTATTCACAATCTAAGAGATAATCAATTCTGCAGACTCGGGGTTCCAGTTATAGTTAAGTCTAGCTGTCCTGCTGTTCTACCTCCCACTCCAGGCCTTCTCTTTGGCTGTCTCCCCCACCCCAAGCACTCTTCCACTTTGGCTTCAACTACTGACTTCATTGGCTTCCTTTTAAGTCTCAGCTAAAATCCTGTGTTCTGTAGGAAGCCTCCCCAACCACTTTCATGCCAGCAACTTCTCTCTGCCCTTGTTCCCCATTTATTCTCTAGGTAGCTTGTTTTGTATATATTTGCTTGCACATTGTCTCACCTGTTACTTTTTAAACTCCTTGAGGGAAGGAACTTTCTTTTGCCTCATTTTGTATTCCTAGCAGTTAGCACAGTGCCTGGTAGGTGTTTAATAAATGTTTGTTGCTTGATTGATGTATAACACAAAGGATCATAGATTTAGAGCAAGAAGGGACCATAAAGGTCAGTTTCCTTACTTTATAGGTAAGGAAACTGAGGCCCAGTGGGGTTAAATAAATCGCCTGGAGTCATACAGTTATTAAGTATCTGAGGTGGGATTCAAATTTAGGTCTTCCTCATTTCAAATCATTCTGTCTTATGATACATTCTAATCTAGGGGCAGCTAAATGGTGCAGTGAATAGAGCACCGGCCTTGGAGTCAGGAGGACCTGAGTTTAAATCTGGCCTCAGGCACTTAACACAAAAACTAGCCATGTGACCTTGGGCAAGTCACTTAACCCCAATTGCCCTCCAAAAAAAGGCAAAAAATAAAATAAAAAAATAAAATGATACATTCTAATCCATAATTGCCTAATCTCTACCTTGGATTGTTCTGAAATTCCACTCATATAAAAATATAATTGATAGGCAGACTATATTGTGGGGCAGAGAAGGGAAGAAGAGAGGTTGGACGGTGGAGATAGGGGAGGAGAGATGGTACAATCAATATTACCTTTGGGGAAATTACCAAATCAAAGAGGAGAGAAAAAAGAAGTTGAGATCATAAGAATTTTCTTTCTTTTCAAATTTTCTTGGAGCACTTTGCTTGGATATCTCTTTTGTCCCAATTTTGTCTTGTCTGGATTATATTTCTTTGTGTGTATGCCATTTCTTCCTTAAAAGACTAAATTCCTTGAGGATAGGGACTATATTTTTTCTCATGTGTATTCCAACTGCCTAGTAAATTTCCAAGCACATGGTAATTCTAAGTTTCTCATTCTTATTTCTGTCCCTCTCTGTGTCTGTGTCTGTCTTTCTGACTCTCATTGCCTCTGTCTCTCTGCATCTCTCCTTCTCCATCTCTATCTTTATTTCTGTCACTGTCTTGTCTCTGTCTCCTCTGTTTCTCTATGCCTATCTGCTTTTCATTCCCTTTTTCTATTCTGTGTCTCTGTCTCTGCCTGCCTTCCCCCCTACCCTTTCTCTGTCTTTCTCTGTCCCTCTGACTCTCTCTCTGTCTCTCTGTCTGTCTCTGTCTCTCTGTCTGTCTCTCTGTCTCTCTGTCTGTCTCTCTCTCTGTCTCTCTCTGTCTCTGTCTCTCTGTCTCTGTCTCTCTCTCTGTCTTTGTCTCTCTGTCTCTCTTTCTCTGTCTCTCTGTCTCTCTCTGTCTCTCTCTCTGTCTCTCTGTCTCTCTCTCTGTCTGTCTGTCTGTCTCTCTCTCTGTCTCTCTCTGTCTCTCTCTCTCTGTCTCTGTCTCTCTCTCTCTCTCTCTCTCTCTCTCTCTCTCTCTCTCTCTCTCTCTCTCTCTCTGTCTCTCTCTCTCTCTCTCTCTCTCTCTCTCTCTCTCTCTCTCTCTCTCTCTCTCTCTCTCTCTCTCTCTCTCTCTCTCTCTCTCTCTCTCTGTCTCTCTGTCTCTCTCTCTCTCTCTGTCTCTCCCTTCCTCCCTCCTCTCTCCCCCTTTCTCTGCCTTATTGCTCTTTGGGCTGTGTCAGAAGTCATTGTTCAAAAATGGAGAAAAATTTGTGGCACCAAGTGCCAAGAAAAATTCTCTCAGCTCAATATTCAGTGAATCAAACAGGGTGGGGGAGGGAAATATTAATAGAGAAAACAGCAGTGTGTGGTCTTTCTCACATATTTCACATTGGATGGAAGCGTTTGGGGCCATAAAATACTGCAAGAGTGTGGCACAACCTTGAGGTCTTAACCTGTGGGTAGCCAAATCTGCCAAGGATTCTTTGGAGGTGCTCCACCCTTTTTCTCCTGCTTAACTCTGGTCTACACAAATTTTACTGCCTCCACTGCACAGAGAGGAACACCCAGGTGGACCCAGGTAGAGGTGAGCTATCCCTTTCAAGTCAGGAGGTTGTGGAGTTAATGCTTCACTGTGCCCAAATGGAAGACAACAGATCCCCATGAGATGCTGAAGTCAACTAAATGTCTAAGTGACCTTGAGCATGTCACTGTTATTTTAGTCTCAGTTTCTTCACCTATGAAATGAATAGAACCTCTCTAAGATCTCTTCAGCTGCAAAGTTTTAAAAGTCTATGAATCTTTATCAGTGGAATTATAGGATCAGAGATCTAGATCTGGAAGGAATCTTAAAGGTTATTTAGTCCAAATCTCTCATTTTGTAGATGTGGAAAGTAAAGTCCAGAGAGATTTAGTAAATTACCAAAGGTCTGTAGGCAGTAGGTAGCAGGTTCAGGCTTTGAACCTGTCTCCAAGTTCAGGGTTCTTTCTACCATAGGAATAATTTACAAATATAAACATCTAAGAACTAAGATATCTCAAAGGAAAATGATGAGATCTGTGAAAACTTAAGTGTCTGAAAAGTAGTCATTTGCCTAAGGTCACAGAGGAAAATCTAACAGACTTTGCTCAGGGACCCCCCAGGTCTGCCTGCTCCTCAGGGCACTGAGATAGAGTTTAGAGCTGAGAGGACTCTTGGGGGGTAATCTAGTCCAAAACCATGTCATTTTGCAGACGAAGAAATTGAGGTTCTTGGAGGTAAAGTCACTTGCCTAATGACCCCTCAGCTAGTAAGTGTCAGTGAGAGATGGTTACCTGGACCCCAGAAAGCCACCAGGCACAGAATCACCATCCATAGTCAAATGTTGTTTTGAGTGTCTTCAAACTAAACTATAACTTAGCTAAACCAGGAAATAAAAGACACCAAGTTAGCTCCCAGGCCCCCTAGGGATGCAAGCTTCCAGACCATTTACCGCTCTTGTTTTCTTTTCTTTTCTTTCCCTAGGGTCACAAGCTCTACCCACTTCAGGGCTCTCTGCCACGTTTGACTCCCCGGTCCCCCCGGTCCCTAGCAGGGCCCATCCTTCCCTTCTGAAGCGCTCAAACGAGTCCGTGCCACAGTGGCTGACCAGAGCCCAGCCCCAGCAGCCTCAGTGCAAAGCTCCAATCTCCCCTCGCAGGAAGCAATCACTCCGCCTCCAGCCAAAGGCGGAGTGTGCGGAGGTGTCTTGGGAGCCCCAACCATGAAACCAAAACGGAAAAGAAAACGTCTCGGAATTGCTGACAGGCAAGCCCTCCGCCTGTGGATTGTAAACCCCTGGAAAAGCGCAAACACAGAAACCATGTCAGCTACTGTGAGAGGGCTTCTGGTCCATGGACATTCCAGTCGGTCCTGGGGCCGCCACCAGAGACAGCAGCCCGGGGATTAGCTGCCTTTAAATGTTTGCTTTCCTTCCTGTTAAGTGCCGCGGGGATCCTTTCAATCAAGCCCTCGTGTCAAGGGTTGCGGAGCTCTTGGTTAGCACAGAGTGGGCTATATATGGAAGTAATGTGAATGATACCTGCCAACCTCGTCCGTGTTGGAGAGAAACAAATGTTGCGCATATTCAGTCACATATTCACGCAAGGCGAATCTGTGCTATTTGGAAGGACATTTCATAGCTTTACCAAAGTCAGGGGGGAAGGGATGGAGTTCATGTCCCTTCCCAGAGGCCAGGTCATCCGATGTGGTGGAGGGCTGGATCTAAGCACAGCATCAGTCACCAATTCACAATGAACTATCTATCTATCTATCTATCTATCTATCTATCTATCTATCTATCTATCTATCTATCTATCTATCTATCTATCTATCTATCATCTGTCTGTCTATCTACCTGTCTGTCTACCTGTGTCTGTCTATCTATCTATCTATGTCTTCTACATATATAATATATACATACATGCATATACATACATATGTGTGTATTAAGTGGTGAAGTATACAGAACCTTCCTGGCCTAGAGTCAGAAAGTCCTGAATTCAAATTTAGCCTCAGACACTTAATAGCTGTATGACCCTGGGCAAGTCGTTCAAACCTGTGTTTGCCTCAGTTTCCTTATCTGTAAAATGGAGACAAATAAAAACACCTCCTAGGATTGTTTTGAGGATCAAATGAGATCAATAAAAATAATTAAGTGTAATTAATAATAACAATTGTAAAGTGTCTGGCATGTAGTGCTATATAAATGTTAGCTTCTACTATTATTATGTGTCTGTTATAGCTCTCTACCTAGCCTATTGTAGGTGCTCAGTAAGGGCTTCCTGACTCAGATTATTCAAGATAACTGGAGTTATCACCTCCTCCCCTCCTCACTCATCACTACGAAAATTGGTTTTCGGTTGACAGAAGCAGTAAGTTAGAAGGACATCAGGACTGGTCATAGTAAAAAATGGTCACTCTATGTTGTAATGGTAATAGACATTTGAAGATCTTCCCTGCCCCTTAATAAGCCTGAATTGAACTTGACAACCTTTCCTGATTTGCAAATATACTCTGCCCCCTAATAGGCTGCATGTGCTCACCTGGAGCCTGTGGTGGGAGGCTTGTTTTTCAGAAAGGCACAACTTTTGTTACTTTGTAGTCAAGTGAGTCAGGAGGGTTGTGATATCTCTGACCCTGGAGAGGACTATGTAAACCTCTGACACAAGGTTTTGCTTTGGGTCTCACATTGGGAAGAGTTGTAAGATTTGGCCAGATGAGACTCTGGGCAGCCATTGAGTCCCCTGGCTTTGAAAACCCAGATGTTGGTATTTCTCTCTCTGGTGACTAACTGTATGTATGTAATGGTCAGACAGCTAGAAGCCCTGTCTGTTTAACTGTGTTATTTCCTCTGTCTGTATTTTTTGATCTGCTTGTAACTTCTGTTTGTGTTCTCTGAAGTTCAGGGTACTGTCTTTTCCCCCTGAACTAGGTAAATAATATATGTTTGATTGATTAAAATCAGAGTGTTAACTGTTTTGAGTTGCTTCCCTTTAGAAAAGCAGATAAAAAAATTTGTGCTAGCAGGCATCCTGGGTATGCTAGGGTGCTTGCTGCTTCATATGCATACATATGCCCATGTCATTAAGCATACCTCACTGGCTCTGTTACCAAATACAAATAATTTTTGGCTTATCCAGACTTAACTATCCATAGGCTCTATAATAGTGATCAGGAATGGGAATTCCAGAGGCAATCTGATAGAGTGTGAAGGGAGACAGAGGACCTTGGCTCAGGTCTCAGCTCTTCTGTTACTTTGTGGGACCCTGGTCAAGTTATATAACTTCCCTGGGTCTCAGTTTTCCTTATCTGTAAAATGAGGGAGTTGGACCAATGACCTTGAATATCTCTTTCCCATTTGGAATCTGTGAGTGATTGATTGATCCTAGACAAAGGTGTGCTGGTAAATGTTTAACAGCCATCTCTCCAAAATGATGATAATGATGATGTAGCAGGATACAGTTTTAAGTTTAATTTTTGTTATTAACATTTTCTCCATCTTTCTTCTTAAGTCTAGACAAAGCAACAGCTGGGACATTGCCAATCATCTTGACTTTGGTTTTGTAGTGAAATACAGTTTTGTTGTTATTATTCAGGCATTTTTCAGTCAAATGTGACTCTTCGTGACCTCATTTGGGGTTTTCTTGGCAAAGATAGTGGAGTGGTTTGCCATTTCCTTCTCTAGTTCATTTTACAGATGAGAAAACTGAGGCCAATAGGGTTAAGTGACTTCCCCAGGGTCACACAGCTAGAAAGTGTTGTCTGAGCCCAGATTTTAACTCAGGAGGATTAGCCCACATTTCTTCCCTCCCTCCCTCTCTTCTCTTTCCTCTCCCCCTTCTCTCTTTCTTTTCGTTCTTTTCTTTCTCTCTCCTTTCCCCTCCATGCCTCCCTCTCTTTGTCTGTCTTTCTCTCTCCCCTTTCTCTTTCATATACATCTCACAGACATAGATCTCTAGAAATATACATGTAATCTATTATTTGCAAATACATTTGAGCATAAGTCCTTCATTGAAATCTTCCTCATCAGGGGTTGGAGATAACCTTGGGTTCTTGGGGACTGTGCTAGTAGATCAGATCTTGGTAGGGCCTACCAAACTGGTAAGCTTTGATTATAAACCTAGCAGAGATTTCCTTTCACTGGAGGACCAGCCTCATTAACTCACAGAGGGTCATCACCAGAAGGTTGGCAACCAAATGATTACTTTTCTTGGCCACAGCAACTCAGACAGTTCATTAAATAAAGTAGGGGTTCTTTACCTTTTTTTGTGCCATGGACACCTTTGTCAGTCTGGTGAAGCCTCTTACCCCTTCTTAGGAAGATGCTTTTAAGAGGATAAAATATAATGCATCGAATTACAATGAAAATCAATTTCATTGAAATAATTATCAATTGGGGCGGCCAGGTGGCTCAGCAAGTAAGAGCACCGGCCCCAGAGTCGGGATGACCTGGGATCAAATCCAGGCTCAGACACTTAGTACCCACCCAGAAACACCTGGCCGTGTAACCTTGAGCAAGTTACTTAATCCCAATTGCTTAAAAAAATAGTTATCAATTAAAAAAAAATTCACAGACCCCAGGTTAAGAATCCTTGACCTAAGGTATGGAGAGTTTGTGGTTTGTGATAGTAAAGAGAGAACCCATATTGACTAAATCACAGATCTTTCAAAACACTAACATAAGCATGTGCAAATTTCTGTGCATATATACTGTCCAAATTTTCCTGGGCTCAAACTTTCCTTTTTACACTTAACTGGGATTCAGGGGACCTAGATTCTCACTGGAGCTCTCCCATTAGAGCTTCCTCTTAGTGGACCTCAGTTTACACATCTGTAAAATGGAGGGGTTGTACTCAGTGATCTCGAAGGGCTCAGTACTAAAACTCTATGATTCTATGTATACTAGTGATTTTTATTGATTTTATTATATTTACATAGCTGATGTCCTTAACTGAAACTTTGGTAGTATGTCACATCATAGTTGGCTATGCTCTTTAAACAGACCTTATGAGCCTCAGTTTCCTCACATGTAAAATTATGAGAATGGACTAGATGACTACTATGGTCCCTTCCAGCTATAAATCTGGTCTTCATAAGTTTCCCACTAGCCAAAGCACTCGATTTGAGCTAAGACCTGAGGTGATCCACATTTATGTTGACTTCCAATAAATCAGTTTCGGATGCCAAGTCCAAACCCAAAGCCCAGGAAAGACTTTGGGAGTAAAGTTGGGGAGAAGTAGGTAAAAGGAATGTAGATTGATAAAGGGGAAGAAAGAGAGGAGATCAAAGAATGGCAAAAGGATAAGAAAGAACAAGAGAAGATAGACAGGGAGGAAGGGAAGGAGTCATAGTCAGTAGGCAACATAAATGGAAAGAAAAATCCCTGAGAAATAATTCCAGAACACAGTGATCTGTTTCTTGTAGAAAGCATGAGGGCTTCATTAATAGGGAAGCATATGCATGTGAGCTGAAGAGTATTTATTAATCGTGGTGGTGACTGGCAGATGAAACCAATGAATCCCATAACTTCCTCGGAAATTAACCACAGGGAATATGTGCGTGATGTTTCTTCAAAGTGCTGGGAGAAAAAAAACAATCTCTTGTTGATGTCCGGGCCTCCAACTCTCTCCCCTCCTGTCATCTCTTCTCACTTCAAAATTATCTTTTTTTCCTTCATTGCTACGACTACAAGAGCCTTTATCCTGGCCTTCTACATCAAAAGTAAACCCCCAGGACCTTTGTGCTTTGGATCCTTTTCTCCCCCTCTCCCTCATCTATCTTGTTCTCTCATTTTTATCCAAGTTTTATTCCATGACTCCCTTTGATCCTAACCTCAGCTCTACCTGCCTCAGAAACTCACTTCATTCATTCCTTCTACAAGCACTTATAAGGCACCGATTATGCATGGGGGCAGGGTGGGGGAAGGGAGAGAGTGATGCTGCACTAGACTCAAAGGGTTCAAAGGCTGGAACAAAAACAGCTTTTACCCTCAAAGGGCTTCCAATCTCCATGAATCCCCAGGTCATTCGATCACTTAGAGCACTTAGCAGTTCCCATCAAAATAATTTTTCAACTTTGTTTTTAGAGAGAAATCTTATTTTTTGGGTTGGAGCAGATGGCTTCTAAAGTTTATTTTGATTCTATACTTCTAATAAATCTGTGTGGACTCCCATCTGTTTATCAGAGTGACATTGTTAGCCACTAATTATGAGTATTATTGTTACTAGTATGAATAATAATAATAATTCACCTAATATTAATTGATATTTAAATAGAGGTATAGTTTCTTATTTGAGCCTCACAATAACATTATAAGGTTATTATATTATTGTATAATATAATATACTATAATATTATATGATAAAATATTATTATATACTAGTCACTGGAGATAAATAAAAAATTACCTTGTTCTTACCCTCAAGAAGTTTATAGTTTTTTGTTGGGGTGGGGGAAATACTTATGTATATTCACAAATAAGGATGATATAAACAAAATGTGATAAAGGAAAAAAAAGTTTCAGAGGAGAAGAATCTTTGTCACCTTAGGAAGGCTCAGGGCATAGAAGGACCAGGAAATCTTTCCTGTGCAAGGAATTCTGGGAGACATAAAGGTGAACTTGTTACAGCACCTGCCCTCAAAGTACATACATCCTAAATTTTGGGAAAGCAGATTTCAAAGGGTTCAGAGGATGTACAGGGAAGATTCTCTGGACTAAAATTCTATCACCCCAGAACATATAGGAGAGGGATGAAAATAAAATTACAAAGATGCAAAGGGAAACAATTTCAATTAGAAGGGGAAATGGAATTTGCCTGAAGATACTGATGAAGGTTTTTACAATATATGTGTAGAAGACTGAAGCAAGACCAGGTAACAGAGGATGAAAACAAGCATGACAGAGTCTTGTAAAAACAGTCAGGAGTAGTAATATCCAGAAATAGAGGAGTGGTGAGGGAAACTAAGGACATCAAAAGTGTTTGTTAGCTATACTTGGGGGTGAGGAATAGGAGGCTCCAAGAAGGGGTAAGACCTTAGCTTGGGTTAAATGGAACCACAAAAACTAACAAAAGAGAGAAGGTAAAGATGCTCAGTAATTAGCTTCTATTTTCTCTGCCAAGAAGAATTATTTTTGTACCACAAATGGCAAAACAAAAGTGAATCTCATGAAGCTGAAACCCAAGACAAGTAAGAAAATAGCCCTGAAGATTTAGGGAATATGATTTTTGTAGTACTATAACTCAAAAGTCTCCACAGATGGGCTTTTCTCCATTGATTATCAGTTGATATCAACTAATAAATTGGATATATTTAGGTTCTAGAAAGAAGTATTATCAAATATGGCTCCTAAGTGGATTTAATGTTGGTTGTGGAGTCAGGAAGATCTGAGTTCAAATGTGACCTCAGGCATTTACTAGCTGCACTGGCTAGGCAAGTCACTTAATCTCTATTTGCCTTAGTTTTCACATCTGTAAAATGGGGATAAGAATAGCACCTACTTCCCAGGGCTGTTATAAGGCTTAAATGAGAAAACGTATGTAAAACATTGTAGTTACTGTTGTTGTAGTACATGACTTTTCTAGTACTATAACTCACAAACCCCCACCAATAGACTTTTCCCCATTAATTATCAGTTGATATCAACTAATGAACCATTAATTAGCTCTGAGAAAGGAGCTAATGTGTCAGATTTGGACTTAGAGGCAGAAAGGCCTGAGTCCAAATCTTCCTCAGACCCTTAAGGAGATAAATGACTCTAATCTGCCTGTGCAAGTGTGGGGGTGGGAAAGTAGCCCCAGAGCATGTTCTGTCCATGTATTAATGCTACTGACTCACCAATTGCATTCTGCATTTCTGTCATGATTTGAGGACATAGCTCCTTGAGAACCCGGTGACTTGAATTCATCAAGGGCAACTAGCTATTCTCTTGCTATCTGAACTGATTCAACCATTCTGGAAAGTAATTTGAAATTATACCCAAAAAGTCACTTTGATTTTGTCATCCCATTATGGGACTTCCATGTAAAGATATCAAAGGTAGAGGGAAATGACCTATATGTACAAAATATTTATTTTAACACTCTTCTTGTAACAAAGAACTGGAAAGAAATTGGATGCCCATATATTGGGGAAGAGTTGAATAAATAAATGGAATGGAATATGACTGCACACACACACAAATCATAGAAGAGAAAGATTGATAGGAGATTTGTATTGAGACAGAGTAACGTGAGCAGAACCAGAAGAACATTATAAAGGAACAAAACAGTTTTCAAAGATTTAAGACTTCTGATCAATCTAATAACCAGTCAGGACTCCAGAAGATCAATCAATCATTTAGAATGTCTCTTGATGGAGAATTCCTAGTTTGTAGATGAAGAATGGCACCTACAAACATTTTCAGACATGACCAATACAACACAAATTTGTTTGCTTGAATATACTTTTAAATTATTTTTACAAGGATATTTGCTCTTAAAATGTATCAAGAGCAGGAGTACAAATTTTCTGACCTACCAAAGTTGATAAGGTCCTCCTCTGGCCAAGGGGCAGGGTGACTAAACATCAGTCTAGCAATCTGCAGCTGGGGTTATGCCAACCAGGGGCTTTGGCTGAAGGTTTCCATCACTAAATTACCAGATATTTGAATCCTCAGTTTTGAACTAACTCCCTCAACCAATTTGAAAAGACTTTCTATATGGCATCATATCACTTTATCCAATGATCAAATTTAAGGGTTTCTAAATTTATCAGGAACTTTTCACACTTAGTATAAAACTTAAGATTAAGTGATTCAGTAGGCCTTTTGAATACACAGTTCATACCTATGATTCACTAATTTATTGTTTTCACCTCACAAAGTTATTAGGGATACAATTCAATATAGGTTGTACATGTGTAAGCTATGCAAAACATTTCCATAGTGGATATATTGTGAAAGACTGACTATATTACCCTCCATCCTATCTCACCCCCACTTGTTCTATTCTCTACTTTGACCCTGTCCCTTTTCAAAAGTGGGTGCTTCATTATCCCCCTTCTCATCCCCTTCCCCCCTACTCTCCTGTAGGGTGAGATACTCTATTTTGTGTGTATGTCATTCCCTCCCTAAATCAAATTCAATGAGAGTAAGGTTGACCCTTTTGCCTTCCTGTTCTTCCCCTCCATTTTAACAGCTTTCCCTTGCCTCTTCTATATGAGATAATTGACCCTATTCTGTCTCTCCCCATCTCCTCTCATTATATTCCTCTCTTACCTCTCAATTTCACCTTTTAAGTATCATCCCTTCCTATCCAATTGGTCCTGTGCCCTCTATGTATACCTGTACATACACACATATGTATTCATATGCCCATATACCCTCCTATACAGACATATATGTGTGTATACATATATATATGTATACATTTCTATTTCTATTCCCTTCAACTATTCTCATACTGAGAAAAGTTTCATAAGTTACAATTATTGTTTTTCCATCGCTTTTCCAGGAATGTAAATAGTTCAACTTTGATAAGTTCCTTATGATTTCTTTTCCCTGTTTACCTTCTCATGATTCTCATATTTGAAAGTCAGATTTTCTGTTCAGCTCTGTTTTTTTCATCAAGAATGCTTGAAAGTCCTCTATTTAATTGAATAACCATATTTTCCCCTGAAACATTATACTCAGTTTTGCTGGGTAGGTGATTCTTGGTTTTAATCTCAGCTCCTTTGACCTCCAGAGTATCATATTCCAAGTCCTTTGATCCCTCAGTATAGAAGCTGTCAGATCCTGTATTATCCTGATTGTGTTTCCACAATATTCAAATTTTTTTCTTCCTGGCTGCTTGTAATATTTTCTCCTTGATCCGGAAATTCGGGAATCTGGCTATAATATTCCTAGGAGTTTTTCTTTTAGGGATCTTTTACAGGAGGTGATTGGTAGATTCTTTCCAGTTCTATTTTACCCTCTGATTCTAAAACATCAGGGCAATTTTTCTTGAGAGTTTCTTGAAGGATGATTTCTAGGTTCTTTTTTTGATCACGGCTTTCAGATGGTCCAAAAATTTTAAAATGATCTCTCCTGGATCTATTTTCCAGGTCAGTAGTTTTTTCAGTGAAATATTTCACATTGCCTTCCATTTTTTCATTTGTTTGTATCTGTTTAATAGTATCTTGATTTCTCATAAAGTCACTAGCTTACATTTGCTCCAATCTAATTCTAAAGGAATGATTCTCTTCAGTGAGCTTTTGAGATTCTTTTTCCATCTGGCAAATTTGGCTTTTTAAGGCATTCTTTTCCTCATTGCTTTTTGAGCCTCTTTTGCCATTTGAGTTAGTCTATTTTTTAAGGTATTATTTTCTTTAGTCAGGTTGTTGACTCTCTTTTCATGATTTTCTTGCATCATTCTCATTTCTCTTCCCAATTTTTCCTCCATTTCTCTTATTTGCTTTTCAAAATCCTTCTTAAGCTCCTTTATGGACTATAACCAATTCATATTTTTCTTGGAGGTTTTTGGTACGGGAATTTTGACTTCGTTGTCTTCTTCCTGTTCCATGTTTTGATCCTTTTTGTCCCTAGAAAAGGAATCTAAGGTTTGACTGCTGTGCCTCCTTTGTTTCCTTTTCTTGCTCATGTTGCCACTCAATTACTTAACTTTTGAGTTTTTTACCACAGTAGAACTCTGCTTTCAGAGAGGAGACCTTTGTCCCAAATCACTGGGGTTTTCACAGCTGCCAGAGCTATTAGTTGGGTGCCCTCTCTAAAGCCTCCACCCCCTCTGGCACCTGGTCACACACCCTGGGACCTCCACACTAGACTGCAATCCAGATCCAAGCAGGTTAAAGCAAGAACAATTACCTCTCAGACTGGTTGCTTGGTCCCCCTACAATCTACAGGCCAGGAGGTCTGAAGTAACAATGTAGTAGAAGCCACCGCACCTCAGGGGTACCCCAGGGGCAGAGGCTGGACCACACTTCCCAACCCACTATTCCCAAAGTCCACTGACCTCTCATTTTGTCTTTGGCATTTATGGGTTGATAAGTCTGGAAACTGCCACAGCTGCTGGTGATTCACTCTCCCAAAGTCTGCTCCAGGGTTGGGGATGCCCTGAGGCTAAGACCACAGGCTTATTTGGGTCTGGTTCTGCTCCCAACACACTGAGCTGGACCCTTTCTGTCTACTTGCTAGGCTGCCTTCAGGGAGAGGTTTCTCTCTGTCACTTTGTGGCTTCTGTAGCTCTAAAGTTTCTTTAGAGTCATTTTTATAGGTATTTGAGGTGGTTGTGGGGGGAGCACAGGGAGTTTCCTGCTTCTACACCGCCATTTTGGTTCTGCCCAGTTATTATGGCTACAAAGTGAAGTGAGCAGAACCAAGAGAACATTATACACTGTAACACCATCATGATATGATGATCAACTATGAATGACTTAGCTCTTCTCAGCAATGCAATGATCCAAGACAATTCCAAAGGACCCAAGATGGAAAGTACTAACTACAGCCAGAGTAAGAACTATGGAGTCTGAATGAAGATCAAAACATACTATTTTTGCTTTATTCGTTCAAGCTTTTTTTCTTTTGGTCTGTTTCTCCTTTCACAACATTACTAATATGGAATTATGTTTTACAGGATTACACATATGTAACCTATATCAAATTGCTTACTGTCTTAGGGAGGGAAGAGATAAGGAAAGGAGGGAGAGAATTTGGAACTCAAAATGTTTTAAAAAATGAATGTTAAAAATTTTCTTTATATGTAATAAAAAAAGTAAAATACTATTTAAAAAAAAGCAAGATGACTAAAAAAAGCTAGCAGGTTATAAAAATTTTGTTACTTGTTTTAAGTGGGGGTGGAGGAATTGATTGATTTACTCAATAGACCCCCATCCTTACATTTGAAAAGACATGGAAATGGGACAATTTCCACAAGATTTTCAAGTTGTTTATTGTTCAGTTATTTTTCTGTAGTGTCTGACTCTTCATGAACCCTCTGAAGTTTTTTTGGCAGAGATGTTAGAGTGGTTTTCCATTTCCTTCTCTAGTTCATTTTACAGATGAGAAAACTGAGTCAAAGAGGGTTAAGTGACTTGCCCAGGGTAACACTGAAGAAGTGCAAATGTGGTCCTGACTTTTTTTTAGAGTTTGCAAACTATAGGATGGTGGAGTTTGACTTTGATTACTGGAGAAATTATAGAACCGACAATTAAGAGAAGGCTGGTGAATATCTAGAAAGGGAAGTCATGATTGCAAAGAGCTAATATGGCTTTGGCAAGAATAGATCATGCCAGAATAACCACATTTTCTTTTTTGACAAGATGACTAAACTAGTACATAATGAAAATGCTGAGGATTTAGTTTACATAGGCTTTAGCAAAGCTTTGAATAAAGTATTTCATACTCTTTTTGTGGTTGTGGTTGTGTGGTTTGTCCTTTGTTCTCGAAGAGGACCATGACATCAGGAAAATGATGCCATGGCATGCAAGTGAATTAGATTACAGTGAGGGAGGGCTGTGCAAAGTCACCTGCCTCACTTTCTCCTCCACAGCTATCTGGGTCCAGTGGTCACATATAGATCAGGACACCTGGAGATGGGCCAAGGTACAGAGGGAGACTTTTAAGCTAAGATCTTTCAGGGTTACAGTGGGACATGGTATCCCCCCCCCAAAAAAAAAAAAACTTGAGCTGAATTAAGACACTTCCAGGAATCTAACTTTACCCTTTTCTCCTCACACCTCATCAACAGTGTTGTATTCAGTTCTGGGATCTGTCATTTATGAAGGACACTTCTAAGTTTGAGAATACCCAGAAGAGGGCAACCAGAATGGTGAAAGATTCATGATTCCCAGTCATATTATTGTAGTAGGATAATACCATAAATAGCACAAATAATTTATATATTATATTTTATATAGCATGTTATAAATAGCATGATAATTTAATATATTATGCCTAAGTATCAACAGATATACATGCATATTTATAAATATATAGATATATTTACTGTATAAGTACATAGTAAACAATAATATACATTACCATAATTACAGAAATATAGTCAACATATTATAGAGAAAACATAAATAATATCATTATATATAAATATTATATATCACATGTAATAATATATTATCTAGAAATAACATGATGTACACATACACATTTACTTTATATACATACTATATATAAATATATAGTAAACAATAATGTAATGCTAATTACCATAATTATAGTAATACATGGATAATAGTCAAAAAATCAATAAGCATATAGTCAACAAGTATGTAGTAAGTACAAATCACATATCATCATATAAGTATCATACCATATGTAAATATAATATGATATGCACATACACACATTCACTACAAATACATAATAAGCAATAATATAATTCTATATTACCATAAGCATAGTAATATATAGTAAATGTAAATAACATCATTATATAAAAACATTACATATCATATGATATATCATAATAATATTATATATAAATATGATAGCACAATATATAGCTAAACATATGTTCACTATATATCTAAACGATATGGTGCAATGATGACAATGATTGTGAACATTACCGTGGTGTTTTGAAGTTTTCAAAGCACTTTACCATATATTGGTCTGACAACTCTCCGAGGTATTATCTCCATTTTGCATACTAGGATTGTTTGACATGGAGATGTTTGACATAGAGAAGGGAAGACTCTAGGAGACAGAATAGTTGGATCAAATACATGAAGGATCATGAGATGGAGGAGAAATTTGACTTATTCTGGTTGGATCCTGAAGGCAGAACTGAGATCCTTGAGTGGAACATGCAAAGAGACAATTTTCCACTTGATGGAGGGGAAAGCATTCTGACACATAGAGCTCTCCAAAAGGGGAATGGGTCACTTCAAGAGACTGGTCTCCCTCTCTGTCCTTTTAAGCATAGGTCGAATAACCTCTGGTCAGGAAGGGGATTCTGTTTGCGTAGAAATTCATTTAGATTACTGCTGAAGTCCCTTTCAAACTATCAAACTGTGTGAGTTTGTGTTATTACTTGGGTTCAGTGTGGGGATTAACATTCTGCATGTATTCTGGGTCAATGCATTCTCTACTTAAAGACCATAAATCAAAGAACAAAGTACTTAATGGAAGTAAGTTAGAAAAATAAATAGAAGGGGAAAATCAAGCAATAGACTCATTTATAGTCCTCCTGTGCACAAATGGGCATAATCTTCCACAAATATGTGCTAGTGAGGAAGGAAATATCCCTGGAAAACTCATGATCCCAGATGGGGATCTACCTTGATTCAAAGCCAGAACCTCTTCCTACCTGAGCCCACATAAATATGCTTCCCCTAGCTCCTTAACATGGTTCAGAAATTCCACTGCTTCTAATCTCTTTCTTGCATTTGCTCCCATCAAGACTGGAAGGCTTGCAGCTTTGTCCCAAAGCTACCATAGCAAGCATCTACTGAAGCTCCCTCTTCTGCTAATGTGCTCCACTACTCATCTGACATTTTAGGCAGATTCACCTTTCTCTGCCCACCCTAGGGAAGAATAATTCTGCCCTAGAGTGCTATATCTGGCCATATCTCTGAGGCCAGTCAACATATCTTCAGCTATGTCATTAATGGGTCAGCTAGCTTTGAGCCTTCTCTGACTCACCCCTCCTTGCAGAAGGTTCCCAAACCTTAGTCCTAGCTGAGTTAGAGCGAGTGAATTCCTTTCACCTCTCCCATGTTCATATTTGCAGCCAGAATGCTCTCCAGGAGCCTTCCCTCCCAATGTCTTTCTGGGCCTGGGGATAAACATTCACACTCCATTTCCCTTTCAATATTGAACTCCTTTCTTTCTCTCTAATAAGCAGCTTCCAGCTATGCCAATGGCCAAGAGGCTCTAATAAGCCTTCAGAATACTAGATCCACTGAAGGGCTAGGGAAAGAACTGGCTACCTCTGCCCAGCATTCCTGCCTACACAGCAAATTTCCCTATCTCCTTTCCATCTCTAAGGTCCTTTCCAGCTCCCATATTTATAAGGCTCAGATTCTCTGAATACCTACCCTGTCATCCTTTAGAAAAACATTCAGGGCATACCTTCCCATGCTCTTTCTTAGAATAATAAGATCATATATCTAGAGCTATAATAGATCTGAGAAGGAAAATGATCCAACTGCCTCATTGTACAAAATAGGAAACTGAGGCCAAGGGACAATGGAGTGACTTCCTGAAAGGCACAAAGTAGTTAAGTATAACAGGCAGGATATAAATGAGGTCTTTTTATTCTGGAGTTTCCACCGTACCATACTGCCTCCTTTTTTGTTTGCTTGTTAATTTTTTTCTCACATGGACCCTTGAAGAATTACTTTCTTCTTTCCATAACTTGAGAAAAATAAACTGAGATGCTGTTCTAGAAGGAGAACCCCATTTCATCTAGGTTTTTGCATTTCCAGTAAATCAGGAAGAAACTCACCCAGTGTAAGAGATTACAATGCTTTATTTACAAAGTGCTTTGTTGTTGTCCAGTCATTTCAGTTATATCTGACTCTTTGTGCCCCATTGGTATTTTCTTGGCAAAGATTCTGGAGTGGTTAGCTATTTCCTTATCCAGTTCATTTTACAGATGAGGAAACTGAGGCAAACTGAATTAAGTGACTTGTCCAGAGTCCCAGAGCTAGTAAGTGTCTAAGACTAGATTTGAACTCAGGAAGATGAGATGGGGGAAGGGGGGAGAAGGGATGAGAGAGTGCTGGGGATGGTAATCTTTATTTCTGGGAAGAATGAAGAGACGTATGGTCACAATTTGGTATTTATTTTTTGGTTCATTTCAAGTTAACTTTTAACTACAAATCTTCTGGAATCTCCCCTGAGAAAATGGTAAGATTTTCTATTCCCCTGTAATACTTATAAGCTCCAGACTCCACCAAAAACAAAACAAAACAAACAAAAAGACCTTGCCTCTTTCTTGCATTACAAAAAAACCAAGATTTGGTTGATTTTTTTTTCTTTTAGGGGCTAGGGATGGTGAAAAGGAGGATAGAGGAAGTGGGCCAAAGGAAGAAGGTAGAGGTTGGGTTTTTGGTGTGTTCTTTTTTTTTCTTTTTAATGAGGACACAGAGTCCAGATCCCAAAGTCAGGAAGCCATGCAAAGCCAAGGAGAAATGAAAAGCCTTAAAAACAAACTCAGACAACAATGGGCTCACAATTTTAAACCAAGTATTTGATGATCACAAGTCTTGCAACAACACATTCCAGGACAATAAGGAAAAATAGGCTAGACCCAAACCAGCTGAGTACTACTTAAAATCTTCTTAATTTAACAGAACCCCTTTCTTTTTTTTTCTTTAATGAATCCAGGATATGTTTCTGGCTTTCCAACTTGTCACATGATCTCCTGTCCAGATGTGCTGGGGCATATCTAGTAATGGACCAGCCAAAACCACAGTACTTTCCTCCAGCCTGTAGCTTGTTACTGTAACTGAACCATAGTCCTTTCAGCGACAGAAGCACCACCATTAATATGTGGTGTAGCAACAATAACACAGGAGGGGATAAAGTTAACCATAGCCTTAACATGTATTTGGGGAAAAAAAAAGAAGGGGGGGGGGCAGGGGCAGAGGGTGAGGGAGAGGGGAAGCCAGAGCCAATTCAGATCAGATTATTTGTCAGCTCCGCACAAGGCTGAAAATGAAACCTCCAAGTGTGTGGTGGTCTGAAAACTTCCCTTTTTCTCACCTACCGTGAAAAGCTTTTACCCGAGGACAAGACTTCCTGGAGCTTTCTTCAGGAAATTAGCAAATGCCTCCGTTTGGAACTCCAGATTGCACACCACCCACAGCATGGCCAGAAGGGGCCTTTGGGAACCACAGCAAGCTGCCTACCTCAAAGGAGCTCTGTCCCCCGGAAGCCCTGTCCACAGAAGGGGAGGGGAGCTGGGAAACTATAGTCCTCTTAGCCAAATCTTGCCAGTAGGCTTCCCCACTCCCATCAGATGTAAGTTTGATGAGAGAGCTGAAGGACTGTTTGAAAAAGACACCTATGGACCCAGCTAGCCAGTGTCAAGGTCAGGCAGTCCTAAACCACAGGGTTACACGCACAGAATCTTAGAGTTGCGACTTTATAGATCATCGAATGTAAATGCCCATCTCCATGCAGAAATGCGTCCGACATCACTCCTAACCTCAGGATGCTGACATATGGTCACATCCAGCTGCAGCTAAGAGCAAGTGTTCTTAACCTGAGACCCATGAAAATAGAGGGGGGAAACCCTCTCTATTTCCATCACTGTCTAACTGAAATTTAGCGTTTTCTTCTATTATGATTTCTTTAAAATTATTTTAAAATTTCTTTAAAAATTATTCCGAGAAGGGGTCCATAATGTGGAAGGGGTCCATAACACACACAAAAGAGTTAAAAACCCCTGGTTTAGAGTAGCGCTTCTTAAACTGCGGATCTCGACCCCATATGGGGTCGCAAAAAAAAAATTGGCTAGAGTAAAAGGTTTCTGAGCACAAAATGATCAAATTTTAATAAAAAATCAAATGCATAATGAATCCGAGGTGTTTCTGGCAGCACTTGCCCATGTTGCATCAAGCAACTTCATGCAGCCTTGGTTCTAAACACAAAACATGCCCTCAGGCCATGAAATGCCAACTAACAGGAAAAAAAGGGGTTACCAGTGGAAAAAGTTTAAGAAGTCCTGGTTTAGAGGGTGTTTCTCTGCTAATGGGGAGGTGTTTAGTTCCGTAAAAGCTATGAGTGTGACTGAACAGTCAATGAATATCTAATGAAGCTGATTCACAGAAGTGCCACTTAAGTGGTATTGTGGAAAGAATGCTGGATCTGAAGGACCTGGAAATGAATGACTGTAGAAAAGTCACTTCCCCACTCTCTCTGTTAGTAACAGGTCTATATTATCTGTTTATCTCTATGAATTCAATCATTTTAGAATTTCCATGATTCCAAGGGGAGGATAATATATGACTCAAGTCCCCACTCAGTTCCTACTCTACTTCACAGAACAATTTAGTTCAATTCAACTTGCGGTTGACTTTGATTTTTGAGTGAGGGAGGGTTGTACAAGGTTGCCAGCCTCACTTTCTCCTCCAGAGCCATTTGAATCCAGTGACCAGATATTGTGACTGGAGATGATTCATAATGCAATGGGAGACCCTGGCCTTTTTAGGTACTGATTTAGAGTGAGGTAACCCCCATTTAGTGAATAGGACTCTTTAAGAAGTGAGTCAAGGGATGGACCCTTTATAAAATTAGAAAAAAAAATCAAGCTGGGAGGGAAAGACCAGGGTTGCTGTTCCAAAGAGAAACAGTTACCATAGATATTCACTCTCAGCCAATAGGGCCCAAAATACAGCCGTTAAGTGGAGCTTGGGAAAGGCCCTTCCGTGGTCTAATCTATGAGCTTCAGAGTGAATTGGGTTTAAGGTATTGTGGAAGAAAAGAAAGAGAAAGAAAAAGGAAGGAAGGAAGGAAGGAAGGAAGGAAGGAAGGAAGGAAGGAAGAAAGGAAGGAAGGAAGGAAGGAAGGAAGGAAGGAAGGAAGGAAGGAAGGAAGGAAGGAAGGAAGGAAGGAAGGAAGGAAGGAATGAAGAAATCT
Source organism: Petaurus breviceps papuanus (assembly GCF_028583685.1). Lineage (NCBI taxonomy): Eukaryota > Metazoa > Chordata > Mammalia > Diprotodontia > Petauridae > Petaurus > Petaurus breviceps. The sequence goes on from NW_027187316.1 coordinate 5,241,255, forward strand.
AACCAGCAGATTCAACAAGTATTTATTAATCACTTACTATGTTCCAGGTACTATGCAATTGGAACACAGATAAAAAACAAAAGTCTTTGCCCTGAAAAAGCCTACATTCTACCAAGGAGATACTACAGGAGGGAGTATGTTACTACTGTGGGAGATATCTCCTCAGTCAAATCTGGTGTGAAACCTGGGAATCCTTATGGCAGAGGTGAGGAGGCAGGGCATTTTAGGCAGTGGGACAGCCTCTGTAAAAGCAGAGATTTAGGATGAAATGGCCCATATGGCAAGGAGATCAGTGTGTCTGAAATGATGAGTGCATGAAGGAATATAATTTGCAACAAGCTTGGAAATATTTGCAGGAGCTGGACAGTAGAAAGCCTTAAAACTCAATCTGAGGGGTTCATATCTGAAAGGCAGCAGAGAAATCCTGAAGCTTCTTGAGCAAGAGAATGATATGGTCAAATCTGGGCATCTGGAAGATAATTTAAAGAGAAAAATAACTCTAATATCTGAAGAGAGTCAGGACCGCCTTCATGAAAAAGGTAGCAAAGGAATGAACCAGAGTAAAGGGAATTTCTCTCTGTCCCTTTCTCCTGTGACCTCTGACCCCAGGTCAAGTGATCACTTCTGTCCCCAAGGTTCAACCTTCACAGATACCCCATGTATACTTAACAAAGTGAATCTCTCCTCATGCTTCGAAGGATACAAAAATTCAGACTCCTACATAAGGTTTGGCCCATGGAGCCAACTGGTGACATGAAGATACCAAGTATGGACTCTGCCCAACCTTGACTATATGCTACTTCTCTTCTTTGGATATACCTCCCCTCCCCACTCCAACCAATGGCTGTACAGCCACCAGACAGAAAATATAGAGAAAATATCAACATATTTCATTGGGGCAGAATAGCAAAGTAAATAATTGGAAAACAGTCAAGCAATACAATCATTCTCAGCTCTCCGTACCCAAATGGGCACAAGGTCCCACAGATTTAGGCACTGGTAGCTGAGAATACTTGAGCAAATCTTCTCAAAAATTTGTTTTCAAGGGAAGAGAATTTTGGCTTCATTGTCTTATGTCAAAGTTGGAAGGAATTTCTTGCCTGAGCCTTGCATCCAAAAATGCCTTCTCAATAGGGTGAATGGGGTGTTCAAGGAAAGCTAGCATCTCTGGTATGAGGGCTTGCAGAGCTGTTTTCAGGATCACTCATCAACCTCTGGTTTCCATCTGCACCCAGTTCTCACCTGTGACTCCAAGAAACTATAGTATGTACAATAACACCCCAGTAAAGCTGTCTCAGCAGAAGGGTTAAACCAGGTTGAGGGTAATCAACAGACCTCAAATGCCCAGGTATGTGAAGACCTCCCCCCATGGAATGGGAAGATGAGAATATTTTGTTCCAATGGCCACGTAGATGGCTGAAGCAGGCATTGTGGAGCTCTTAGAGCTTGGTCACACATCAAAGGTCATCCAATGCGTGGCCTGCGGGGTCATAGACAATTTTTCTCATTTTTGTCTTGTCATTGGACTTGAATGACTCTGGAAGAGAGATTGAGACTCATTACTTTGCACAATTCTGCCTCATTCAAATCCAATTTACACAAATGTCAAGACATCACCCATGATGCTAATGGTCCTCTTTGAAAATGAAGGATGAAGAAAAATTAAATATATTTTTTGCTGCTTTCCACAGATGCTTGCTATAGATCAGGTGTTCTTTTTCTTTCCTATCCTCTTCAGCTGAGACGTGGAAGCTCAATTATTCCCAAAGACAACTCATTATCTTTCCCCGGAAACTGGGAATCACACAAATTGCCTTGAAATTCTAAGAAGCCTCAAGAAGACACTAGAAGGAAAGAGATAAAGGTTACCAGCCTTTGGTGATATTTTTTCAGACACAACTAAGGCCATGCCCCCACTTAGAAGTAAAATAATGGTATTAGACTAGATGGTATTTATAGCTTCTTCCAAATCTATGACTCAAGGAAGGTCCTACTACTGTTTCCTGTGAGTTAAGGAGTCTGTTCCATTTGGGTTTTCAGTCCAAATTTCCCTTTCTTCCCTCATTTCCTCCTGACATTGGACTTTATATTCCAATTTCATGTAGGACTTCTTCACAATTGTAAGAATGACTGGACACACCTGGTGCTATAAGGTCAGCATCCTCATGGAGAGAGGTGTAGGCTAGGTCAGGAAGTCCAAGTTCTAAACTTGGCTCTGCCATTGTATGAAACAGGGCAAATCACTTTTCTTTCTCACTCTCAGTTTCCTTTTTTAGTAAATGTAAGACTGCAACTAAATGATATCTAAGTTCAGTCTTTTCAGTTGTGTCCATCTCTTTGTGACCCTATTTGGGATTTTCTTGGCAAAGATGTTGAAGTAGCTTGCCATTTCCTTCTCCAGCTCATTTTACAGATGAGGAAACTGAGGCAAACTGGGTTAAATGACTTGCCCAGGGTTACATAGCTACTGTGTGTCTGAGGCAAGATTTGAACTCAAGAAGAGGAGTCTTCCTGACTCCAAACCTGGCACTCTATCCACTTCACCTTCAATGTAAGTTCACAAAATCATAGAAGACAGAGCTGAAAGGGATCTTATAGAACATCTAGTCAGCAGGTTAGCAAACTGTGGTCCTGAGGGCCATATCTCTCTGGGTACCTGTTTTACAAAAATACATCCTACAAGGACCCTATTTTATTTTTTTAATATAAAGACCATAACTAGCCAGCTACACCAAAACAGGCAGTGGATGGATTTGGTGTTCAGGCCCCTGAATCCTTGACTGTCATTGGATGGATAAGCACTTTGAGGACCAGAGAGGTTGAGACTTGCCCAGGGTCATACAGGTTAAGTAGCAGGGCTAGAATTCCATGCCAGCTCCTTTTCTAACTCAAGCCATGACTCCCTCCACTGAATTCTATCAGGGAAGTGGGAGGTTGGCCAAGCAATAGGGTTTATATTCATTTCAAAAAGTCAAACCCTTACAATCCTAAGGAATGGTTACTGAAGCAGCTAATGTATCTAGACTTTTCAATATAATTAGATTCCTTGCCCTCCCAATCCCCTCAACAAACTTGCTCTTCATTTTTCATGACTGATTTTTTTTCCCCTTTGAGTGTCAATCCTTTCAAATCCTCTGTGCTCCATTCAGTTCGACTTTACCTTGAGTGGTGATAGGGAAAGATTTATTTCCAAAACTTTCTGTGGAGAGCAGGCTACAGACGATGCATTGTTTCTAAGCAGTAATTCAGATGGTGATTGGGGGTGGTGTGGAAGGAGAAGGAAATCCCTGGAAAATCATGATGGATTGTGGGTGCTGAAGAAAATTTAATTTTTCAATTAAATATTTTATACATGTTTATATGCATATTTATATACATACATATTGCATATTTGTTGCTAACATAACATAGGCCATCCATATAATAGGTGCCTAATAAATATTTGTTTAATGGAAATGAATTATCTATTTTTATGAACATATAGAAAAGTTAGTAATGGTGTCGTGGAAAGAGAATTGAATTTGGAGTCAAGATAAAAATTCTGATCCTCACTTTACCACTTACTAGTCTTATCATCTTGGGCAGGTCAATTAATCTCTCTAATCTTCAAGTTGCCTTTTCTATGAAATAGAAATAGTAATACTTGCACTTTCTACTTCGAGGGATTGTTCGATTTAATTGAATTTCTTTCAACAAGCATTCGTTAAGGGCCTCCTAGGTGCTAGATAACATGGTAAGCACTGGAAACAAAGATAAGAATAAAATAGTCAATAATCTCAAGGAGATTACATTTTTCTGGAGGGAAAAACATTTTCACAGATAATTACAATAATATATACAAGAAAATACAAAGTCATTTTGGGATGAGCGGGGTAAGGGAACTTAGTAAAGTTCTCTTGAAGTGATCTTTGAAAAGAACTAAGGGGTTCTAAGAGAAGAAAGGGAAAGGGGAGCATTCCAGGCATTTGGATCACCTGTACAAGGGCATGGAAGTAAGAGATTTTGAAATTCATAAAGTGCTGCAGAAATGTGAACTGTTATTATTGTTGATAATAATATCTCCCCAGCTGGACTGTCTGTAAAACTGTCCAGGCAGAGAAAAATCTATCCAGTCTAAATAAAAGAATAAGTGAAGTGAGCAACACTATTGAATTAATAGTGAGATTAAATATAAGATTACCTTACACCAAGAGAATTGGCAAAGATAGTTAAAAGTGATAACCAGCATTGAATGGCTGGTGTAGCTGTATCAAAACAGGAACACCATTATACTACTGGTAGTTCAATCTTTTTTGAAAGCAACATGAGATTATACACGAAGAACTGCAATGAGAAAATGTACCAATGGTACTTTGTAATCCTTAATGTGCTCTATAAGTGTTTACATCATAAATCAACAAGCATTTATTAAGCACCTACTATGTTCTAGTCATTTCAGGGGTCGTGGGGATACAAAGACAAACAATGAAACAATCACTACTCTTAATGAACTTATGTTCATTTTTCAGTGGAGGAAGATAACAGGTACATAGATAAATATATAGAGAATAAAAACAAAATAAATATATGGAAGTTGGAGGGAGGACAAAAACAGTTGGTCAAGATCAAAAAAGGCTTCATGTAGAAGGTGGTACTTTAGTTGAGTTTGGAAGCAAATGGAGGTTTCTATGGGGCAGAAGCTAAGAAAGACAGAGTGCATTTGAGGCATGAGGGAAGGATAATACATAGGAACAAAGAGGAGAATTAGAGTATTGTGTGTGACGAACAGAAAAAAGATTCTGTTTGGTTGTACCATAGAGTGTGGGACAAGAAGTAATGTATAATGTAACTGGAAAGGTAGGCTGGGGTCAGAGTTAGGGGCCTTCAGAAGTCAAACAGATGAGTATATTTCATCATACAAACAATATGGAGTCACTGGAGTTGATTCAAGAGGAGGGGGAAATGCTTCAGATCTGCATTTCAGATGCATCATTTTGGCTGCTAGGAGGAGAATAAATTGGAGTATGGAGAGGTTTGAAGTAGAAAGACCAGGTCGGAAGACATTGCAATTGTCAAGTCAGGGGTGGGCAAATTATCTACTTTTGGATAGACTACAACTTAGGAGTTTAGCTAGGTAGCACAGTACAGTGAGGCCAGGCATTAGGAAGACTCCTCTTCATGAATTCAAAACTGACCTCAGACAAGCGTCTAGCTATGTGACACTGGGCAAGTCACTTAATCCTTTTTTCCTCAGTTTTCTCATCTGTCAAATGAGCTAGAGAAGGAAATGAAAGCCACTCTAGGATCTTTGTCCAGAAAACCCCCAATGCGGGTATTACTAAAACTCAGATATGACTGAAAACTGAACAGCTAATAATGTTAAGGGTTTTTTCTATTTTAAATAAAATTGTACTTTAAAATGTAAAAAACAACAGCAACAACATTGTGTTAGTTTTTTAAATACAATGAAATTTTATTTTAAAAAGTAAAAACCATTCTTAGCTCCCAGGTCATACAAAATCAGACAGCAGGGTGATTTTGGCAGTCAGGATATAGTTTGGCAACCTCTGTTCTAGGCAAGAGGTAGAGAAGGTCTTAACTAAGGTGGTAGTTGTGTAAACAGAGTAAAAAGGTAAGATATAAGAAAGGTGGAGGCGTAAAAAGCAAGATTAAGGATTGCTTGTATGTTGATGGTGAGGGAGAGTGAAGGGTATGGGATAACACCACAGTTACAAGCCTAGGAAACTGGAAGCATAGTGGCTCTCTTGATAAAAATAAGAAGTTTGAAAGAGGAGTGAGTTTGGGGAAAGGATAAATTCAGTTTTGGACATGTTTTATTTGAAATATCTCTGGGAAATCCAATTTGAAATGTCCAAGAGTCAAAAATATGGGACTGAAGGGAGAATTTAGAGAAGGTAAAAAGAAAGGGGGAAAGTAAATAAGCATTTATACAGCCCCCTACTATGTGCTTTTGTTGTTGTTCAGTCATGTAAAACTGCTTGTTATCCCATTTGGGGTTTTCTTGGCAAAGATATTGGAGTGGTTTGCTATTTCCTTCTTCAGTTCATTTGACAGATAAGGAAACTGAGGCAAATATGGTTGAGTGACTTGACCAGGGTCTCACAGCTATTGAGTGTCTGAGGCCAGATTTGAACTCAGGTCTTCCTAACTCCAGGCCTCACATTTTATCCACTGTGTCACCTAGCTGCTGACTGTGTTCTAGGTACTTTACAAATAATCTCTCATTTGATCCTTATAACAATATTGGGAAGTAGATGCTATTATTATCCAGATTTTATAAATGAGGAAACTAAAGTTGGCAAAGGTTGAATGACTGACCCAAGGTCATAAAGCTAATATGTATCTAAGACCACACTTGAACTCAGGTCTTCCTGACTTCAGGCCAAGTGCTCTGAATACTGCACCACATGTTTTCCTTGAGAGAAGAGATGAAGGCCCTGAATAGAGCCCCTGGATAGAACCCTCTAGCAGTTAGGGTACATGATATGGATGATAGTCTAGTAAATGTGAGTGAGGAATACAGTTATCTCTTCCTCTTCACAGAATCCCCTGAAATCTGGGTGTCCCTGTGATCTGGAAAATGCACATTTTTGGTTCTCCCTTCATACCAGACAAGAAGTCTGAATATTTGTGTATTAAAATATTTAAAAGCTATATTATACAATACTATACATATATTTCATGCATTTTTGAATTTCTAAACCTTTTCAGTGTCATCTTTGGCTTTCTGCTCAACTAACATTTCTTCAACGCTTTCTTAAGTCTAGAAGATCAACAAAATAATAAATCAAACCCTGATTTGGAGCATTTGCTGATATCCCAGGTGTAAGTGCTCACCCTGAAAATTTGACAATGAGCCCTCATGAACCAATTCAAACTGGTCCCAGGACATTTCTATTAGGATAATAGTCATTTGATGGGATGGTAGGGTCTAGTGAAGGATTCTTTTGGTTTTTAAATTTAATTAATTAATTAATTTTTAGTTTTCAACATTCATTTCCACAAGATTTTGAGTTACAATTTTTTCTCCCCATCTTTCCCCTACCCACCCCAAAATATCAAGCCTACTGAATACCCCCTCCCCTAATCTGTTCTCTTTTATACCCTCCCCCATTGCCCCCCAACTTTCTAGTAGGGCAAGATGGATTTCTATACCCCAGTGCCTGTATATCTTATTTCCCAGTTACATGTAAAAAAAAAAATTTTTTTAAACATTTGTTTTAAAACTTTGAGTTCCAGATTTTTTTCCTTCTTCCTTCCTCACCCGCGCCCACTGGGAAGATGAACAATTCAATATAGATTGTACATGTGTAGTTACGCAAAACATTTCCATAGTTGTTATATTGTGAAAGACTAAGTATATTTGCCTCCATCCTATCCCACCCCCCCACTTATTCTGTTTTCTCCTTTGACCCTATCCCTTTTCAAAAATGTTTGCTTCTAACCACCCTATCCCAAAATCTGCCCTCCCATCTATCATCTCCTCTGTTATCCCCTACCCCTTTATTTTCTTGTAGGGTAAGATACCCAATTGAGCGTGCATGTTATTCCCTCCTTAAGCCAAATTCAACAAGAATAAGGTTGTCCCATTCCCTTTCACCTTCTTTCCCTCCATTGTAACAGTTTTCTCTTACCTCTTTTATATGAGATAATTTACCCTATTCTATCTCTCCCTTTCTCCTTCTCCCAATAAATTCCTTTCTCACCTCTTTATTTTATTTTTTTAGATATCATTCCTTCATATTCAACTTATCCTGTGCCCTCTGCCTATGTATACATGAACATACATATGCCCACACTTACATATATATTTATAGACACATACACCCTCCTATACATACATATATATGTATGTATACATATATATATACATATATAATCCCTTCAACTATCCTCATACTGAGAAAAGTCTTATGAGTTACAATTATCATTTTTTCCATGTAGGAATATAAATGGTTTAACTTTAATAAATTTCTTATGATTTCTTTTTCCTGTTTGTCTTCTCATGCTTCTTGTATTTGAAAATCAAATTTTCTGTTCAGCTCTGCTTTTTTTTTCACCAAGAATGCTTGAAAATCCTCTATTTCACTGAATGACTATATTTTCCCCTGTAGCATTATACTCAGTTTTGCTGGGTAGGTGATTCTTGATTTTAGTCCTAGATCCTTTGACCTCCAGAATATCTTATTCCAAGCCGTTCAATCCCTTATTGTAGAAGCTGCTAGGTCTTGTATTATGCTGATTGTGTTTCCACAATACTCAAATTGCCTCTTCATGACTGCTTGCAATATTTCCTCCTTGACCTGGGTACTCTGGAATTTGGCTATAATATTCCTAGGAGTTTTCATTTTGGGATCTCTTTCAGGAGATGATCAATGGATTCTTTCCATTTCTATTTTACCCTCTGATTCTAGAATATCAGGGCAATTTTGCTTGATAATTTCTTGAAAGATGGTGTCTAGGCTCTTTTTTTGATCATGGCTTTCAGGTAGTCCAATAATTTTTAAATTATGTCTCCTGGATCTATTTTCCAGGTCAATGGTTTTCCAATGAGATATTTCACATTGCCTTCTATTTTTTCATTTGTTTGGATTTGTTTTATAGTATCTTGATTTCTCATAAAGTCATTAGCTTCCAATTGCTCCAATCTAATTTTGAAGGAGTTATTCTCTTCAGTAAGTTTTTGAAATTCCTTTTCCATCTGGAAAATTCAGCATTTTAAAGCATTCTTCTCTTCACTGATTTTTTGGGCCTCCTTTGCCATTTGAGTTAGTCTATTTTTTAAGGTGATATTTTCTTCAGTGCATTTTTGGATCTCCTTTAGCAGGCTGCTGACTTGCTTTTCATTATTTTCTTGGATCATTCTCATTTCTCTTCCCAATTTTTCTTCCACTTCTCTTACTTGATTTTCAAAATCCTTCTTGAGCTCCTCCATGGCCAGTAACCAATTCATATTTTCTTGGAGACTTTTGATGCCAGAGTTCTGACTTCACTGTCTTCCTCACACTCTAAACCTTGATCCTTTTTGTCCCCAAAAAAGGATTCTATGGTCTGTTTGTGCTTCCTCAGCTTGCTCATATTGCCAGCCTTGACTTTTGAGCTCTTTGCCACAGCAGAACTCTGCTTTCAGAATGGAGAAAGTTTTGTCCCGAATCGTTGGGGTTTTCATAGCTGTAGGAACTATTATGAGGGTGCCCTCTCTACAGCCCCCACAAGCTCTGGCATCTGGCCACACACCCCAGGACCACTACCCAAGACCATGATACAGATCCAAGAAGGCTAAAGCAAGAGCAATTACCTTCTGAATGGTCACTTGGTCACCCTACGATCTGCAGGCCGGGAGATCCTGAGGCAGCCACATGGAGGCCGCACAATTACTGGGCCTCTGCCTCTTCTCTCCCCAAAGGCAGGGGCTGGTCCAGGCTCTTCAGTCTTCCCTGCCCCCCACTCCATTCCAACAGAGTTAAACACTGACCTTTTACTCTATCTTTGCCATTTATGGTTTGAGAAGTCTGAAAACTGCCATAGCTGCTGGTGATTCACTCTCCTAAAGTCTGCTCTGGCTGCCACTGGTTGGGGCCACCCTGGGGCAAGAACTACATGGGGCTGTGCTGGGCTCCCAGTATGTTGTGATAGACCTTTCCTGTCAGCCTGCTGGGCTGTCTTCAGTGGGAGATTTGTTTCTCTCTGTCACTTTGTGGGTTCTGTAGCTCTAAAGTTTGTTTAGAGTCATTTTTTTACAGGTATTGGAAGTGGCTGGAGCTGGAGCCCACGCCAAGTTTGTGTTTCTACTCCACATCTTGGCTCCACCCCCACTAGTGAAGAATTCTTAAAAATGAGAGACTTTGAAGGCACCAGGGAAGGAACCGGTAGTTAGGGGAAAATTCCAAGTCAGAGGCAAAGAAGGGGCAATCTATTGAAGGAATTAGAAGGGAATGGGCTCAATATGATGAATACCCTCTAGAGGCAGTGTTACAGTGGATAGGAAACCTGCCCCAAAGCCACAAAGTCCTCAATTCAAAACCTGCTTCTGATAGACTGACTAAATGATCCTTGGCAAGTCATTGTCATTGTTGTTTGTCCTTCATTCTTGAAGAAGACCAATGGCACCATAAGCATGATGTCTTGACTTATCAATTGGATTTAAGTGAGATGGAGCTGTGCAAAGTCATCAGCCTCACTTTCTTCTCCAGATTCATCTAAGTCCAATGACAAAACATAGGTCAAGATGACTGGCGATGGCCCAGCCCTTAGCAAGTCATGAAGCTCTGGATGTTCTGGCCAACTCTCCAAGACTAAATAGTAGAGAAGGAGTGAATGAGCTTTGGTAGAGGGAATAGTCTTATCTGGGAGTTTCCTCTAACAGTGAAATCACAAGTGTAATCCCTCCTATTATTACAAAGTTGTGTAGATCATTTGCCCTAGTGACATGCAAAACACTTGCATAATAGTCATGTTATAAAAGACTAATTAACTGTATTTTCCTCCATCCTAATCCCCCTTCTGCTTATTCTATTCTCTCTCTCCTTTTGCCCTGTCCTTCCTCAAAAGTGTTTTGTTTTTTACTACCCCTCCCCCATTCTACCATCTCTTCCATTACCCCTAGCCCCCTTCTCTTATCCCCCCCTCTAATTTCCTGTAGAGTAAGATAGATTATATACCCAATTGAGTGTATATGTTTTTCCCTCTTTAAGCTAGTTGTGATGAGAGTGAGGTTCACTCACTCCCCTTCACTTCTCCTCTCTTCCCTTCCACTGTAAAAGCTTATTTTTGCTTCTTTTATGTGAGATAATTTACCCCATTCTACCTCTCCATTTCTCTTTCTCCCAATACATTCTTCTCTCACCCCTTAATTTTATTTTTTAGATATCATTCCTTCATATTCAACTCACACCTGTGCTCTCTGTATACACACACACACACACACACACATACACACATAACTTCTAAATACCCTAATAATGAGAAAGGTCTCATGAGTTACAAATACCATCATTCTATGTAGGAATATAAACAGTTTAACTTTCATAAGTGCCTTATGATTTCTCTTTCCTATTTACCTTTTAAAGTTTCTCTTGAGTCTTATATATGAAAGTCAAATTTTCTATTTAGCTCTGGTCTTTTCTCAAGAATGCTTGAAATTCCTCTATCTCATTGAATATCCATTTTTCCCCCTCATGTATTATATTCAGTTTTGTTGGGTTGTAATCCTAGCTTCTTTTCCCTCCAAAATATCATATCCCAAACCCTCCAATCCTTAAATGCAGAAGCTGCTAAATCTTGTGCTATCCTGATATGGCCCTACAATACTTGAATTGGTGCTTGGAATATTTTCTCCTTGACTTAGGAACTCTGGGATTTGACTATAATATTCCTGGCAGTTTCCATTTTGGGATCAAGTTCAGGAGGTGATCAGTGAATTCTTTCAATTCCTATTTTACCCTCTGGTTCTAAAATATGAAGGAAGTTTTCCTTGATAATTTCTTGAAAGATTATGTCTAGGCTCTTTTTTGATCATGGCTTTCAATAATCACATCCAATAATTTTAAAATTATTTCTCCTGGATTGATTTTCCAGGTCAGTTGTTTTTCTAGTGAGATATTTCACATTGTATTCTATTTTTTCATTATTTTTGTTTTATGAATTCTTGATTTTTCATAAAGTCATTAGCTTCCATTTTCTCCATTCTAATTTTTAAGGAATTATTTTCTTCAGTGAACTTTTGGGTTCCCTTTTCCATTTGGCCAGTTCTAATTTTTAAGGCATTCTTCTCCTCATTGGCTTTTTGGACCTCTTGTACCATTTGACCTAGTCTATGTTTAATGTGTTATTTTCTTCAGTAATTTTTGTGCTTCCTTTACCAAGGTGTTGACTCTTTTTTTTTTCATGATTTTCTTGTGTCACTCTCATTTCTCTTCTCAATTTTTCCTCTGTCTCTCAATTGATTTTCAAAATCCTTTTTGAACTCTTCAGTGGCCTGAGACTAATTTATATTTTTCTTGGAGGCTTTGGGTGTAGGAACTTTGACTTTGTTGTTTCCTTCTGAGTGTTTATTTGATCTTCTTTGTCACCAAAGTAAGTTTCTATAGTCAGGGTTGGTTTTTTTTCTATTGTTTGCTCATTTCCCCAGTCTATTACTTGACTTTCAAACTCTTTGTTAAGGTAGGACTCTGCTTCCATTATGGAGGGCTTACTGTCCCAAATTTAGGGATTTTATTCAGATATTTTCAAAGATACTTCTAGGGACCTAGAAGTTCCAAGGTGGTATGATCTAAGGAGAGCTATTGACTCTTCTCCTGACCTGTGAGTGACCACAAGCACTATTTTCCACCCTGGAACTGTGAGGAGGGTCCCTCCTGCACTGTGGCTGCAAGCTCTGGTAGGCTAGTGCTTCTTCTCACCCTAGGACTGCCACCCAGGACCCAGATCTGAGTATGGGCAAAGCAACAGAGTTCTTCCTCAGTGCTAGCAAAGAGATCCCTGTAATCTCCTTCTAACCAGTTGTTCAACCCCCTTGCCCTCTGTGGGCTGAGAGTTCTGGAAGCAGTCCCTTCTACTGCTGATTCAGTCACTCCTAAGGTCTGTTCCTGGTTTGCTGGTACAATCTGTCCTGGACTGCATTCCGCTCTCACATAGGTGCAACAGACCTTTCCTGCTGACCTTCTGAATTGTCTTTGGTTTCTTGGGGCTGAGAAGTCTGGAAATTACCATTGCTGCCAGTGATTCAGTCTCTCTGAGGCCTGCTCCAGGTTTGCCTGATCTGCACTGGGACAGCCTCTGCTGGACTCTGCTTCTCTCTCATCCCAGTGCAACAGACCTTTCCTGCCAACCTTTCAGGTTGTCCTGGGCTGGAAATTTGCTTCACTCGGTCTTTTATGTGGGTTCTGCTACTCTAGAATTTGTTTAGAGTCATTTTTACAGGTATTTGGAGGGGTCTAGGAGAGAGCTCAGATGAGTCTGTGTCTTTACTCTGCCATCTTGGCTCTGTCTCTCCTAGTCTTACCTTCTAGTGCCAAGCAGAATTAGTCCAATGCCTATTCTGGAAAGTCAATAGTCCTCCTTAGCCTTCTCTCCTACAGACTAAACATCCTCATTTATATTAGACTAGACAAAGCTTTTAGTAAACCCTTACTGTGTGCCAAGCAATATACTAAGCCCTGGAAATACAATTACAATAAAAAAAGAATGGTATTTCCTGCCCTCAGGAAGCTTTTATTCAAATAGGGGATGACTATACATAAAAGGGGACTAAAAGACAATACATATACCAGTTCAGATGCACATACCAAACATATACTCTCACTGACAAAAATCTAACAGTATCTAGCTAGCATTTACTACTGCCATCAGTGACTGGAATTTGAGTCAGAGGGGTAACCTTTAGTTATTCCCAAATAGTTCCTAAAATATTTCTCTCACCTCTGCACCCTAATGTGGCTTCTAGTTTTGTTAATAAGTGTTTGCAAAGTACATTAGGAAGACCTGAGTTCAAATGTGACCTCAGACACTTACTAGCTGTATGACTTTGGGCAAGTCACTTAACCCTGTCTGCCTCAGTTTCCTCATCTGTAAAATGAGCTGAAGAAGGAAATGGCAAGCCACTCCAATATCTTTGCCAAGAAAACCTGAAATGGGGTCATGAAGAGTTAGACACAACTGGAAAAATGACTGAAAAACATTCCTTACAATTATTCTTACCATCTCCATTTCACATGTGGGAAAACTGAGGGCTAGAGAGGTTGTAACTTTCCCAAAGTCACTCAATTAATAAGTGACAGAGACAGGAATCTATATCATGTTCTTTCCTCTTTGCTCAGTTCTTTAAGCATACTGCTCAATGAGTTTGGTGGATTCACAAGAAGAATATAAGCTCCTTGAGCAGAGAGAGTTTCATTTTTGTCTTTATATTCATAGCATTGTGGACAGTGCCTGGCACATCATACATAATAAATGCTTTTTTGATGCATTGAATTTACTTTGTATACATTTTGCATCCATTAATTAGAAGGCAAGCACCTTCAGGGCAGGGATAGTTTCATCCCTAGAGTGTGGCATTTAGTAGAACTTAATAAATGCTTCATGATTGACTATTGATCAACTGAAATGCCTTCCTCAAGGATAGAAAAGCCATTTTCAACTTCTCATCTACTGCTTGACATAACTTGCAACCCTGTTAAATGATGAATCATTGACCACACAGAGCTGGCAAGAGACGGGAATTACAAGTATGACCAGGGGCTACAAGTTTAATTTACTGTCTTACTCTTGACTCACTGTGCCTTTATTTCTTTATCTGCAATAATATTAACTGATGTTTATATCATATTTTAAGGTGTATAAAGCCCCCATATACATTATCAAAGCAGCTAGGTGGCTCAGGGAATAGAATGCCTGGCCTGACTCATAGAGCCTTCCTGACTCATCTTCCTGAGTTCAATTCAAATCTGACTTCAGACACTTGCTGGTTGTGTGATCCTGGGAAAGTCACTTAACCTTGTTTACCTCAGTTTCCTCATCTGTCAAATGAGCTGGAGAAAGAGATGGCAAACCCTCTGATATCTTTGCCAAGAAAACCCCAAAATGGATCACAATTAGATGCAATTGAAATGACTGAACAACAATACACATTATCTCATTTGAGCTTCAAAACAACCCTGTGAAGTAGCTCCTACAGATAGCCCCATTCTTTAGATGAGGAAACTAAGACTCAAAGGAGTCCAGAGGTGGGGAACCTGTGACCTTGAGGGCACACGTGACCCTGTAGGTCCTCAAGTGCATCCCTTTTTTTTTTATAGCAATCAGGGTTAAGTAACTTGCTCAAGGTTACACAGCCAGTTATTTCTGGGTGTGGTACTAAGTATCTGAGCCCGGATTTGATCCCCAGGTCATCCCGACACTGGAGCCGGTGCTCTTACTTGCTGAGCCATCTGGCCACCCCTCAAGTGCATCCTTTTAACTAAATCCAAACTTAACAGAATAAATACTTTCATTAAGGGGTCACAGGTTCCCCACCCCCTGATCCAAGATACAGGAAGAGAACTTTTCAGTCAAGACGACATTCCCATGCTAGAGACTCCAAACAGATTTGTTTCAGTTGTAGTGAGAGCTTTCTGGCCTAACTCTCCCAAAGTACAGTCAGCGACTTTGCCCCACTAGGGGTGCCCTTGAGGAGTTGGCAATGTCCATTCTCTAATCCCACCAGCTCAAACCCCCATCTGGGCGTGTTTTCCCCACCACACAAAAGCACACACACAGAGTTTCCTTCTAATCTCTAGTGTCTCAATTCCATTTAATCATTTAACATATATCAGCTTTTACAAAAGGACATTTACTTTGAAGATATAGCAAGAACAAAAGTACAAACATTTGGCCCCCCCCAACACCTCAAAGGAACACACTTCCTCATACTTCCTTTAGTCTTTGGGTAGAACGGGCTGAGACTTAACATGGTTTCTACATAGCATTGGCCCCACCAAGTTCACACCAAAATGTGGCATCATAGCTTGATGAATGCTTGCCTCAGCTACTGCTGACCAGGGTCCTAAAGATTACTCATAAAGATATCAATGCTGAATTTGCTGCAAAACATAGCTTAGACTCAACTCCTGGACTCCCAGATGCCTAGATGCACAGAAGGCTTGCTCTCTTGAACTTTCAAAACTCACAAGGTCATTATCTCCAAATCAATCTCCACTTGCAACAAAAGAATAGATACTAAAGTGAAGGACCAAGACTTGTTTTTATAGAGTCACACATTATTCTCACCTTGAATGAGGAAAAGGCCCAGGGTTGTCTCCTTTACTGCATTTTCTCTCACAAGGCACTAACAGCAAAGGAGTCAAAGTAAGAGAAGTCCAACCAAGAGGTGAGACCAGTTATGGACTTTTGAAAGTGCTCTCATTTTCAATTCCACAACCTCAGTCAATCAGGAGGCTGTCAGTCACCACACATTAAGGGAATGGAACCAGTTATGGAATGTCTACACATGCTCCAAGGTCTCTCTCAGGCACTTCCACGAAATGTCATCACAATTCTCCTGTAAGGGAAAATTACACCAGCCAAGAACATTGATGAACTCTGCTTAGGAGAATAAGGACTAGGCTTATTGGCCAGTCCTCCATTACATAATGAACACAACACAATGTTCTGGGTTAACTCTGGGTTACTTCCAGCATCCATTTCCTCCACTCCAACCCCTATACTATTAAAGGCTGTTTGAAAAAAGTCATCTAATTGCACTACCTGTGTCTATTACATATGTTGTTGTTGCTGTTCAGTCATTTTCCAGTCACGTTTGAGTCTCCATGACCTATCTGAGGTTTTCTTGGCAAAGATTCTAGAGCAGTTTGCCATTTTCTTCTCCAGCTCATTTTACTGAGGCTAATGAGGCAAACAGGGTGAAGTGAGTTGTCCAGGGTTACACAACTAGTAAGTGTCTGAGGCCAGATTTGGACTCAGGGAGATGAACCTTCCTGACACCACACCCAGCATTCTCTCAACTGTGCCACCTAGCTGACAGATAAATAGACAGACAGACAGACAGACAGACAGACAGACAGACAGACAGACAGACAGACAGATAGATAGATAGATAGATAGATAGATAGATAGATAGATAGATAGATAGATATACACATATATACATATATACATACACACACAAATATAGTCTAATTTCAACTGGGCCTTTGCTTTTTTTCTTCCACCTTGATCAATTCTTTATCATACCTTCCACAGATGTTGCTTTTTAAAAGCATTTTCTTCTCTCCTTAAGTCTCCTACAGGAAACTCTTCTCAAGAGAAGACTGTGCCTCCTGCTTTACTAGGGAAATAGAAGACATTCACCACTAGTCCCCTCTTCTCCTTTCTTCCATGCTTCAGTAAGCTTCAAGATAATACCCCATTCTCTCCTCCTTTGCTCCAGATTTTTTACAAAACCTTCTTCTCAATGCCAAACCCCCTCCTAGTGTCTCTTCCCATTTCCTCTGGGAGCTTGCCCATTTTATCAGCACCGATCTCTACTCACAACCTTTCTGAACTTTTAGTCTTACTATTGGATCCTTCCCTGCTGCCCACAAACATGCCCAGATCTTACCCAACCTTTTAAAAAACCCACCTTCACTTGACCCCGTGGCCCACACTGTATCAGAAAACATCAGTCTACATTTCTTCCATTTCACAAGAATCTTGCGGGAGAAATTATCTATATTACACTTCCTCACCTTCCATTCACTTAATCAGCTCTTTGCTATTTGACATATGATCTCACCACTCATCTGAGGTTGTTCTCTTTGAGATAATCAATGCCCTCTTTTTCGTGTGTACCTTTGAAGTAATTCTTGTCTTTTAAATACACTTTTGTTGTAATCTTTTGTTTTTATACCATTCAGATTTCCCCACATCTCTCTCTTTCTTCTTAGAAAACCAGCCTATCAACTTAATTGCTAAATCTAATGCCCTTTCCTAAAACCTTATTTTTTTCTGTCTGCAGTTTTTTGACATTGCTGACTACCCATTTTCCTCCTGGATACTCCCATCTCCCACTTTTCTTACACTGCTTCCTTCTTGTTCTGTTCCTACTTGCTTGACCATTCTCAGCTTCCTGTGCTGGATCATCCCAAAGCTACTGAGCTTGTTCCTGACTTAAATGATGTACTGTGTGTATCTCCATGTTGCTAGCCAAGTTATTTTGATATTCCTCTCCCCCAGCATCTACCTTCTCCACTTCTGTCCCTATATTTCCCAACCAGCTGCTTTTGTAGACTTCACAATCTCCAGAAACTTGTCCTCAAAGAAGAGATAAGCAAATGCACTACCTTCCCTTCTTTGTGGAGGAACGTTGGGGGTCTATGGGTAAAAAACAGTACACAGATTCTCAGACTTAATTGATGTGTTGGTTCATTTTGCTGAGCTACCTTTTGTTCCCCTCTTTTTTATTTTTACCAAGAGATGACTCATTAGGGAAGAGAAGGGAAGAATATATTTACAAATTCAGATAATATAAAAACAAGAGATATCAATTTTTAGAAGTCAATCTAACTCATATCAATGCTGAGTATTCTTCTTAGAAAATCACCAGTGGCCATCCAGTTTAATTTTAGAGATTCTTGCAACTCATATGTGGAAAAATAAAAATATGACTTGTTCTTTTTATGAAGTCATGGGGTTATGGGGGTGGGAAGGATATGAGAAATATGAACTGGGACTGTGTGAAACTTGACAGTTTCAGTTCACAAGGGTTCATCACTTCATCATAACTTCATCATAACTAATTTCAGTTTCAGTTCTCATGGGTTTCCCTTCCTTCAAGATGAGTTTTAACTTTCAGGTTGAAAGAAAAAAAAGCAAAATAGAGGTAAAGGCCCAGCATTTGACCCAGTTTCAAGCTGATGTAGGAGAGGAAAAAGAACAGATGGAGTGCACTGCTCTCATCCAAGGCTCTTCTAAGGAAATTTCCAATCTGCTTGACATGCTGCTTGTCCTCTTCCCTGGCCAAAGATTGGGGTATCTGCTGATGAGAGTTGGCTTGGGTCTAGTGGCTCGGAGAAGGCAGGGAGTTGGAGAGCAGGAGATATATATCAGGTATGAGGAGTCCAAGAGGAAGTAGGGGCTACAGAAAAAGGGATGAAAAGGAACTCCATATAGGCTTGGCAATGATGATAGGACTCAGGAACCCTTGACTGAAGAAGGTACTCAGGAAGAATCTGAGGTACACATGCGAAGACAGGTCCTGTCTGTTCAACTCAAAGCCTGAGAAGCAGTTCTCCATTGGTATTTGCTCTTTTTGCTTTAACCAGGTCCTGGTTTGCTCCCTATTTAAGGAAAGCCCACAGGTGAGCCCCGCCCTCCTCTAACTCTGGGCTACTTCTAACACACCTGGTCCAACAGAAGTGGCCTAGGGTCCGAAGGAGGGAGCAAGAGAGGGGACAAGGGCTCACCTGTTTGCCTCAATTATATAAAACTGTACATTGTCTTAAAAAATGAATATGTATGAATCTTGGGCTCTCATAATGAGAGGGGACTTTGGAAGATAAATCTTCTGATTTTATACATGAGGAAACTGAAGCCCCAAAGGGAGAAGTGACTTGTTTGAGATAACACAATTTAGTAGATGAGCTACAAGAACCCAGAGTTCCTGACTCCCAGTCACCAAACCACACTGCCTCCTCATGTAAGCTCTCCACTTGCTTTCTTTGATAGGCACATTTTGCTCTGGTTTAGAATGAGTTGGGATGACTCCGTACATCAACTGTAAGAATCCTGGGAAAACAAAAAGGGGGGTGGGGCTTCTTTATCATAAAAGAACCAAAAATTATCCAAAAGAGAATCAAATCAAGAGAAAGATGGGAAAGTGGAGGAGAGGGAGAAAAGGGAAAGAGGAAGGGATGAGGAGAGCAAAGAAAGAGATGAGAAAGAGGTAGGGGAGAGAAGAGAAGGGAAAGAAGAAAGACAAGGGGATGAGAAGAGAAAGGGAGGGGAGGGTAGAAGAGAAAGGGAAGAGGCTGGAGGGAGAAGAGAAGAAAAAAAAAGGGCAGAGAAGAGAAGGGAAAAAGGAAGAGAAGTCAGGGAGGCAAGAGAAAAGGGGGTGAAGATGAGGCTGAAATAGGGAGGTATAACTGAGGCAGATAGGGAGAAGGGAAAGGGATGAGTGAAGAGGAGTGAAAGAAAGAAAAGGAGGGGGAGAGGGGAGTTCCCATAATGAGAGGGCAGCTGCTTCTCAGGTTATTTTCTTTTGCAAAATTAATTATCTTGTTACAGCCCTTTATCCCTGCCCCAGTGCCTGTTATGGGTGGAATTTATTTTAGATAAAGACCACACACCCATATTATAGCTTTAAGAAAGAAGCCAGATGGGCTTCAGAAAAACTTGGAAAGACTTATATGAACTGATGCTGAGTGAGGGGAGCAGAACCAGGAAAATATTGTACACAGTTACAGTCACATTGTGTGATGACTAACTTTGATAGACTTGGCTCTTCTCAGAAATGCAAGGTTCTAAGATAACTCCAAAAGATTAGTGATGGAAAATGCTATTCATATCCAGAGAAAGAATGATGGAGTCGGAATGCAGATCGAAGCATACTATTTGCTCTCTTTTTTGTTTTGTTTTCTTTTGTTTTTTTGTTTCTCCTGGTTATTCCAGTGGTTATAATTCTTCTTTACAACATGACTGATGTGAAAATATGTTTAATATAAATGTATATGTAGAGTCTATATCAGATTGCATGCTGTCTTGGCGGGGAGAAAATTTACCACTCAAAGGTTTGTGGAACTGAATGTTACAAACATAAAAATTAATTAATTAATTAAAAACACAAAAATTAATTAATTATTTCTTTTAAAAAGAAGCCAGAGTCAAACTGGAGATACATTAAGCATCAATAAATACATTAAGTTCTCTATCAATCCTAGCCTAACTCCCTAGATTTCTATCAAGAGTTTTTGTCTACACTATACTTTTAAGGGGACAGTTAGATGGCAGAGTGGACAGAATGCTGGGTTTGGAGTCAGGAAGACCTGAGTTCAAATTTGGCCTCGTACACTAACTAGCTGTGTGACCCTGAGCAAGTCACTGCACCCTGTTTGCCTCATTTTTCTTATCTGTAAAACAAGCTGGAGAAGGAAATGGCAAACTACTCAGTATCTTTGCCAAGAAAACTCCAAATGTAGTCACTAAGAGTCAGCCATGACTGAACAATGCTTTTAAGAAGAAAATCAAAGCATGCTCTCTTCCACTTTCACACCTGAAGAGGCAGCTTATAGTGGTACAGTAGATACAGAGCTGATATCAAAACCAGGAAGACCTGAGTTTAAGTCCCACCTCTGACACAAACTTGGATATGCAATTCTGGACAAGCTGTTTAATTTCTCAGGGACCTAGGCAACTAATTTTCTGAAAAGTGGCAGAGAAATGACTGACCTCCATTGGCAGAATGAGTTTCCTTACCTGAGAGTTTCATATAAAATGAAAATCATAGGTCTATCCTCATCCCTAAAAGAGTAGGCAAAGAGGGGCAGAGCCAAGATGGCGGCATAGAAGCAGGAAAACTTCCTGAGCTCCCCTCATAAACACCTCAAGAGTGGGCAAAGGAAAGAAAAGAAGAATACAATTTAATTTGTCCTAGGCCTCAAACCTTTAATGAGTCCAAAAATCAGGGTAACAAAAATTGCCATTCAGAATGACTGATCTAAGTGATAAAATCATAGAATCATTGGAGCTGGGAGTGATAATAGTAACTGGCATTTATATAGTGCTTTATACATTTAATACAAAATGCTTCATATATTTTGGACTCACAAAGACCCTGGGAGCTAGGTATTAAAGGCATTATTTGGTTCTATTTTACAGATGAGGGAACTGAGGGTCAAAGCGTTGGAGTGATTTTTCCATGGTAACATAGCTCCTGAATGTTGGGTATAAGCTTCAAGTCTTTGTATTCCTCATTTTCAGACTGGGATTTTATGAGCAATGCATATTTTGCTTTTCTCACAGGGCTTCTAATCTAGTCCCTATCCAGAGTAGACATTCCACCTTGAGTATCTTTGACAAGTGGACATCTAGTCACTGCTTACAAACCTCTTGTGATAGACAACGCACCACATCCTGAGGACACCTACTTGTTTTTTCGACAACTTTGATAGTTAGAAAGTTTTGTCTCATATAAAGCTGAAATCTCTCTCTCTATGGTTTTTACCTTTTGGAATTGCCCTATACTTTGCTCCATAGAACCACGTAGAATGAACAATAATGACAGTGATAATCATAATCGCTAACATTTATATATTACCAGGAAGGCAAAAGGGTCAACCTTACTCTCATTGAATTTGGCTTAAGGAGGGAATAACATACACACTAAATAGGGTATTTCACCCAACAGGAGAATGGGGGGGAGGGAGTGAGAGGGGGGACGATGGAGGGGAGAACAGGTTGGGGGGAGGGAAGTTGGAAGCAAACACGTGAAAAGGGACAGGGTCAAAGTAGAAAATAGAACAAGTGGGGGGCAGAATAGGATGGAGGGAAATATAGTCAGTTTTTCACTATGGAAATGTTTTGTGTAACTACACATGTACAACCTATATTGAATTGCTTATCTTCCCAGTTAGGGTGGGTGACAAGCGAAGGGAAAGAATCTGGAATTCAAAGTTTTAAAATCAAATGATAAAAATTATTATTATTATTATTTACGTTCAACTGGGAAATAAGATACAGGCACTGGCATATGGAGATGCATCTTGCCCTATGGGAAAGTCAGAGGGAGGATGGAGAGAACAGATTAGGGGAAGGGTTATTCAGTGGGATCACTATTTTGGGGTGGTGGGTAGGTGAAAGACAGGGAGAAAATTTGTAAAAAAAAAAAAGTCTTGTAGAAATGAATGTTGCAAACTAAAAATAAACATAAAATAAAATAATAAAAAGAATGGAAAAAGAGAAAAAAAATACCTGTGTGACTCTGGGCAAGTGCTTTAAAAAAATTATACATTACCTGCTATATACTAGCCACTGAGCTTAGCACTTTGCAAATATTTTCTCATTTTATTTTCATAACAACCCTGGGAGGTAGGTGCTATTATTATCCCCATTTTGTAGATAAGGAAATGGGTCACACAGAGATTAAGTGACTTGCCCAGGTGGTACAATATGTAGAATAGATCTGAATTCAAATATAGCATGATACTTACTAGTTGTGTGACTCTGGGCAAATCCTCTAACCTTTGATTTCTCTCAGTTTTCTCATCTATAAAATGGGGATAATAATGGCACCTACTTCCTAGGGATATTATGAGAATAAAATGACACAATATTTGTAAAACTCTTAGCAAAGTGTCTGGCACGTAATAAGCACTGCATAAACATGAGGTATCATTATTGCCCAAGGTCACAAGTATCTAAGGTCACATTTGAACTCAGGTCTCCCTGACTCCAGGCTCTGCACTCTATCCACTATACCACCTAGCTTGATTTTAATCCTGTTTCCACATCATAGCCCTTCAAACACTTGAAGACAATGATCATATTACACCCCCCCAAGTCGTCTCTTTTCCAGGGTAAGCATCCTCAGTTTCTCCAACAAATCATCACATAACATAATTTCTGGCCTCCATAGTTTCGAGCCAAGAATCCCAAACATCAGAGAAAAATTCAAATATGTTCGTTAATCTGTGCATACTTATTCAAGAACATGAGCATTGAAAACATCTTCAATTAAATCCTTGATTAAAAAGATTACTAATTCTTAATCAATCCTAAAGTAATCCCCAAATGTAATTAATTAGCAATTCTATTCCTTTAAACCTTCTAGTTCGTCAAGGTATCCTGCTTATGCATTCATCTATATCTATATCTGTATTATGTATTTTGGCAAGGCAATTGGGGTTAAGTGACTTGCCCAGGGTCACATAGCTACTAAGTGTCAAGTATCTGGTCAAGAGGCCAGATTTGACTTCAGGGATGGTGCTCTATGCACTGTGGATAAATGTACTGATCACAGTGGTCATTCCAAGGAGTATATGGAGAAAGGACCTTCAACTGGACCCCTTCTGGTGGCACATGAGTTTTGACTGAGATAATTCCTTTGCAAAGCTATCCATGTCCTGTCTACTTCCAGCAAGAAATTTGCCTTTTTTCCTTGATAAAGGGCATTTGCAACCTTAAACTTTTAGTTGGTCCCCATGTGCTATTTTCCCCTACATTGGGAGACTGTGTCAAAGAGGAAAGGCCAGTGATCAACAAGAACTGCTCACTCAGTAGACTTTAAAGGGAGAGACAATTTTTATGTGCTCACTCTCTTCTTCTTTCTGAGTGGCTTGGGATTCTGATATCTCTCCCTTGAACTTCCTATTGTAAAGGAAAGGATTTCTTTTCCCATTTACCCTCTCCCAAGTTATGTCCATTGCTTGCACACTTATACACGTCAATAAGATATGTATTTGTCTAGGTGATTTCTCCAGTCTCTGTCTCTTTGTTTCTTTCTCTGACCATAGGTGACCAAATAGCAATCCTCAGATAGATTTTTTTTTCAAAGAGAGGTACTTTTTTTTTTTTACTACTAAACCCTTCTCAGAGAAGCTGGTCATTCCCTATCACTAGTAGGCCTGTATTCCAAAGAGATTTTAAAAAAAGGTATAGAGGAAGGATAAAGAATTGGAAATTGAGCAGATGCCCATCAGTTGGGGAATGGCTGAATAAGTTGTGGTATATGATTGTGATGGAGTCCTATTGTGCAATGAGAAATGACAAGCAGAATGATTTCAAAAACACTTAGAAAGACTTACATGAACTGATGCAGAGTGAAATGAGCAGAACCAGAGGAACTCCGTACACAGTAACAGCAATATTGTATAATGATCAACTGTGGATGACTTATTCTCAGCACTATGATGATCCAAGACAATTCCAAAGGACTCATGATAAGAAATGTTATCAACTTCCAGAAAAAGAACTGATGGAATCTGAACACAGACCGAAGCACACTATTTTTCACTTCTTTATTTTTTTTATGTTTGTTTTATTCTGTGTTTTCTTTCACAACATGACTAATGTGGTAATGTGTTCTGCATGATTGCACATATATAGTCTATATCAGATTGCTTACCATATCAGAGTGGGGAGGGGAGGGCAGAAGGGAAAGAATTTGAAAATCAAACTTTTATAATTCCATGCTGCCTCTAATGAGTCTATTCTACATGACAGAAATAGTCATTAGGCAGTTAGGTGGCTTAGTGAATAGAGCACTAGGCCTGGAGTCATGAAGACTTTATTCAAATCCAGTCTTAAGACACTAGCTGGGCAAGTCACTTCAACCTCTGCTCGCCATATTTTTCTCAACTGTTAATTAGGAATAATAGCACCTACCTCACAGAATTATTGTAAGATTCAAATGAGATATTTGTAAGGAAATGATATTTATAAAACAGAGTGCCTGGCATATAATAGGTGCTGTATAAATGCTTATTTTCCTCCCCCATTATTAGGGTTGGAATGGGTCACAGAGGCTACCCCTGCCCAATTTTTAGATAAATAAACTGAGACTTCTGAAGGTTTATTGATTTATCCAAGGTCACACAGGGAATATGTGTCAGATTCAGGATTTGAAGTCATTTCCCATGAATCTCAACTGTATCATACTCACAAGTGGTTTGTGTTACTTTTTTAAAATGTATCTCTATGATCATGAAACTTCCTTCACTGGAGACATCTCATCAGTATAAGCATTCCCTCTAGTGATGCTGAGAACAGCTCAATCTCTGCCTTCTCATTCCAAGTGATCCTTTTCCAGGTCTTCTACTAAGACTCCCAGAGGAGTTTCACCCAATGCCCTGGCAGCCTTTTGGTTCATTTGTCTCTCATGGACAACAAGTGAACATTGATTCCTCCTCTGTAATTCTTAGCCACATAACTGTGTGGTTATAACATAACATTACTAAAATCCCTTTCCTTCAACATACATGACAAAATCTTTTCAGAGACTATGTTCAATTCATCCTATTCTCATATTATTAGTAGAATATAAGTTCCTAACAAGCATTATTTTAACTTCTGTCTCTCTGTCTTTAGAATGCAACAAAGTTCTTGGCATACAGCAAGCACTTGATAAGTCCCTACTGAATCAAGGTGAGTTGAATTAGTCATATAACCAAAACAGAAAATTTTTTGAGAATTTTTTTCCCTTAAAGCTTTGAAAATTACCACAGTCTTTCTTTCCATTAACCTCTATGTATTTTGGTCCAATAACAACAAAACTGTCAAGTATACATCATAGAAAAACATCAAGAATATAATTTGGGGATGACTATTTCTTTATATGTTACAAAAGTGCTTTGTACCTCTTTATCTCATTTATGCTTTCTATCCTACCCAAATTACCCTCTTTCACCCCCAAATAAAATAAACAATTTTAAAGTCAAGGTTGAGTGATTCACCATGAATAGTATCTCAGAGCCAATGTACCAACCTACCAACTCAATTTCTTTTTTTGAAATTGGTTACTTTTGGGGCAACTAGGTGGGGCAGTGAAGAGAGCTCCGGCCCTGGAGTCAGGAGGACCTGAGTTCAAATCCAGCCTCAGACACTTAACACGTACTAGCTGTGTGACCTTGGGCAAGTTACTTTACCCCAATTGCCCTGCCTTCTCCCCTCCAAAAAAAATGGTTACTTTTAAATAAGTATGTTCATGAACATAATGAATGAATGTATGAAAAAGCATTTATTAAATGTTTATTATGCTCAAAGCATTGTGCTAAATGATGGGGATGCAAAGGGAAAATCGAGAACATCCCTCCTCAAGGAATTCATGTACAGGAGGTTCAAGTCTCATTACTCACCTTGGGTCCATCACCCCTCTGTCAGGAGATGGGCTGACTGCTTCATCATCATCAGTCCTAGGAAATTTTAGTTGTTCATTGGGCTAATAAAGAGTTATTAAACGTTTCAGAGTTGTTCATATGTACAATGTTTCTATAGCAAAAAAAAGGAGCTGCTGTATATATGTTTGTATGGATGGGTGAGTTTTAAAAAGTATATTTTAAAGGAATTTAAGGCAACATCTGCACTCTTCATTTCCCCATCCTGGACCTCAACTTCTCTCAACTCCAAGTTTCCTCCAAGTTTTCCAAACTTTAAAACAAGAATATACAATTTCTGAGGTCCTGCTGAGCCCTGAGAGTCTATGAATTCACTGAATTAAATTTAAAAAATACTTATTAAGTGCCTATTAATTGCAAACCACCTTGCTAGGTGTTTGTGGAGATATGAGGTTTAAATAAGATGAGGACTCCATGCTCATCCCTCTTTACCTTTAAAAAGGTCACACATCTCACAAATTGTGGCTACTTTCTCATTTTGGTTTTCTCACATTTTCTGGCTCATTGGCATTTTAATACCTGTTATTCTCTGGCTTTTAACTTAGGAATCTGAAAAGGAGTTTAAGGTTGAGTTATTTTAAATTTTAAATTCAGAGAGATCAGTTTCAAAAAAAAATCATTCCATTTGGCTCACAGGAGGGGTTAGTCTTGCAAGTATGAAGTTCCTAGTTTTATTTTCCCCCCTCAGTCAGTTTAAATTTGTCCCAACCCCACCATGCCCTCCATTTCTATTCTCACTGTCTTTCTTCCAACATTGTGGTGCCTCCCTTCCATGAATCCAATGACTCAAAGAGAGAGGCTAAGACAAAGAAAATATTGTGCCCCTTTCATTCTGGGCCCTGGGACATGGGTTTGCCAACTCATTTCTCAAGAAAGAGAATTTCCACTCTGAGTAAGAAAGGACTGAATACTTCTGGGCACTAGAATCAGGATGGGAAGGTCTGCCCCCAGTCTGAATATGGGAGCTGTCTGCATGCAGGTACTAACAGACACACTGAGGCATACATTGACTTTTGGAAAAGGCAACTGGATTGGCTTCCTTCTCTCATGCCGTTGTTTAGTTTGGAGTTGCTGGCACATAACCACCTAATGAAATTGCTGTTGGAGAAAGTGTCTATGTGTCTGAAAGGAATCTGGTTCATTTTAACCAGAGATTTCCCCAGTGTGTTTATTTCCCACAGAACAACTTCCAAAGAGGAAGGGTTTGCAGTGTTCTCTCTGATGACCATGCTGAAAATACCCTGACTCCTTCTGGATGAAGGAGGATGAGGAATCAGTGGGCAGCAGTATCTCCTCTCCATTCCCAGTAGGTCTCTGGGGGCACACAGAAGACTGGTATTTTCATAGTCAGCCCTATTGTTGCCGGGGGGGGGGGGTGGGGGGGGGGAGGCTGCTGGCTCATCACAGTCCTTTCTGCACTTGTTCCTTCTCCAGCTTGATTTGATGCAACTTCATCAAGGCAGACCCTAATCTTCACACTTCCTAGGAAGAAAGGTGGGTTGGCCCAAACATAGTCTAGAAAGTCACCTGCACTCTCTAACAGGGAGAGTGGTATGCAGAGGGGTAGGAGATGATGTCAAAGGTCCTAGAGACAGAGCTGGAAGAGACCTTGAAAGCCATCAAGTATAACCTCCCTAATTTTACAGATGAGGAAACTGAGGCATAGAGAAGTTAAGTGACTGAGCCAGGTTCATATAGGTAGTATCTGAGGCAGTATTTGAACTTAAGTCTTTTTGACTCCATATTCAGTACCCTAGTCCTTCTATCCCAGTGTTACCCCCTCCTATCAGCCATTATAATAATACCTGACATACCCATCATGCACATCAAACACACAGCTCAGGGCCAATGGTGGTGGTGTTCCCAAATGTGGCTGAACCAGATTAAAATGCATTTGGGAAATACTTAACAAAATAAATAAAAATACAAGAAAATATAGATAACATTACTTCTTAAAACTAAGCCAATATCTAGCCAGCAGGAATTCTTACATATGGGTTAGTGGCCTGTGGTTTGTAACTGAGTTTGACACCACTGGATTTGAGTCCACAGAATCCTTCTTCTCAATTTGAGCTGAAAAGAGCTATAAGAGGTAGGTGCTACAGATACTATTCCCGTTTTCCATATAAAGAAACTAAAGCTCAGAGGCATGTAAGAGGCAGTATTCAAACCCCATATCTTCCTAACTTTAAAGCCAACATCCTAAATACTATGCTATGCTCTGTCTCTGATGCCATTTAACTCTCTTGGGGTCACTCCTTTGAACAAGACAGAGAACAGTTTCTCCAAAAGATTACTTCATACACATATATAATGTCATTTTATGCAGAAGATTATTATACACATACACACATGTGTGTAATCATACATACAAACATATATATATATATACATACAGACATATAGTCTCATCTAGGAAGGAAAAGAAAAGGATGACTTTTCATTAACACATTAACATAGATTAGTTGATTGGGTTGATTCATTTGCCTCTTTGGAAAACAGAGAAAAGAAAGAGGGTAAAAATGTGGGACTGGGTCATGGAATTGGCTGGCTCTGCCACCAGCTTGCTAAGTGGTTATGGGTAAGTCAATGCATCTCTCTGAGTTTTGGTTTTATTAATTGGGAATAGTAATTCCAGTGATACCTACTTGACAGTTTTCTCACTTTGCAAACTGTAAAGCATCATAGAAATGTGAGTTGTTGTTAGAAAGGAAGAAAAGAAAAGAAAATTGAATAGAGAACAAGCTAATTTTTCCTGGGGTAGAAGGGACAAGGCTAAGAAAACAATTTGGGTAGGGAAGGGCTGCATCTGAGGTTCTTGGGCAGCAGGTAGTTTGGGGCAACATTAAAGCACATCTATTTGACAGTATTCTTTTATGTATGTGTAGAGACATGAATAAGGCCCCTTTCAGATTTTGCCTACCCTACTTTGCACTTTTTCCCCAAACAACTTTTTTGTCATTTTTCAGTCATCTCCAGTTCTTTGTGACCCAGTTTGGGGTTTTCTTGGCAAAGATACTGGAATGATTTGCCATTTCCTTCTCCAGCACATTTTAAAGATGAGGAAACTGAAGCCATAAGGGTTAAATGACTTGACCAGGGTCACACAGCTAGTAAGTATGGACTTATGAAAAGCCCATTTGTACCTAGCAAGAGTACAAATTAGACCTTCAGCAATTTGCATTTAAACTTTTGAATCATCCATTTGGATAAGAAAGTCAGGAAACTCAAAAAGACTTGGGTTGCTGTCCATCCATTCACTTTGCTATCTAACCCACTCTTTCTCCCCTCCAATCACACTACCACAGAATCACATGATCTAAGTGGGGAGGAGACTCAGCGGACACCCAAGGCATTGTCCTCCTGGAGCCTGTAACCCTCCCCTCTGGCCTGTGTCTCACTACCTCACCACTTTGGCTGCCTTTTCTCCCTAGAATCCCAAGCTCCTATCTCCTCAGCTTCCAGACCTAATACTTCAGAACCATTAAGCGTTTAGGAATTTGTTCTTCATTCAAGCTACTTAATCACAAGATCAAGGATTTCAAACTGGCTCTTAGGGTTCAGTCTCCTCACCTATAAAATGAGAAATAGAGACCAGATAAGTTGTGACTTGTCCAATATCACATAGTTAGAAAATGAGGTGGGATTTGAATTCAGTCCTCCTGATTCTGAGCCCAGCACTCTATTCTACCACAGAGGCAGCCAGATGATACAATGCCACCTTGAAGTCCGGAAGACCTGAGTTCAAATCCATCCTCAGACACTTACTAGCTGTATGACCTTGGGCAACTCGTTTAACTGCTACCTCTCAGTTTCCTCAACTGTACAATGGGGATAATAATAGCACCTCCCTCCCAGGGTTGTTGAGGACCAAAGGAGATGATATTTGTAAAGGGCTTAGCAGAGTGCCTGGCACATGGTAGATAGTTAATGGATACTAGTTTCCTTCCTTCCTTCCTTCCTTCCTTCCTTCCTTCCTTCCTTCCTTCCTTCATTCCTTCCTTCCTTCCTTCCTTCCTTCCTTCCTTCCTTCCTTCCCCTTCCTTCCTTCCTTCCTTCCTTCCCCTTCCTTCCTTCCCCTTCCTTCCTGCCTGCTTACCTATCTTCCTTAGTATCTTTAAGCATACATCTAGGGATCTTTCTGCTATACCTTAATTCTTTACTTCTATTCATAGAATACAATATTATTAAAGCTGGAAGGGCCATAAGAGATTATCAGCTTGCAAAGTAATATAATTATCATAATCTATATTATGCATATTTGATATATACATGTATTTCTATATAATATACACACATGAGTGTATCTGTGTGTATACACACATATAAATAAACATATGTGCACATGTGTACATGCACTGCATACATATTGTGTGTCTCCATGTCCATGTATAGATATGTATTATACAGGTATGTGCGTGTATATAAACATGAATGCACTGTGTGCATGCCTACTTATACCAACATGTGCACACACCATACACATACATTACACATATTTACACGTGCCCGTATACATACATATATGCATGGATATAACATACACATACACACATCCATACACTTACATTTACACATGCATATACACATACACATAGGCACACATACACATACACACATACTCATACACATACACACATATCATTTTTGTTCTGTTATTTCAGTAATGTCCAACTCTTCATGGCTCCATGGATCATGCTCTCTATGATGTTTTCCTGGTAAAGATACTAGAGCGGTTTGCCATTTCCTTCTCTAGTGGTTTAAGGCAAACAGATGTTAAGTGACTTGCCCGGAGTTAAACAGCTAGTGAGTGCCTGAGTACAGATTTAAATTTGGGTCTTCCTGACTCTAGACCTAGCATTCTACCCACTGAGCTACCTGGTTGCCTCCTGTATATAAGATTTACCAAGCACTTTTCTCACAACCCCTGTGAGGTAGGTATCATAACTATTATTACCCCATTTAACAGATGAGGAAACTGAGGCCCAGAGCGAGTCACTTTCTGAGAGTCCTATGACTCATAAGTGACAGAGTCAGGAGTTGATCTCCTTTCACACCTACACTCTACTGTCAGCTAGGTGGCACAGTAGATAAAGTACTGGACCTGGATTCACAAAGTTCTGAGTTCAAATTCAGTCTCAGACACTTTCTAACTGTGACCCTGGGTAATTCACTTGACCTCTTTCTGCCTCAGTTTCCTCATCTGTAAAATGGGGATAATACTAATACCTATCTCCAAAGGTTGCCTTAAAGTGATTTATAAATGCTAGCTATTATTATTATTATCATTATTTTTTCCCTAGGTAAGGCAATGAGATATGAAGAGGTAGGGTGTTGTCCCTGGTCACACCCTGAGTAGGTAGCAAAGTTGGGGTTACAACCGGTTAGTATCTACACCCTTGCTGTACATGTGCCCAAAGTCACCGCAGTTAGTGCCAGAGCCTAGGGTGTCACATCCTATACTCCCCGGCTTGTCACCAGCCCCACCCCACCTCTGCCCACCTTGAGGATGGTTGGAGGAAGAGAGAGGGGAGGGGGTAACAGACACACCACTGAACAACTGGGGCTGGCCTAGACTTATGGTAAGGCAAAGCCTCACGGTTTGAATGAGCAATACCCTTAAAGGAATGCAGTACCTTGACAGAAGCTCCCAACTCCCAGGCCTTAATCCAAGCCAATCCGCCCCCAACTACTTAGGCAAGAAGTCTCACCATCCCGGTATGACCCTAATGCCTGCTCAGAAATTCCCCAGAGATTCCACCCACCTCCTTGCTCCAACTCCTTCCCTAAGGGCCAAGCACACTCAGGATTCCGGATATCATCCACTCTCCTCTGGCTGAACTCAGTAACCTTCCTTCGCCCTCTTGAGAAATTGGGCCACAGTCACCACCAAACTTCCATAGGAGAGAAGGATTGGCACTAGTCCCTTGGGCTCCATTAATATTTAAAGAGGAGGTGGCATGGCAAGGGTTTGAGAATTGCCCAGCCCAACACTCCCCCATTCCCCTTTCAGCCCCCAGCATATCCTGCCCCAGTCACACATCTGTTCATCTGATTGACCGCAGGCACATTTTTACTAGGGCTGGCTCAGCCCAGAGCCAATACAGCTGCAGGAAGAAGAAGCCGGATTCCATTCTGCTTTGCGCATCATTGCTGAGGCTGCCAACAGCATTTGCTTCCTGGCAAAGTTTCCACATTGGCAGAGCAACAAGGATGCCAATACTAGAGGTCGGCTGGCAATTCTGGTCACAGATGCCCTCCAGTTGAAGGGAATCTGTGCTTCCTCCTTCCTGAAGCTGGTTTGGCTCTGGGTTACCCTAGCCTGATTCAAGCTTCCGCCTTCATATAAACAGGTGGGCCTGGAGCACAGGCCAATCTGGGAGGGAATAAGGGGCACCTAAGTGATTCAGTGGATAAAGTGCCCTGTCTGAAGTTAGGAAGACTCAACTCCCTGAGTTCAAATCTGGCCTCAGACACTTACCAGTGGTATGACACTAGGGGAGCCTCTTAAACCCATTTGCCTCAGTTTACTCAAATGTAAAATGAGCTGGAGAAGGAAATGGCAAAACACTCCAGTAGTTTTGCCAAGAAAACTCCAAATGGGGTCACAAAGAGTCAGACACAATCGAAATGACTGAACAACAACAACAAAGTACACCATGCTAATGAGGCCGGTGCCTTGGGTTGGCGTCTGGAGCGGCCCAGATGTAATTGCTCCAGCTCACGAACATATAGCATTCTGATAAGGGAACTGGATAAGAGAGAATATGGGTGACAAAGAACAAAGCAGTCCTACTACTCTATAGAACAATTCCAAGCATGTGCCTTAGCGACTATGGGACATGAACAACAATTTCACCGAGGAATGGGAGAATAAGCATAAGAGGGGACCTTGGGCCTCTAGGCCAACCCCCTGATCTGATCAAAGAGGAAACAGCCTCAGAAAAAGGAAGAAATCTGCCTGGAATCCTATAGGGAGTCAGAATTTCAACTGATATTTTGGAACTTGGAATCTTGAGGATTTTTTGAGCTCTGAGCACTGTCACTGTGAGCTTGCTCACTCAGAAAGATCTTCCTCCCTCAGATCCAAGCAGGGGCCTGGGAAATGGGCTTACTACTGCACAGGGTAAGAAAAGCTGGTTTGTAATAATAGCTGACATTCACATAGTGCTTTATGATTTACAAAACACTTTCAGTTCAATCTTCACGAATAGCCCTGTGAGGTAAATAGTATAACATCCTGATTCTTCCCCCAGACACTTAGAGTCTTCTTCCTACCCTTCCTCCTCAAGAGCTGTATCTATTTTAATCTACATATACATATAGATGCATACATTATATATATATACATACATACATACATACATATATACATGTTATGTTCTCCAGTTACACTGTAAGCGTCTTGGGTGCAAGATCTCTTTATATTTTTTGACTTGAAAACCCCAATGCCTGCACTCACATTCCTTCCCAGTACCTCCTCACCTATGACCCCCTCCCAGCTGATTGAGTGATCCCCATTTTATCAGTGAGGAAAGTGAGGCATGTGGTGTTCAAACACTCTTAAAAACTACCAAAAAGCAGAGCCCCAATTTGAACCTAGGTTCCCAAATTCAGTGCTCAGCTGAGTGTACTATAATAATGTCCTGGACCCAAGGATATAACCCCACCACTGCCACCCCAAATTTCTCTTCAGTATGAGATAGTATGAGACAGTATGGCCTCGTTGAGGCCAGTCCTCAAAAGAACCCCAGAGTGTGAGAGTCGGGACTTGAGCCCTCATCTAACAGGACGAAACAAAAATTTCCATCGCAAAAAAGTCCTTTTCTTGGCCACTGTGGTTTGGCCTATAGGCTGTTAGCATGTGACAAAGAAGACAGTAGTGCCTGATAGGTCAGAACTTATTCTGGTGACTGTATACCCATCCCTCAGGACGGGATGAGATGCAGAGTTTACCCTGCTTTTAAGAATCATCGTTGCATAATGTGGCTGAGTGGATGAAGTGTTACCATATATACATAATCAGCTGGGACTGAGTCTTGGCTCCTGAATATTGCAGTTTTATTAACCCTATGTTGAGTATCCTGGGTAGAAAAAGGGTCTTTCCTCTTAATATTGGCTTGAATTGTGTTGCAGTTTTGTGGGGTTTTAAAAAATATTGTCTCTGCTGTACAATATTGACAGAGAGCCCAAATGTCTATTCTAGTTCACCACGAACAAGGCAAGAATACATGGCAGTAAAAAAAATGTTTTTTTTTAAGAGAACAGATGACAGTCTGTAGAAAAAGGCTGACACTCAGATTGAATGAATAACCAAATTTCATGCAGCTGGCTGACTGTATCAAGGTTTTATTGTTGTTGTTCAATCATTTTTTTAGTTGTGTCTGACTCTTTATGACCCCATTTAAAGTTTTCTTGGAAAAGATATTAGAATGGTTTGCCATTTCCTTCTCTAGCTTATTTTACAGATGAAGGAACTGAGGCAAACAGGATTAAGTGACTTGCCCAGGGTCACACAGCTAGTAGCGTCTGAGGCTGGATTTGAACTCAGGAGTCTTCCTGACTCCAGGACCAGCACTCTATCCACTGTACCACCTAGCTGCCATAATATCGGAGTGTTCATATTATATAAATAGGATATCCCTGCTATTCCTTGACCACGACAGCCCATCTCCTGACAATAAGCATTTTCCTTGGCTGTCCATCAGGTGCCTGGTCTCCATGGCTTCCTTCAAGTCCCAGCTCAAGCCTCACCTTCCACAAAAATCTCTTCTCATTCCTTCTTACTATTTATGCCTTCCCTCTGAGATTATCTTCACCTGTACACACCTCTTTTGTACATAGGTGGTGGCATGTTGTTCCCTTGCCTCCCTACCTGCCCTAAGACTGTAACTTCTTTGAGAGCAGGAACTGTCTTTGCATCCTGAGGGCTTAGCACTGGGCCTGGCACATATAAAGGACTTAATAAATGCTGAGTGATTGACTGCCTGGTGTCAAAAAGAAAGGGGCATAATAACTCCACACTGTACTTTATGTCAGACAATTTCGAGAATATTATATTCATTTTAGAGCGGCTCATTTTAAGAAGGGCATTACCAACCTAGAAGATTTCCAAAGGAGGGCAAACAAAACTATGAAGCAATATCCTATAATCCCATGAGTCCAGTGGGGGTGGGGATCCTGTCAAAGAGGAGGACATGGTAATAAATGATAATACAGAGGGAATCAGGAAGGCTCACAAAAGGAATATGACATCCTGAGGACATGACATCACTACAGAATCACAAAAAAAGACAGAATTTCGGTTGAAGTGATATCAATGAAACTCAGAAGGAAGAAGGAAGGAACAGACAAAGGACCATTTTGAAAATAAAACAGAATATATTATATTTGTTTGCCTTTTGTCTTTTTTTTCAAGAAGTGGGAAGGCAGGGTAATTGGGGTTAAGTGACTTGCCCAGGGTCACATAGCTAGTAAGTGTTAAGTGTTTAAGGTCGGAGTTGAACTTGGGTCCTTCTGACTCCAGGACTGGTGCTGTATTCACTGGGCCACCTACCTATTGTATTTGTTTTAAAAAGCAAGCAGTATGAAAGTTCATGGTTTGACATAAAATTCATAAAAGATGGAAATGCTTTTTTTTCTGGTGTTCAAGTTCAAAAATTTTTAAAAGGAGGTGGATGAAGGTGAAAGAGCAGCAGTGTCCTCTATCTAAAAGAATGCCACTACAACACATGCAACAGATGGCCATCCAGCTTTTTCTTGAAGATCCTCTAACCAGAGGAAAGGCATTATATCCCCTAAGGCAGCAGCCCCTTCCACTTTGGGACAGTTGTAAATGTTGTTAACAAGTCTCTAAGTGGTGCGGCAGATAGAGCACTGGTCTTGGAATCAAGAAGACTAATCTTCCAGCCTGAAACACTAGCTGGGTGACCCTGAGCAAGTCACTGCACCCTGTTTGCCTCCGTATCCTCATCTGGAAGTTGAACAAGGAAATGGCAAACCACTCAAGTATCTTTTCCAAGAAAATCCCAAATGGGGTCACAAAGAGTCAGATAGGACTGAAATGACTCAATTACAACAATTGTTGACTTCAAGCCTGAATTTTCCCTTTACAATTTTCACTGGTGTCTACTAGTACCACCCAATGAAAGAGGAAGAGAACAAGAATTTATTAGGTGCCTACTATGTAGTTGAAAAATATAATCTCATTTGATCCTCACAACAACCTTTGGAGGTAGGTGCTATCATGATTCCCATTTTACAGTCAAGTAAGCTAAGGCAGCATCAGTTAAGTGACTTGGCCAGGGTCATGTGGCTGGTAAGTGTCTAAGGCTAGATTTGAACTCAAGTTCTTGAAGTTCTTGAAGTCTTCCTGACTTCAAGCCTAACAGTCTACTGCTACATCACCTAACTATCTCATAAAACAAATCCAATCTCTCCTTCACCCACCAGCCCTTCAGATACCTGAACATCACCTCATGTCTCCCTTTAGCCTTCCCTTTTCTAGGCTACATACCCCCAAGTCCCTTCAGCCTTTCCTCATGTAACAAAGGTGAGGCCCTTTACTGTCCTGGTTGACTTTGTCTGGACTCCCCAGCATAGCCATGCCCTCTTTAAGCCGAGGTGACCAGAGCTGAACTGAATAAATGAAGACATCGGAGAGCTGAGCGGACAAGCTTGTCCCTTTCCTGTTTGTCAGGGAGTTTGATATAGCATCTTTAATCAGTCATCCTGCTCCAATGCATCTGCCGGTTTTCTCTGCTTTTTTTGCTTAACACAAACATGTTTTAAAGTTAATCAATCATTTTAAAGAAAAGTTAAGGCATTTCTTTTGAGCCTTTCTTGATCTTCCTCTTGGTAAATAATTACCTTCCCCCCCTTCCCCAGGATTTCACAGAACCAAGCTTTGGGGGGGGTCGCTTTTTTTGGTAAGCTTTTTGAATGCATTTAACGACAGACAAGGCTGTCATTTTTTCTTTTTCTGTCTCTTTGGCACTATTTTGCCTCAGAAGATCACTCCACCTATTAAATTGTACACACACAAATTTTTAAAAGAAAAAAACCAGAGATTTCTCTATCCAATTGAACTGAGTGACACAGTCATGCTACAGAGTCAAGCACAGGCTTCTGCAATATATATTTCAAAGACCATTGCCTTCTAAGAGCAAAGCTCTCTATGTTTGAAGCATTGGGGGAACACAGGGTCCACACACCCAAAAAATCTCTTTACTCGTGCTTTATTGCATTGTATACTTATCTCTTTGTGTGCCTTCCTCCATTTAAGTCCTCCAGTACCATAATATGAAATATGAAGGTGATTAAAGGTTCTTGAAGTTTCTTGCCATTAGAAAACATGTAATGGCCAGTCATATCAAGTTAGAAAGTTTGAAGTTTGGATTGAAGATTATTTTTTTTAAGTATCATAGCCTTAGAGCTGGGAGGGAATCTCAGAGGCTATCAAATTCAAATTCCTCATTCTACAAATGAGGAAAGAGAAAAGCACTTTAGTTAAGTTTAAAGAGACAGCAGATCATGGCAGTGAAATCTTTAGACACAGCAATTCCTTTGACAAGTCATAGAATAGATGGGTTCCTCATCCGTGTGTGCCCACAGTGATGTAATCAAAGCCCTTTTAAGCAGGTATCTATCTGTCTTATCCCCCTACTAGGCTGAAGTTCCATGAGGGCAGAAAATATGTCTTCTGTAAACTTTATTCCTGACAAAATAAAATCCCATACAAATATCAGTTATTTTTATTAAATAATTATGGGATTTTGAGATGGAAGAGGTCTTACAACTCATTTAGTCTGCATCTGTCTTCTTACCAAAAAAGAAAACAGGAAGACCCAGAATAGAAACTGACTTGCCTAACAGTTAGGACAAGGCTCTGTACACAGCATGTATTTAATAAATCTTTGTTGAAATTAGTTCAAATTAATTTTTATTCAGACTATTTAATATCCCTCGTATGATCTTTCTAGCAGATGTCCTCCAACCCCTCCCATCCCCATACCTACCAGAATGCTTAGTCACTGTTTCCAGAGACTAAATTGGAGCTTGGGATGAGTCTGTTTCTAGCCACATGTGACTTAGGGGATTGGAATGGGGTATGACAAAGAGTTCCCTACCTGGGCTACTAAGCCAAAAGAGCTGATGATTTAGGGGACTTTTTAAAAAGAAGAGACAGCTTCCAGCTGAGTTCTCGGGGTTGCAGTTCCCCAGGTAGCAAGATATGATTCCAGTGAGGCACAAAGAAAGACAAATGGTTGTAGCTACCTCACCACCACTCCATGCATTCAACTAAGGTGAGCTTGGGGAGGCTGTGAAGATGGGAGATAGAAAACAAAAAAGATAATTGCTTGTTTTCTCCTGATCTTAAGTAAATTAATATCTTAAGAGAAATACAAGGTCCCAATGACCTCCTAAGTATGAAAGAGAAAAGGCTGTCAATGTGCCTTAATGGAGTCCACTGAGGCAAGGTATTTGTGACGTCAGGGCAGAGAAGTATCATCCTTCTCTATCCATCACTAGGATCACATCTTACTACCTAGAGAGACACAGCTCATCTAAACTAGCTGGAAGTTGCTTCTTCTTTTAAAAGTTCTCCTGGACTACCAGTTCTCTGGCTCAGCAGCCAATTAGAAAACTTTGTCATATCCTACTGCAAGCCCTTAAATCACACATGATTGGAAGTAGGGACACCTCAGGCTTCCATGTGGTCACCAAGGTTGACGACTAAAAATGCTGGAGGGGTGGGGATGAAGGAGATTTACTAACTTCTTTTTTTTGAGGGGGGAAGGCAAGACAATTGGGGTTAAGTGACTTGCCCAAGGTCACATAGCTAGTAAGTGTGTCAAGTGTCTGAGGCCAAATTTGAACTCAGGTCCTCCTTACTCCAGGTCCAGTGCTCTATTCCCTGCACCACATAGCTCCCCCTAACTTCTTTTTGTAAAAATAGATTTTATTGATATCTTTTGCTTTTTCACATCACTTTTATTTCCTAGTATATTCTTCTCCCACCATTCCCAAAGAATCATCACCTATAAAATAAAATTTAAAAAGAAGAGGAAAAAAATTCAGTATTAACAACTAACACACTGAAAAAGTCTGACATAATTTTCAGAGTTCTGTACCCATAGTCCTCCACCTCTGGAAAGAAGCCGGAAAATATAGCTTCTTATGTTGGGACCAAATTGGGTCATTATAATTTCTCAGCATTTATTTTTTTAAAATAAATTTTATTGATATATTTTCCTTTTCTCATCACTAAAATTTCTCCCAATATCTCTTCCTCTTATTTATCACATTTTTTTTTCAAAAAAAAAAGAGAAAGAGAAAAAAAGAGATCAACACTCTGAAAAAGAGTACCTCCAACTTTTACATTAACCTGAACTATCTCTCAGCTGAATGCCATATATATACATTTCCCCCCTCTCTCTCAAAGTTTAAGGGACTCATATTTGTTATAACCTGTTTTTCTTTTCATCTACCAATGTGCCCTCCTCTTTTCTTCCATCCCTCCCTCCCAATGATGCCAGCTACCCTTCCCAGATGGTGTTTTCAGCACCACCACAAACCACACCCCTACTGTGTTCTTCCAGACAGTGTCACTGACATACGCCCACACTCCACCTGTACTTTTCAGGCTCACGGAGAGAAACAACGCTCCTGGGAATCTGGAGACCAGCCAGAGGTCAGAGCACAAAGGAGCATCTGTCTCTCAGATTTAGTCAAGGAACTTCTCTGTGAACCTCCTTGCAGCCGGAATAAACCAAATATTTATAGAATTGGTGAGCCCTGGAGATCACATACTTTTTTTTTTTTTTTTAAGAACTGGAAGGAATAAGGATCATAGGCCTAGAGGGGGAAGGGACCTCAGAGTCCCTTTAATCCATAAGCTTCCCCACCCCCCAAACCCCACACTTACCATTTTACAAGTTAGAAAACTAAAGCTCCTAGAGGTTAAATGACTTACCCAAGGTCACAACGGTAGAATTTGAACCCAGCTTCTCTGAATCCAGAGCACTTTCCACTAAACAGTGCTATTTCCTGGGTAGCTAGGTGGCACTAAAGTGCTGGGCCTATAGTCAGGAAGACATGAATTCAAATCCAGCCTCAGACACTTAGCTGTGTGATCCTGGGCAAGTCACTTAACCCTGTTTGCCCCAGTTTACTCATCTGTAAAATGAACCAGAGAAGAAATGACAAACCACTCCATTATCCATGGGATCACAAAGAATAATACGCAACTGAAATGCTATCTCCCTCCACCTTAGACAGCTATGCAACCCTGGGCAAATCATTTAGCCCCTATTTGACTCAGTTTCCTCAACTGTAAAAAAAAGGATCATGATAGCACCTACCTTCAAGGGCTATTGGAAGGATAAAATGAGAATAATTACAAAGCTCAGTGCCTGCCACATAAATGCCTCTTGGTACATACTTCTTTCCCCTCTTCCTTCAATACGATCTAGTAGTTCAAGGCCCTTGTTAAAAGGAAGAAATAGAAGCTCAAAGAGGACCTGGCTTACTAAAGGTCACACAGCCAGTCAGTAACAGGTCCAGAATTAGAACCCAGGTTTTCTGACTTCTAGCCTAGGGCTCCTTTTTCCTCTACACAGACACTGCTCATAGGACACAGACAGAGACAAAAGATAAGTTCATTTCTGTACAAAGGGAAGTTCTATCGCTATTTTTAAAAATCCCTGTAGGTCATGCTGCAATGGTACCTAGAAAACAAATTTCATGCCCAGTCAGAGTTAGCAAGTATCAGTACTTGGCAAGAGGATAGTTGAATAAGGAAGAATAGTGTTTGGCAAGGTAATGGGCATGCCATAATAGGGTGTGTCAAGTATTCAAAGCATTCCACAAAATCCTAAAAATCTTAGAGTTGTAAGGGACATAGAGGTCACAGAGAGGCAGCTAGCAGACTGGATAAAAGGCTGGATTTGAATAAAAGTCAGGATTTTAATCCTGCCTCGGACATTTACTAGCTGGTTAGCCTACAGGGAAAGTCTCTTAACTTCCCTGGATCTCAGTTTGCTTATCTGGAAAATGGGCATAATAATATCATTAAATCCGAAAGAGTTACTATGAAGCTTGAATGAGATACTTTATACTTTTTATAAAGTACTTGGCACTCTTTAAAGATGATTTATTCTTGTTATTGGAGTTAGAGCTGGTCAGGACTGTGGTGCTTGTCTAGGTTACCTCTCTCATCTTACAAATGAGGGAAACTGAGACCTAGACAGGGAAAGTGATTTATCCAAGATTATATAGCTAATAAATAGAGATATGAGATTCAAATTAATGTCTCATTACTCTAAATCCATGTTGAGGTTACTTGGCTTAAAAGTCTCACTGAGATCATCTCTATCTTGCAAATAAATATATAAATAAGTCCTTCCCTTGACCTGACATTTTCCCAAACTATCAGTCAATCTTTCTCCTTCTCTTTACTGCTGAACTTCTAGAAAAAGTTTCCTACACTAACTACCACTTCTTTCTCACCACCCACTCCTCAACCTCTTGCCCATCTGGTTTCCATTCTAGTCACATTTACTGAAATTGTTCTCTTCAGTGACCCCTTATCTTCCAAATCCTACACCCTTTCTTCAGTTTTTATCTTCCACAGTCTTTCTGCAATATCTGACCCTGTTACCCACTTACTATTCCTTTGTGATACTCCCTTGGTCTTCAATAGCATCATTCCTTCCTTGTTCTCTTCCTTTTTTTTTTTTTTTTTTGCTTTTTGGAGGGGAGAGGGCAGAGCAATTGGGGTTAAGTGACTTGCCCAAGGTCACACAGCTAGTAAGTATGTAACAAGTGTCTGAGGTCAGATTGAACTCATGTCCTCCTGACTCCAGGGCCGGTTCTCTATTCACTGGGCCATCTAGCCCCCCCCCCCCCCCCCCCCCCCCCCCACTCTCTTCCTACTTCTTGAACCATTCCTTCTCCATCTCCTGTTCATCCTCCTCTTCCAGTATCTTAAGGGAGGTTGCCCCCCAAAGCTATTTCTTTGGCTTTCTCTTTTGACCATACTTTCTCACTTGATGATTGCATTTATTCTTCATGTATTCATTTTTATTTATTCTTATTTT
Organism: Petaurus breviceps papuanus; assembly: GCF_028583685.1. Lineage (NCBI taxonomy): Eukaryota > Metazoa > Chordata > Mammalia > Diprotodontia > Petauridae > Petaurus > Petaurus breviceps. The sequence goes on from NW_027187316.1 coordinate 5,283,715, forward strand.
ATTCCGTTATGAAACAAATTCCTTCTAAATTTATATCATAACCCCCATCTCTCCCCTTCACTTCACTCCTGCTTTTCTAACTCCCTGCAGGATGTCCCCAGCTGGATTCCCCACAGTTGCCTCAAATGAAACATTTCCAAAGCTGAAGATATATCATCTTCTCTAATCTTTCTAGCTTGGTCATTTTAGTGGATGGTACCAACACCCTCACAGTCACCCTGACTACCTTGATGTTGTTGTCTCAGTTTGATAGCACAAGCTGGGAGGAATTTATGGAGACTGACCATCACAATGGTATACCAAATGTTTGCTTGGAATTGCACAACTAAATGGAGGTGGAAGAAAAGAGATTAAATGTTTTTTAACACTTTTTTTTGTTTTTGTCTTTTTGGAGGGGGAAAGGCAGGGCAATTGGGGTTAAGTGACTTGCCCAAGGTGACATAGTAACATGAAGTGTTAAGTGTCTAAAGCTGGATTTGAACTCAGTTCCTCCTGATTCTAGGGCTGGTGCTCTATTCACTGTACCACCTAGCTGCCCTGAGAAGAAAAGATTAAATTTTAGGAGGCTTTATTAGGGTACAGATTTTTATTTTTATGTTTATTCAATTACTACTAGGTAACAATAATGCAAGACTTGAAGGGTAATAGATGATTTTAAAATATACCTCTTTGGTGTACCAAAGCCTGATTTGTAGGCTGAAGGCCTCCTCTCTTTCAGAAAAAGCACTCTCTGAAACAATGTATGGTTCATCCTTTTACTAAACTACTAAGTGGTTAAATGTGGTCATGAAGGGGAACTGAAGGGTAGTACTGGGTCAATTTCCTCTACTCTCAAAATATTCCTTCCTTGAGTCATGGATCAGAATAGGAAAAATGCCAGTAACTTCTTGCCTACTTGCACACTCCTTTTGTGTGTGTGTGTGTGAGAGAGAGAGAGAGAGAGACATCTGCCATCTTTGATTTTTCCCTACTCCTTGCCCACATCTTGTTAAAGCCCTGGAATTCCTACTTGGGGATGCTTCTTGCATCCATCCCCTTCTTTCTGTTCATACTGCCATCACCTTATACAGGATCTCAAATGAAGAGCAGAAGGCTCCTCAGAGTCTCAGAACTGAACCTCTGGTCCAAGCCTCTTGTTTTACAGACGACGAACCTGAAACCTCAGTCCTCATCACATCTTGTCTAGATTGATGCAGTTGCTTCCTAAATGATTTATCTGCCTTTGGGATCTTTCCTTCAGGGTTATCCTTCACACAACCACCAAAATCATCTTACTAACACACAGGTCTGATCATGTCACTCTCCTGCTCAAAGGTGGTCAATGAGTCCTTATTTGTTGTCGTTCAGTCATTTTCAGTCATGTCTAATTCTTTGTGACCCCATTTGGGGTTTTCTTGGCAAAGATACTAGAGTGATTTGCCACTCCCTTCTCCAGCTCATTGTACAGATGAGGAAATCAAGGCAAACAAGGTAAAGTGATTTGCTCAGGGTCATACAATTAGTAAGTATCTAAGCCAGATTTGAACTTGTCTTCCTGACTCCAGGCCTAATATTCCATTCACTATGCCACCTGGCTTCCCACTATGTCCTAGGTACTTTGCAAATACCATCTCATTTTCTTCTTCTTCTTCTTTTTTGCTTTTTGGAGGAGGAAGGCAGGGCAATTGGAGTTAAGTGACTTGCCCAAGGTCACACGGCTAGTACATGTTAAGTGTCTGAGGCCGGATTTGAACTCAGGTCCTCCTGACTCCAGGACCAGTGCTCTATTCACTGCACCACCTAACCACCCCAGATCTCATTTGATTCTTATAACAACATCGGGAGGTAGATAGTATTATTATCCTCCTTTTACAGTTGAGGAAACAGAGATTGGAACAGTTTAAGTGATTTGCCCAAGGTCACCTAGCTGCCTTGGCTCTTTGTTACCTCTAGCATTAAATTCACATTGCCCAGCTCTGTGCTGAAGGCCCTCTATGACAGAATTTACTCCTACTTAGGAGAAGATAGGTGATACTGGGTTTAAAGTCAGGATGACCTAAGTTCAAATCTAGTTTCAGATAATTACTTGCTGTGTCACCCTGAGCAAGTCGCTTAACCTCTGTTTCTCTCAGTTTCCTCAACTGTAAAATGGGGATAATAAAATGCACCTTCCTCCCAGAGTGGTTGTGAGGCTCAAATGAGATACTGTAAAGTGCTTAGCATAGTTCCTAGCATGTAGTAGGTGCTATATAAATGCTTATTTCCTTCTTTCCTACTTTCACGACATTATTTCCCATTGTTCTCTTTTACATACCCTATATTCTAATCAAGTTGAGTTATTAGCTATTTTCCTTGTTTCATTCTGTCATCTCCCACCTCTGAGCCTTCATAAGCCATCCTCCACACCTGAAATATGCTTTCTTCCCATCTCCACTCATTAATATCCTTCTTTCTTTAAGATTCAGCTCAGGTTCCACAACTTTCACAAAGCCCTTTCTGTTTCTCTTCCTCCTCATATTTCTTTTTCTTCTTTTTTGCTTTTTGGAGGACAACTGGGGTTAAGTGACTTGCCCAAGGTCAGACAGCTAGTTTTTGTGTTAAATGTCTGAGGCCACATTTGAACTCAGGTCCTCCTGACTCCAGGGCTGGTGCTCTATTCACTGCACCACCTAGCTGCCCCAAAGAGAGAATCTCTCCTTCTTTTTGGTCTTTTTTTTTCCTATTACATTTATTATTATTTATATATATAAATATAAAATAATATTTATTATTATTATTATTATATTTTTAAGTGTCTATTTTTTTAATTAACTGAATCTATTTTCTCTCTCTTTCATCCCTTCATCCCACTGGGAGGAGAAAAAGAAAAAGAAATTTCTTAAAACAAATATACTTAGTAAAGCAAAAGTAATTTCTTCATTGTGTTTTTAAAAAATGGTATCTCATACCATATTGTAAAGCTATCATTGTTTCATCTTTGGCCCTTTGGAATAACGAATTGTATCAGTCACAGATTTTGTGGCTTTCAAAATTGTTTCTTTGTAGTGTTGCTATCGTATATATAAAATCTTCTCCTGGTACTACTCATGTCATTCGTCATTGGTTTATACAAGTCCCCCAAACCATTCATTTTGATAATATTGGTGTTATAGCATAAATTGTTCTTCTGGTGCTACTCTCTTCCCTTTGCATCAGTTCATATAAGTCTTTCCAAACCTCTTTGAGATCATCTTTTTCCCCATCTCACAGTGCAACAGTAATCTTTTGCATGCATATGACACAATTTGTTTAGCCATTTCCTATCCAATGGGTTTCCCTTTAGTTTCCAACTTTTCTACACTGTAAAAAGGGTTGTTTATAAGTACTTTTTGTACATAAGGGACCTTTTCCTCTCTCTTTAATCTTTAGCAGTGGTATGGCTAAATCAAAAGGCATGTGTGATTTAGG
>NW_027187316.1:5289640-5339773 GCF_028583685.1 Petaurus breviceps papuanus
CATATAGGTTATTTCATCTGAGTCTCACAACAATCCTGTGAGGTAAATACTATAGATATTCCCATTTTACTGATTATAAAACTGAAGTTCAGAGGCCAAGTGACTTGCCCAGGGTCACACAGCCAGTTTCAAGGATTTAACTTCAGATCTGAACCAAGTTCATCCTGATTCTAACTCCATCATCTTGCCCACTACATCCCAATGCCTTTAAAAATATGAGAATTAAACATCATAGAGGTAGAAGGGAGATGTTGCAAGGTAATGTACAAATGCCAAATTATGACAGATTCCAAGGAATCTGAGGAAGGAGAGATCCCTATGCACCAGGGAGATGAATGAAGACTTCATGGAGGTAGAAGGATTCAGATGAGCCTTGATAAGTGGGGAAGGGCATCCTAGGTAAGGGGAAAGGTGTGAACAAAGTTGCGGAGGTCGGAATGAACATGACATTTTTTTTTCCTGAGATAGAAAAATTGATTGACCTCGTTAGAAAGTAGAATACATGTTGGTATTAGATGAGGTTTTATAGGTAAATAACACTATAAATGTCAGGAAGACAGAAGCACTGCCTTATACCTTCTTATACCCTCAGTAGACTAGCATATGGCCTTACAGATTCTAGGTGTTCAATACATCTCTGTTGATTTGCAGGAGAGATCCCAAGAGACAAGAGAGAGCCACAGAGCTAGGGATATTCATATTTGCAGACACATTTAACAATCTAATTGAACAAGAATTTAAACACGTGCAGAGCACATATACAAAACCTTTTTCTTCTTCCTTCTCCTCCTCCTAACCTCAGAGACAGCTAGGTGGTGTGGTAAATAGAAAACTGAGCATGGAGTCAGAAAGACCCAAATTAAAATACAGTCTTAGACAATTATTGTGTGACCCAGGACAAGTCACTTAACCTCTTCCTACCTCAGTTTCCCCAAATGTAAAATGGGGATAGTAATAGCACCTACCACCCAGAGTTGTTGTAAGGATCAAATGAGATAATATTTGTAAAACACATATTAGCACAATGCTGGGTAGGTTCTCAGTAAATGCTTATTTCCTTCCTCCTGAGGAGCTAGGTGGTGAAGAGGATAAAGTGTCGAGCCTGGAGTCAGGAAGACTCAGCTTCCTGAGTTCAAATCTTGTCTCAGACCTTTACTAGCTGTGTGACCCTGGGCCAGTCACTTAACCTGATTTATCTTAGTTTCCTCATCTGTAAAATGGGCTAGGGGAGGGAATGGCCAACCACTCCAGTATCTTTGCCAAGAAAACCCCAAATAGGGCCACAGAGAATTGGACATGACTGAAATGATTGAACAATAGCAAAATTCCCCCCCCACCCCCCCCCCCCCCCCCCACCAACGGTTATCCCCCACCCATTTTTCTCCTGTGCTCATTGTTAGTCCAGTCTTTGGCATTATTCTTTAATCCTTCAGAGTCAATAACAAATGACCTAGACACCTTTCTACCACCTCTCATTTTCTTTCTGGAGAAAAGGGACTGCTTTTCAGCTCTCATCATTTGCATTGCTTATTATTTACTGGATCCTCCCATCTGGGGTAGGCTTCTCTTTGTCCCTGTGTCTCTACAGGAATGATCAGCTCAACTGTCTGAAGGTACAGTCATTTAGAAAAAGTCAGTCAGTCAGAAATAACAATTTGACTGATGACCTTCCAACTGGATAAAAGGATAGATACTTCACAGATCCCTACAGCTAGATGGGAAATTACAAAAGTCATGCAATGTGGTGGTCACAAACTCAAATTGCATATTTGTTTTACCTCTGTAGCACCTGGGGCCCCTCATTGTGAGAAGGGTTTCTTTTTTAGCTCTGTTTGGGTTCCTGATATTACCAGGATAATCAGCTATTCAGATTTGAAATCTACACACACATGCACATGGGCACATACACACACATGCACATGGGTACACAGATGCACACACATGCACAGAGCACACATATATGCACATGGCACACACAAGGGGCACATAGACACACATGCACGTGGGCACACACACACATATGCACATGGGTACATGCACAGGGGTGCATAGATACACATGCACACACGCACAGGGGCACATAGACACACATGCACACACGCACACACACAATGCTTCTTTAGCTCCACCAAACCAGGGTGACCATGAGTTCATAGTAAACATCATAGGACCACAGATCTTGCACCAGAAAGGACTTCAGCAGCTACCTAGTTCTACCTCCTCATTATAAAAAATAGGAAACTGTAGCCCAGGACTGGTTAATTGACTTGCCTGTCCAAGGTCATACAAAATGCTTAATGAAACAGAGTAATTAAGCAAAAATTGGTGATGAATCAGTTATTGGACATTCCAACACCTAAATGACTATTGATACTACATTGTTCTCCTAAGGATCACTCCCATCAGTTCCCAATTAACCAGATTGTCACCTCAATAGGACAGAAGGGCAATAAATCAGTCTTTCATGGAAAGCTGTTAGTAAAGCTATCCTACAATTCAATGGAACACCAGGCTTCTTGGGCCAAGAACTGGACAGGCATTTAAACCCCCCAGAAAGGTCTTGAGAGCACTACTTCCCAGTACAGACATGATGCTGGTGATTAGAACACAGGCAATGATTTCTTCCCTTCCCTCCCTAGCTAACTCTTGTTTCTCCAACCCAAAGTTTCATCCTTTGAGAGACTTCCTGCTTGGCCTCGTACACTTATATACCACTCAACTCCATTGATTTATAATGCACCATTGTCCTCCTTCACAAAGATTGTTTGACTTTGTTGCATATTTGTCTAAATAAAGGGGCAAAGGGCTGTACAATATAGCGTGGTGTTGTTGAATTTTTTCAGTCGTGTCTGACTCTTTGTGACCCCATTTGGGGTTTTCTTGGCAAAGGTACTGCAGTGGTTTGCCATTTCCTTTTCCAGCTCATCTGACAGATGAGGAAACTGAGACAAACAGGGTTAAGTGACTTTTTCATTCCCTAATCCACTGTGGGCTTGTGAAACCTGATCTAGCCAAAGGATCATAGCTTCACAAGTAAAAGTTACCTCAAAGGTCATCTGGTCCAATCTCTTCATTTTTACAAATGAGGAAACTTATGTACAAGAAGATTTTGTCAGATCGTTCAAATAGTAAGCAAAAGAAATGGGATTTGAATGCAGATCTTTTCTTTCCAAGCCAACTGTCCTGGCCACTGTAGCACCTCCTCACTAAGGGGAAAAATGCAGTCCAAAGAGGGAAACAATTCAAAGCCACACCCTTAGTACATAGCCAGTTTGGGACCAGAAGTCAGATTTCCTTTCCATGTGCATGTACATAGAGTATCAATCATCACTTTTCCATTTCCCTCTTTCTATTGGCTGCCAATTCTAAATCAATAAATCAATCACCAGACATCGATTAGCTAGCTATTGTGTGCCAGGTCCATATTGAAGATATAAAGACAAAAATGAAACAGTCCCTGTCCTCATGGAGCTTACATTCTATCAGATATAAAGGGTCTTGTGAATCCTAAGTGGTCCCTAATGGGGTCAGAGGAATGAACAACTTTTACTGTTCCAACAACTGTGGGCTTCATTTTCCTCTTCTCTAAAATGAGGGGATTGCACTAAATGATCTTTCAGGCCCCTTCCAAAGGTAACATTCTTTGATTCTGTTCTGTGATTCTGTGAACACAGCCCTGGGTGATACTCAAGGGGCCAGCAGTACCCTGGATTTCATCTGCTCAGAATGAGAGTGGCCTATTCAGTTCAAAGCCTGGGAATTCATTCTCCACTGATGTCAGATATTAAGAAGGAAATACAAAACTCATGTGTCCACTTTGACTCTTAATCTGTCTTGATCAAGCTAAATCCCGGGGTGTCAACGAGCTAATATGTTAAACTAATCCCAGCTGATGGGAAAAGTCTTTCCATCCCCACTCTGGGAACAATATGAGTCATAGAGGTCTTCTGAAGACCATAGCCTTTTACCCATAGGTGACTCTAATGGATTTGTGACTACCTATATATGACTCTAATGGGTGTCCTTCTGGACTGTAAATTCCTGTAGCTTGTTATGTGTAAACTTTGCATCTCCTAAAGTTTCTAAGACAGTACTCCGCACACAGTAGGTATTTTATAAAAGTTGAATGAATGATTAGGTTGAAGTTAACAAGAACTTAAAAGCTCCTACTATGAACCAGACACTTAGTTAAGTTCTAGGGATGCAAAGAAAGGTAAAAATAAAACATTCCTTGCCCCAAAGGATTTTACAATTATATTTACAAACATATATGTGTGTATGTATATATATATATATATATACATAAATATATTTACAATGTATTTACAAACTCATAAGAATTTTACAATCTTGGGGCAGCTAGGTGGCACATTGAATAGAGTACCGGTCCTGGAGTCAGGAGGACCTGAGTTCAAATACGACCTCAGACCCTTGACACTAAAACTAGCTGTGTGACCTTGGGCAAGTCACTTAACCCCAATTGCCCTACCTTCCCCCCTCCAAAAAAAACCCAACAACAACAACAACAAAAAGAAGAGGTTGACAATCTGTATAGAGAGAAAACATATACATTTGTATAAAATAATTATATGGAACTTGAAACCCAGAGTAAAAATCCTGCCCTTAGACACTTACTAGCTGTTTGACCCTGGGCAAGTCACTTATCATCACTCAGACTCAGTTTCCTCAACTGTAAAATAAGGATAATAGTAGTGCCTAATTCATAGAGTGTTGTGAGGCTCCAATGAGATAACATGTAAAGTACTTTGCAAAACAAAATTGATAAATAAATGTTGTTTAGTTGTTTTAGTCCTGTCTGACTCTTCGTGACCCCATTTGAGGTTTTCGTGCCAAAGATAATGGAGTGGTTTGCCATTTCCTTATCCAGCTCATTTGACAGATGAGGAAACTGAGGCAAGCAAGGTTAAGTGACTTGCCTAGGGTAACACAGCTAGTCAGTATCTAAGTCTAGATTTGAACTCAAGTCCTCCTGACTCCAGGTTCAGCGCTCTATCCACTGCATTATCTAGCTGCCCCATGATGATGATGATGATGATGATGATGATGATGATGATGATGATGATGATGATGATGATTTGTGTACAAAACAAATATGACAATTTTGTCCAGGAGGCACTAGCAGCTGGAAGGATCAGAGAAGGCTTTGTGTAGGGCTGAATGAAGCTTTGCAGGAAATGGGATTCTAGGAGGTAGGAGGCCATACATTCCAGGCATGGAGGAAAGCCTGTACAAAGGCACTGAAGGAGGAGATCATGGCCTCACAGGTGGAAACTTGAGTTCTACACATTAGGCCTTTTACCCTGCCTATCTCCCCAACCATCAATGAGTCAGGAAAGAATAAATTGTTATCCAAGCAAGTGTAGAACTCATCCCTTTTTGATGCACCAAATTGGCTATCAGGAAACTTTGCCTCGACTAGAGTCTCAAGGCTTCCAGCCAGATGGGGCTGGCCACTTCTGAATGTCTGGAGCTCTGGACTTCGTAGAAATCTTCAGCCCCTTGATTTGACAAATGATATTCTGAGTGGAGGAGGTTTTGCATTTAATACATATCATAAGAGACATCAGAGCTATGCTCAGGAGATCAAATACTTTTCTCAGCTAAGAACGTTAGCATTATCCCTATTAATATCTCTTAAACAAAGACATTGGATTCCCTTCCCCCCTCCCACTCTATGATCTCAGTTTATTAATGGTACAGTCAAATTCCCACCAACCCCCACTCCCACCCCCTCGAGCTGGCTTCACCACAAAGGCTCATTCCAGCCTGATGTATATGCTCAGTAGAATGCACCTACTTGGCACAAGGCTGATTCTCTGAAATCTTCCATCATCATAAATTAAAGAATCAAATAGCTGAACTCCATCCACTCAAAACCAGAATGAGAAAAGCGATGAGGGAAGCGGCCTCTTACTGCTTTGACTTTATTTTGTTCCAGATGCCTAGGTATTTTACTTAAATTGAAAAATCAAAGATTTAAGCAAAGAGACCATTGATCGCCCCATTGTTCAGTCCTGAGGAAGAGGAAAGAACAGAGGCTTTGGAATCAGAAGCCCTAAGTGTAAATCCTGCCTCAGTTACCTAATACCTGTGTAACCTTGGATAAATCATTTCATCTCTATGGGACTCAGTTTCTTTTTTTTTTCTTTTTGGAAGGGAGCAGGTAGGGCAATTGGGGTTAAATGACTTGCCCAAGGTCACACAGCTAGTTTTTGTGTTACGTGTCTGAGGTCACATTTGAACTCAGGTCCTCCTGACTCCAGGGCCGGTATTCTATTCACTATGCCACCTAGCCGACCGGGGACTCAGTTTCTAAAGGCAGCTCAGTGGTGCAGTGGCTAGAGGAGGCAGGAAGTCATAACTCTTTAGTTCAAATCTGGCCTCAGACACTTACTAGCTGTGTGACCCTGGGCAAGTCATTTAACCCTGTTTGCTCAGTTTCGTCATCTGTAAAATTGAGATAATCACAGCTCCTACCACCCAGGGTTGTTGTAAAGATCAGATGAGATAATGTTTGTCAAGTGCTTTGCATAGCAGTTGGAACATAGTAGGTGTTTAATAAATGTTTGTTTCTTCATCTTTTAAATGAGGGTGTTGGACTTGATGACCTCAAAGTTCCCTTCCAGCTCAAGAACTATGATCCTTTAAGAAGAAACTGAAGTTAAAGAGGAAGAAAATAAGCTATTCTCACCTAAATAGGGAGAACCAGTCATAAAGCAATTTTTTTTTTATATCTAGACTTGGGTTCAAATCCTGAACATGACACTGCTCTATTGACCTTGGGCAAGGTGGCATTTATTAAACACCTACTAAGTTCCAGACACTGAATCACAGGATCATAAATTTAAAATTGAACTCAATTCAGAGGCCATCTATTCCAACCCCCTCAATTTGTCGGTGAGAAAATTGAGACCCCGAGGCAAGAAGTGCTTTATTCAAGATCATATAGTATAGGTAGCAGAAGAATCAGGGAGGTATTGGAAGAGTCAGGATTTGAACTCAGCTCCTCTGGCTTCAAGTCTAGTACTTTGTACTATACTATACTCCTTCCCTCTCATGTAGCTAGCCTGCCTATCTTCCTCTGTCATTTGGATGGTTAAATTAGGATAGTTACTTGGACAGAGTCTGAGGCCTGAAGTCAGGAGACACTTGAGTTCAAATTCAGACTCAAACACTAGTTGTGTGACTCCAGGAAACTCAGTCACTTAATAATCTCCCAGCCTCAGTTTTCTCACTTGTAAAATGGGGTCATACTAGAACCTATCTCACTGAGTGTCATGAAGATCAAATAAGAAAATAAATTTAAAACTCTGCAAAATTTAAAGCTGTATAAATGCTATTGTCATCATCATCATTATTATGATTACTGAGAGAATGATTATTAATAACTTGATTATTAATATTATTTATTATAATGATTATTAATAACTTATTATTTGGGGAGATTGAGAGTTCTCCCTTTTTCTATCCTCATCTCAAGAGTTCAGTCTCAGAAGGTCATCCTCTATCCAATCCCACCCAACCTTACAAGGAATCTCTAGTAGAAGGTGAATTCCATTCAATCAAGCTTGGGTGGAGACAGACCCTTTTGTTTAAATTACAAGGCTGGGGTGGTCTGGGTATAGAGATAGTCTCTCTGACCAAGGGTGACGTGATGTCACTCTCTGCTCTCATTGTAATATTCATTTTGACATTAATTGTTATTTAATTGCTAAAAGCCTAGGTCCTCCACTGCATCTTGGGCCATCTCCAGTTGTCCTGATCTCTATCTGGCTGCTGGACCCAGATGACTCTGGAGGTAAAAGTGAGGCTAGTGACTTTGCACAGCCCTCCCTCACTTAAATCCAATTCACTTGCATGTCATGGCATCATTTTTCTGATGCCATGGTCCTCTTCAAGAATGAAGGACAAACAGCAAGCAAGCAATTGTTAACCTATCAGTATTGATTCCCACCCTGGGGAACACCTACTCTTCAAAGAGTATATAAAACTGTGGGCCCACCTGCCATGATTGTCTTTGGTCTAAAAGAGACTTAAAATGACCACCCTTTTACTAAAATGTTGGCATTATTAATAAAACTATTAAATTACCCATGATTATGTCTCTCGAATCTTTTTAATCACCACATTGCCACACGCTGATATAGGTCAGCAGAAGAGAAACTTCGCAGCAGGAAGAACTCTATAGTGCCTTTCAAATTGTACCCAAAGGGATAGCCAGGCTCTGACCACTGGACCTATTCAATTACCCCAATGTCTGTGGTCCAGGAATGGCCTAGACCCCGTGAAGCCACCTGGGAGGGTCAGTCTGGACTGATGAAATTCACCTACCCAGAGTACTAGCATCCAAAGGAAAAAATACATAGTAAGCAATTGCCTGTATGACTGTATGTTTTCCCACAACAGAAAAATTTTTTTTTCAAGGGTCACCATCTAGGAGTGTTTATACCATATGCAGGCCTCTTCTATTACTTTCTGGTCTCTTTATACAAGGCAAAAAGTCTCCTTTAGATTGTGTGGATACATGCAGAGATAAAAGATTTTGTTTTTAATTCTCATCTTCTCTAGGAAAGAGAGAAAAAGAATCCTGAACTGTCAAACTCCAAAATGCACTTTTTTTATACAGAGAAAAAGCCAACCTCACTCCTGAGTGGGGCCAAGGATGGGTGGGCATGTCTGCAAGCCAGTCTTCCAGTAGAGGGGAGTATTACACAGGGGCCCTATGCTTCAGCTCAGACTACCGGCAGCCACCAGGAATTTAAAACCCAGACTCAGATGGCAAGCAAATGTGCAACCCTCTTTAATCTAATGAGGCCTCAGCAGGAACAGAAAACTGTTTTCAACACTAGGACCAAACCAGCCTAAGATGGGCTAAAGGCCTATGCACATGTCAGAGAGTGGCTCAGTAGGAAAGTCAAAGCTGGAAATTCAGAGATTCCATCCAGGGACCCCTCTCTCCCTACTTGAATTCAGCCCCACAGGATTTTCTCCTTTTGGATTCTACTCCAGCTTGAAACTATTTTCTCAGGTGGTTCTCTCAGAGGCAGGCAGACCCTAGCATGGCTTTCTAACATCAACAACTTTCAGCCCCTCCAAATTCAATAAGGACACAAATTTGATTGCTTCTTAGGCACCTTTCCCCCACTATTAACTTTCTCTTTTTAGAATCTATTTTTTTTACGTTTTATTGACATTTTTTTAAATCACTTGGCATCACTTCTCAATGATTCTCTGTCCTTCCCAGATCCCCTACTTGTAACAAAGAAACAAAACCATGCACTAGCCATATCAGACAGTGTGTATGTCCATCATTCCACAACAATAATCTATCAATTCTGGGTTGATGTTTCGTTATCAATGCTCTAAAGTTACCAACTTTCAAGAGTCTTTTGCAGTTCTTGTGTCCTGTGTGGTTCAACTTCCAAGAAATGCCATTTAAAAAAAAGGCTCAGGGGTCAGAGGACCTAGGTTCAAAACCCACCTCAGATGTTTATTACCTGTGTGACTTTAGGCAGTTACAAAAGCAAGGTAGAGGAACATAGTCAGTTACAACTTTAATGGGCCTCAGTTTCCTTATCTATAAAATGAGGGGATTCAACCAGATGGCCTCTATAATTTCTTTCAGCTCTAGGTCTATAGATAGTCTAGTAGTGTATAGATAGACAGACAGACACACAGACACACCGATAGATAGATAGATAGATAGATAGATAGATAGATAGATAGATAGATAGATAGATAGATAGATAGATAGATAGTATATAGGAAATAGGAATTTACCTGAATACTTTCTCCCCATTATTTTTAAATGATTTTACTCTATATTAGCCCCCAGGCCCTGTTCTGATATTAACCTGCAATAATTATCTTTGAGAATCTCATCTCCATTAACTTAAGTGACTCGTCCAGAGGAAAGGGGTAAAGTGAGTTGGGTTTTAGATTTTCTAATATCTCTCTCTTTTTGTAGAAAGTTACTGAATTCTTAGAAAGTGATGATTATGACAAGACTGCTTTAACAAAATCATGTTAATGTGAGAGATAAGCAATGAAGGGGAAGAAGAGAAACTAAGCACAAGAGGCCAACTGACTTTGGAACCAGAAAGGCCTGGGTTCAAATCCTTTCTCTGACTGTTATTAGCCATGTGGTTCCAGGAAAGTCATTTAATCTCTGTGCAGCTTTGTTTCCCAGTCTGTAAAATGGGAATAATGATAACTGCATTTACTTCCTAGATTTTTTAAGGGTTAAATGAGATTTCAGTCTTTTTCAGTTGTGTCTGACTCTTTGTGACCCTGTTTGGGGTTTCCTTGGCAGAGATGCTGGAGTGGTTTGCCATTTCCTTCAACAGTTTATTTTACAGATAAGGAAACTGAAGCAAAGAGGGTAAAGTGACTTGCCCAGGGTCACATAGCTAGGAAGCTTTTGAGACCAGAGTTGAACTCTGCAATATGAGTCTTCTTGATTCCAGGTCCACTGCCTTACCACCTAGCTGCCCCATCATTAAATGAGACAATCTACACAAAACACTTTATAAGACATAAATGCTACATACATGGGAGGTGTTATCATTATGAAGAAAAAGGTGAATTAGAATGTGATTAAAAGGGATAAGGAATAAGCGATTTTAACAGTACTTACTATGTGCCAAATACTATGCTGTCTTTTACAAATATTATCTCATTTAATCTTCACAACAACTCCATGAGTTAAGTGCTGGTATTTTTTCCATTGTTTAGTTAAGGAAACTGAGGGTTAAATGACCTCATCCAGGGCCATATACATAGTAAGCATCTGAGACTGGATTTGAACTCAGACCTTGACTCCAGGTCCAACATTCTATCCACTGTTCCAACAAGAGGTGTCTGTGGTATTTACATGATAAATTTTATTTTGGGTTTTCAAGCTTAAGGCTTAGAGAAGGAATGGCAGTTTCTAAATGCCAGTCTAGTGTTTGGTCACAAGCCTGGGGGGAGGCGGGGTGGGGAGAACATATTGGAGTCTCTCACAGTTATGTACCTTCAACCCAGGGGATGATGTAGGAGAGAGGTAGGAATATGGAGAGAAATAAAATGGGGGGGGAGGGGACAACTGGACAGTGAAGAAAGAAGGTAGAGGAGAAGAAACCTCTCAGTCAGTTGCCACTTTTAATTGAACTAAAGAGAAATCCATCTTATGAGAGAATACTCCAGAAGTAGCTCAGTAGTACTTTTTAAGGCAGAAAGTAAGCAAGCAAGAAAGAAAAAAAAAAGGAAGGGAGAAAGAAAGCAATCAAGAAAGAAAGCAAGAAACAAAGAAAGAAAAAAGAAAGAGAAAGAAAGAAATATGTGTAGAGAGGTCAGGGAAGAAGGAAAGAAGAGGCATGCATATACTATGCTAGAAAAATAATGTTTTAAATTTTTTTTCCTTAAAATTGAAGGGAGCAGAGATAAACGTGGAGGAGAAACTGGATTGATGATATAAATAAATCAGAAGTCATTAAAGTTGCAAGATGCTTTGAACTTTTAAGAGGAAGTTGCTACCATACAAACAAAAAATATATATTTCTGATAACCATTAAGTACTGTTGCATAAGAAATAGAAATTTAGAACAAAATCTTTTTAATCAGCCTTAAGAGTTATTATTTCATCAATGGAATTTAGAGATCACCTAGCCCAGGGGTGGGGAACCTGCAGCCTCCAGGTCACATGTGGCCCTCTAGGTCCTCAAGTGCAGCCCTTCGACTGAATCCAAACTTCACAGAACATATCCTTCATAAAAGGATTTGTTCTGTAAAACCTGGACTCAGTCAGAAGGCTGCACCCAAGGACCTGGAAGGTCACAAGTGGCCTTGAGATCACAGGTTCCCCACCCCTGACTTAGTACAACCCCCATTTTACAGATGAGGAAATTGAGACTGAAGAAAGTTAAGTGCCTCTTTAGTTCACACAGCTGGTGAATGATAGGGCCAAGACTAGACCCCTGGTCTCCTTGCTATCAGCTGAACTAATACTGAATCCCATCAAATATCAGTGGTGGTATGTATAAGACTTTTTTCATGCTTAAAATATCTTTTATTCATGAATTAGTTATTTCTTCTTTTGAATGAATAAAATTGTTTCAGTGAACAAATTAATTAAATTTAAATTAAATAACCTATTGCCTATTATATGTAGCCCATGGTTCCCACCAACTAACTGTTGAGATTCAAGTTCAAATCATAGAGATTTTTGAATGATGATTTACCCATCTTTGCCTCATTTCCCCCCTTATGATTACAATTCTTCCTTTATAATTACAGTTACAAAAACTGAGTAATCTGAAAGTAATTCAGAGAATGGTTCTCAGTTGCTCAACATGCTAACAGATTCAGGCAAGAATGGCCTTCAAAATAGCAAAAACTTTAATCATAAGAGAAGAGAAAAGTAAATTAACAACAACAGCAAAATTCCAACCATATATGGCAATGAGTTTTGTTTTATTTCCCTCTACTCAGAGTAGTTTAAGAAATAAACCCCTTAAGAGATTCATGGCTCCTATGGGGCAAAGGGAGCTAGGCCAGGTGGCTCCTACAGTCCTGATGATTTGTGGAAAATCTCACAAGCAGGGGCTGGCCCCTTCGCTGGGATCATCAGCCACTTTCTTTCTATATGGAGGGTGAGGGTTTGATGTCTTTACTTTTTTGTGTAGTTGTGTCCAACCCTTTGTGACCCCATTTGGGGTTTTCTTGGCAGAGATATTGGAGTGATTTGCCATTTCCTTCTCCGGTTTATTTTATAGATGAGGAAACTGAAGCAAACAGGTGAATTGACTTGCCCAGCGTCACACAGCTAGTAAGTGTCTGAGGCTGGATTTGAACTCAGGTCTTCCTGACTCCAGGCCCAGTGCTCTATCCAATGAGCCACCAGCTGCCTCTAGTGGAAAAACTAGTCCTGCCAATATCTGTTGTCCCAATTTCTTTGCTCAATCAGCTTTTCACTGAAGGTACCGGCTTGGTTTGTCTAAGGCACTACTCCCAGCTCATGGTTATACTGGCCGCTACACTGTCTCAGATCATCTATAAGACAAGGCTGAACATGATCAGCACAAAAGAGGGCCCCAGATACAGATTTCTAGGAAATAGTAAGGAAGAAGAGATTACTTTTAGCTGGAGCAATCAGGGAAGGCTTCACAGAGGATGTGGGGCCTAAACTGAATTAGTATCACAGACTTTTAGAGTTTCTGGATAAAGCCCCAGAGGACGACTCCCTGAATCTGTCTGTCCCTGAAGAGCATTGAGTTTGACAACATTACAAAGAAGTCCTCCAGCCTTTGCTTGAAGGTCTCCAGAGGAGGGTAAGCCTATTATCTCCAGAGGGCATCTGTTCCACTTTGGGAGAGTCCTAATTGGAATTATTTCTTGACATCACTACAAAATCTACCTCTGTGCAATTTCCACCAACTGACTGTTGTTCTACCCACTAAGACCAAGCAGAATGAGCCAGAACCTCTTCCACAGAAGAGCCCTTGGACTGAAGGCAAATCCCATGGTCCTCTCCCCACCCCAAGTTTTCACTTATCCATGTTGTAATCAGTAATTCAGCCTTGTAATCTTATATGGCAGGCTCTCCTGTTCCTTCACCAGTCTGGTCTCCCTCCACTGGCGGTGCTTCAGCTGGTCAATGTCCTCTCTGTAATATGGTGCCTAGAACTGTCCACAAAACTCCAGATACTCATTCTTTTACTTGAAGAAAGAGTAGACTTTTGACAGGCAGAGAAGAGGACGTGCATTCCACATGTGTGCAATAGCCTGAAAAAATGCACAGAAACCAAAGACAGCCTATAAAGTTCAGGGAACAGCTAAGAGTCCAGTTTGGCTGGGACATACAGTATGCAAAGGGGAGTAGTCTGAAAAATAACCTGAAAAGTTCGATTATAACTGGATTGTGGAAGACTTTAAATGTGGTGATTAGGAGTTTGTGTCTTATCCTATAGGCAATACAGTCAAATTCAACTAGTATTTTTTATTAGGCAATAGGGAGTCATTGAATGTTTTTGAGGAAGGCAGTAGCATGGTCAGATTTGAGCACTGGGATGATAACGTGGCCCAATAAATAGAGTTCCAGGCTTAGAGTCAGCAAGATTCATTTTCTTGAGTTCAAATCTGGTCTCACACACTTACTGGCTATGTGACCCTGGGAAAACTACTTAACCCCATTTGCCTCAGTTTCCTTATCTGTCAAATGAGTTGGAGAAGGAAATGGCAAGCCACTCCAGTATCTTTGCCAAGAAAACCCCCAATGGGGGTCACAAAGAGTTGGACACAACTAAAAAGACCAAGCAACTACAGCAAGAAAATCTGGCATCTTTGTTTGGAATTTAAAGGAGGGAGGGAAGCGGTTTTTCTAATAGCTCAGTTGGAAGAGAGCCTTGGGAATGGAGAGAAATGATTTGTTGTTCAGTCATGTCTGACTCTTCATGACCCCATTTGGGGTTTTCTTGGCAAAGATATTGGAGTGGTGTGCCATTTCCTTCTACAGCTCATTTAACAGATGAGGAAACTGAGGCAAACAGGGTGAAGTGACTAGCCCAAGGTCACACAGCCAGTAAGTGTCTGAGGTAGGATTTGAACTGAGGAAGACAAGTCTTCCTGACTCCAGGTCTAGCTCTCTATCCACTGGGCCACCTGGCTATTTCACCTTCCTATTTTAAATAGATATCAAAAAGTTAGGTTGTGAATGAATTAAGAGGGTCATGGGAAAGTCCAAGTGACTAACAGACTCTGAGCCTGTGACATAGGGAGAATGATGGTATTACCCTATTTTCATGGAAATAAAGAAAATAAAGCAAAGTCAGTTGCTGGAGGAAGATTAAAACTTCAGGGCTAGACTAATTAAGTCGGGGTGATGGCAAGACAACCAAGTAGAAATGCTTGTCAGGCAATTCAATATTCAGATCAAGAGTTCAGGAGAGGAATCTGGGTTGGAAACAAATAGCTGGAAGTCATCTGCAAAAGAGCCAGAGTTATTACTGTACGAGATCTCTGACGGGAAGAGTGTAGGAAGAGCGAAGTCCCCCAAACATAGCTTGAGGTTGGAGGGTGTAGACTTCTGATTTCATCTGTGTAGGTGGATGTGGACACTCCCTCCAACAAAGCAGATCAGTAATTCATCTGCACCTTCTAGCAGCACTGGAAAGTTAAGTGACTTACCCAGGGTTATTCAGCCAGTATGGGCAGATACAGGGCTTAACGGCATCGTCTCGACTTTGAGGTCAGCCTTCTAGTCCTCATGCCTATTGTTGCTCTTGTTCAGTAGGTTTTTTTTTCAGTCCTGTTAGACTCTTCATGACCCCAATTGGGGTTTTCTTGGCAAAGATACTGGAGTGTTTTGCCATTTCCTTCTCCAGCTCATTTTACAGGTGAGGAAACTGAGGCAAGAAGGGTTAAGTGACTTACCCAGGGTAATGCAACTAATTAGTGTCTGAGGCCAGATTTGAACTCAGGTCTTCCAAATGACTCCAGGCCCTGTCACCTAGCTGTCCTCACTATGCCTAGTTATCTCAAAAACACATCAAATAGGGATGATAAAGCCCTAAGAATGGATATTTGACTAGGAAGATACTCACACGCACACACACACAGGGATTTGGCTAGGGACATATACGCACATGCATGCATACATGCATGTATTTGTATCTACATATATACACCATACATATAGATGCACCTATGTGTATATGCATATATACAGACATGTGTGACTATATGTACATATATATGTATTCTGCGTTTACACAAATGCTAATCAATTTATAAACATTGAAGATTTTGGTAATTACCGGACATATATAGGAGTAGATATAACATATATTAGCATATATATGCTAATTGATTTAGAAACACTGAATATCTTTCTAGACATATATTATTTGTGTTAGCATATAATACATATTAGCATATGTGCTGATTTATAAACACTGAGGACCTTGGTGTTTCTAGACATATATGTTAGCATATATAATATATATATAGTACCTATTAGCATATATGCTAATTGACTCATAAATGCTGAAGATATTTGGTTACTGGTCATAAAAATTAGCATATTTAATACACATTAATATGTATTGCTAAGTGATTTGTAAACACTGAAGATCTTAGTGGTTATTGACCATATCCATATTAGCATATATTTATGTATTTATAAATATATGTGTGTGTATTTTACACATTAGCATATACATGTTAATTGATTTATAAACACTGAAGATCTTGATGGTGGTTACTCTGAAATGTAACCCTTAACCAGCCTCCCAGAGGGATGAAGTGGCCTTTGCAAAAGAGATAACATACTTTAAAGCACTTTATAAACCTTAAAACTTAAATAAATGTCAGTCGTTTTTTTTTTTCCTACCAGTCTGTTAAATAATGTCTCAGCTGAGCTCCCTAGGCTGGCATTCAAGGTCTAGCTCCAAATCACCTTTCCAGCCTGATCACTACTATTCCCTAACTCCAATACCATATTATGTACCCATCAAACTGGGCTATTTTCATTTATCTGAATGGACATTGCCCTTTCCCACCTCCATGTCTTTGCTTATGCTGTTCTGTCAGCCTACAATACTGCCACAACATCTCAAAATCCTGCTTGTCCTTCAAGGCCTAAGTTAACTGCTTCATCCAGGATGTCTCCCCATTCACCCCAGCCAAAAGCTGTCCCTCCCTCTTTGGCTTTCCTGTAACATTTAGCTTCTATCAATTTAATCAATACTATCTTGTACTGCAGATCATTGTGAGACTCTCTTTCCTTTGCTATGGGGGAAGGGGGGAGAGAACAAATGCATATTAAGTACCTACTATATGCCGTGCACTGTTCTAAGAGCTTTACAAATATTATTTCTTTTTTTATTTTTTTTCAAATGCTTTATTAACTTCTGATTTACATCATTCATTTCCACCAGATTTTGAGTTACAAA
This sequence comes from Petaurus breviceps papuanus, assembly GCF_028583685.1. NCBI lineage: Eukaryota > Metazoa > Chordata > Mammalia > Diprotodontia > Petauridae > Petaurus > Petaurus breviceps. The sequence goes on from NW_027187316.1 coordinate 5,306,593, forward strand.
TTTTCTCCCCATTTTTCCCCTACCCACCGACCCAAAATAGCTGTCCCACAGGATATCCCCTCCTCCAATCTATTCTCTCCCATATCTTCTCCCATACTCTCTTCGACTTTTCCAGTGGATCTCTATACCCCAGTGGCTGTATATCTTATTTCCCAATTACATGTAAGATAGTATTAATAATAGTGTATATATAGATATGTATTTTAAACATGTGATTTTAAAACTTTGAATTCCAGATTCATTCCCTTCCTCCCTTGTCACCCACCCTTACTGGGAAGATAAGCAGTTCAGTATAGGTTGTACATGTGTAGCTAATACAAAACATTAACATAGTAGATATATTGTAAAAGACTGACTATATTTCCCTCCCTCCTATCCCACTTCCTACTTGTTCTATTCTCTACTTTTATCCCGTCCCTTTTCAAAAGTTGGTGCTTCCAACTTCCTTCCCTCCCCAGCCTCCCCTCCCTTCCATCATCCCCCCTCTCATCCCCTTCCTCCCTACTCTCCTGTAGGGTGATATACCCTATTTAGTGTGTATGTCATTCCTTCCCTAAGCCAAATTCAATGAGAATAAGATTGACCCATTCCCTTTTGCCTTCCTATTCTTCCCCTCCATTGTGTACAAATATTATTTCATTTGATCCTCCCAACAACCTTGAGAGGCAAGTCCTATTACTAACCCCATTTTACATTTGAGGAAACTGAAGCAGACAGGACTTAAATGACTTGTCTAGGGTTATACAGCTATTAAATGTCTGAGACTGGGTTTGAACTTCGGTCTTTCTGACTCCAAGCCTAGAGCTCAGTCTAGCTACCATTAGGGTAGAAGCTAAATCTTAGAAGACTATGTATACCCTTTAGTAACCAATGTAGAAGGAGGCAGTGTGGAGCAGTGATCTTGGAGTCATGGAGATCTGGGTTCAAATACCACCTCAGATGACTAGTAGCTGTAAGTCCCTGGGCAAGTCTCTTAACCTCTCTGTGCCTCAGTCTCCTTTTCAGTAAACTAAGGAGTTTGGACTTGATGGTTCTTTACAGATCTAAACCATTAATACTAAAATCCTAACCTAGTATCCCACAAGTAGTAGGCCCTCATTAAGTGTTTGTTGAATGATAAATTAAACTATTAATTAAAAACTATTAAGCTACTCATTAAACTATTAATTTTAAGAACTACTAATTAAGCTGTTAATTACATTGTGATTTGACAGCTTGGCAACTTTGACAACATCCCCCCACTTCCACCCATTTCACATTCACGTGTCTATGTCTTTCCTTATTTCTTTCCATTGAAATCCTTCTTCCTTCAAGGCCCATCTTGGTCACAACAGCCTTGTCCCCTCCTTCTCCTTCTCCTCCTTCTCTTCCTCCTCCTCCTCCTCCTCCTCCTCTTCTTCTTCTTCTTCTTCTTCTTCTTCTTCTTCTTCTTCTTCTTCTTCTTCTTCTTCTTCTTCTTCTTTCTTCTTTTATGTGACTCTTCATGATCCCATTTGGGGTTTTCTTGGCAAAAATACTGGAGTGCTGTGCCATTTCCTTCTCCAGCTCATTTTATAGATGAGGAAACTGAGGCAAACAGGGTTAAGTGACTTGCCCGGGGTCACGCAGCTAGTAAGTGTCTGAAGCCAGATTTGAACTCAGGAAGATGAATCTTCCTTGGTTCCAGCACTCTACCGTCTTACCACCTAGCATGCTGGGTTTACACTATGAAGAAGCTGCCCCATGCCTTTCTGAATCTTATTTTTCTTGACTCTTTACTCTCATCACACTTTATCCCTCCTGAGCCTTAGCAAGGAGCAGCACAAAGGACACAGGATCATTATCATGTCAGAGGTGAGCTCTTTGAGGGCAGGGGCTGTATTTCTGTCTTTCTTTGTATTCCCAGCTTTTAGCTTAGTGCTGGCACAGATTAAGTACTTGATAAATGATTGTTGACTGACTTGAGCTTGAATCCTGGATCTGCACTTTTTAATTTATTTTGATTTTGGAAAAGTTGCTTAATTTCCCTAGGCCTCAATTTCCTCTTTTGTCAAATTAGGGGGTTAGACTAGATGACTTCTGGAGTTCCTTGTAGCTCTAAATCATGCTCCTTCAGGGCCTTGTTCTTGTCTTGGCTGAAAAGAAAATCTCTGCTCATCTGTTAATCTTTCACAAGTAAGGACTGGAATTTTAATAGGCCTTTCTGGACAGATGTTGCCATCACCCAAAGGAGAAGTATCTAAAGCTGGGAACTGTAAGCATTGTGATGGTCTCTGGGAGTGGGACTAACTAGTCATATCTTCAGCAATTTGCAAAACAATTTGTTGGTCTATGTGTTCAACAGTGATAGAGTCCTATGGATTTATATAGCAACTGACTTATGTATTTGGATTATGAAGTCTTTGAGAATCTCAAAGCACTCTATGACACTGTAATTTGGTCATCTTTAGAAAATATTCTCAACTGTGACAACTGCCTGCCAGGAAAACCTTGATGATTTTGGAATTTTTTATAGAGAAGCCCCTAAGTGATAAGCACCTCGTGCTGATTATGTAGGCAATTAAACCTCAGGAGTTTATAGGAGCCCTTTAAACACCCAGTGAAACCAAGAGGCGCCTTCAACCCTTCCCTTGTAGAGTTCTTAAATTAGAAAGATGGTAATTAGCAGAATGAATGAACATAACATGGACTCTGTCTTTGAGGCATCTGTATGGCTCTTAACACAGGGCCCTGCACATAGAAGGACTTGTTGGTTAAAGGAATGAATAATTTGAAATGCAATTAATTCTATATTTGGGGATGATCTTGTTTGGGTTTAAAATTTTTCTGTGGGCCTGGCACAAGGGGATCTAATTCTGCTTCCTCTTTCTCTGCACTTGAGAAAACATCAGAAAGCCTGAACAGAAGGGCTTAAGGTATGGGGAAGTAGAGCTAATGGTGGACTGTTGTGTGCTGCCTGAGAAAGATAGCAAAAATGAACCAATCTCCTGCAGAAAAGGGGAGGGGACCACAGAGGGGAGAGCAACGTGGAAGGACCTTTCTATCACCACTGCCAACTGAAGACCAGTGGCCATGGATGAAAGCCGGCAAGGCAGCCTCAGGGAAAAAAAGGGGTACCAAGTGCAAGGTAGATCAAACTCCCTGCTACCATCTTGACCACCACTTCCCATCAGGTCCCAAGGGAGCTAGCCCAGGTTCTTCAGCCCAAGAGCTACAAGAATAAGGATAACCTCTGACTATCTCTGCTTCTAACACTATCACTACCACCACCAGCCCCCATTATCCAGAGAAGAAACCCTTTTGAAAAGAGGGCTAGCCATCCTCTATACAACCAACACCAACCACAGACCAAGTACCACCAAACAGTAGGCAGGCCAAAAAACCCAGGGCACAGCAATACCCAGCCCCACCCAAAGACCACCTACTCTCCTTCTAGGCTTTACATAAGAAACAACCTTCATACAGAAACACCAGGAAGCTGAAGCTGCCTCCCTTTGCAGCTGCTTCAGCCCCTGAACTCCTCAGTAGACATGTCTACTGATAGCACAGTCATTGAAGGCCTTACCAAAGTCCTTGGCAAATGATTTCATGTAATTAATCATGGTGGTGAAATCCTACAATCTCATCTACCATGGGGGGCTGAGGATGAAGCATCTCTTGAGCTCAGGAGTTCTGAGCAGCCATGGGTTAAGCTAAGGAAGTCCAGAATCAACATGCTGACCTCGCAGGAGGGAGGGCCCAACAAATTGCCTCCAGAGGGGAGAACTGGCCTAGATTGGAAATGGAGCAGGTCACATCTCCTGTGCCAATCATTCTCATGAGTAACAACTGAACTTTTAGCCAGGAAGGAAGGAAGGAACAAATGAAGGAATGAAGGAAGGATAGAGGAAGAAAGGGAGAAAGGAAGTGAAGAAGAAAGGAAGAAAACAAAGAATAAGAGGGGAAGGGAAAAGAAGGACAGATGGACAGAAGGAAGGGAGAGAACATTCTCTAACTGACCTTCACTATGACAAGTCATCTAATTTCTCCGGGCCTCAGTTTTTTCATCTGTACAATGAGAGAATTGGACTAATTAATCTCTTTCATCTCTGAATCCTATAATCCTATGATTCAAAAAAAAAAAAAAAAGAGCAGCCATATGGTACAGCAAGATGTTGTAGGTCTGGAATCAGGAAGGTCAGAGATTAAATTCAAATTCAAACATTTCCTAGCCATGTAGCCCTGGGCAAGTCACTTAACCTCTCTCTGTTTATGTTTCCCCATCTGTAAAATAAAAATAAAAACAGCACTCTCTCTCAGAGTTGTTTAAAGTGCTATATAAATGCTAGCTATTATTATTAGTTACAGGTATGGACAGAGAGCATCTCATTAGCCTGTATGTTAATAAATACAAAGCCAGATACCACCAGTCAGAGATCTGTGGCCCTTCTGGGCAACTATGAGCTCAGGGCTTTAATATAGGTCAAATATCCAAGATAGATATAAATTTCCTTTCCCATTGCATTGGAAACTATAGTGATTCTCACAGAAAGGGTGAAGATGACCTGGGATCTGGGAAAATCAGGACCTCCAATACAGGAAAGTATTTTCTTGGAAAGGCACACCTTCCAGAAACTCTGAGATAAATTCTGTGGGTCTTAGTTTCCTCACCTGTAAAATAAAATGGGAGCTGTATTCAGTTACCTCTATGATCCCTTCTTACCCCTAAATCTAAGAGCCTGAGAGTCTACCATTGGCTAATAGCTGACTTCACAGCCCCAGGCCAAACCTCCACACCCCAACTGAACAGGGATGACTGCCCTTTGGCAAAACTATGACATAAATGTTGTAATGCTTGTTAATAGGAAAAGACATAACCACAAAAGAATCTGCCTGTTCACTGTAAGTCAAACTACTATGACTGAAATGGTGAAATGAGAACTTGTTAATGGCTTTCTTAAAACGTGAATGAAGAATGCCTTCATCCAGGCTATATTATTTATGGTATACAGTTAGGTAGACAACATATAAAGCTTATATTTTGGTAAAAAAAAAAAATGTATGTATCGATATATGTCTGTAGCTAGGTAAGGTATATATGTGTATCTGGGCCCAGATCATTTTCCATTTGCATAGACGATTAGTGCAAAAATTGGCACAAATGGACAATGAATTGAGCCCAGATTTGAACAAGGTAGGGAGAGAGCAAGTTGAATTACTTTCAAGGGAGTTCTTTAAAAATATTGCAAATATGGGACAGCCAGGTGGCGCAGTAAGTAAGAGCCCCAGCGTCGGGAGACCCGGAATCGTTTCAGGCCTCAGATACTTGGCACCCTCACAAAATAACTGGCTGTGTAACCTTGAGCATGTTACTTAACCCCGACTGTTTTAATTAAAAAAAATATTTCAAATATTGTTACATGACCATGAGTCATCGAGCATGACAATCTACGAAGATTTAAAAAGGAGTATCTCTTAGAGGGCAACACAGTATTAGCAGGTGGTAATAAGCAAAAAAAAAGACCAAACAAATGAAATTAGGAAATAGAACTGGATGAAAAAATGTAATCATAGAAATAGCTGATCAAAAAGAAGATGGCTTGAGCTCAGTAACCATGACAGCCTTCCATGATGACTCTGGACATTTAGGACAAGAAAAGACTCTGGACATTTAGGACAAGAAAAGACTCTAGATCAGGGGTCCTTCTTACACACCCAGCTTGCCTGATTCAAGGTCTAGTACTCTATAAAATCATAGGTTTAGACCTGGAAGGGACTTTAGAGGCCATCTGTTCCAACCGCCTCATTTGACAAATGAAGAAACTGAGGTCCAGAAAGTTTGTGTGACTACTTGCCCAAGGTCTCATATGTAGCAAGTTGTAGGTTTGGGTGTTGAACCCAGGAGTTGAACTGACTCCAATGCTCCTTTCCACCATATACTAAGCTGCCTCTCCAGAATAATGCACTATAATTATTTGTTGCTTGTAATGAGACAAAAATCATTTCTGAGATTTAGCAGTTATTATACAAGATTTGCAAAAAATTATACTATCATTTCTAAACTGTAAAGATCAGGCTAGAAGGAACCACAGAAGAAGGGTAGAAATTCAGAAGCTATGACTCAGACAAAGAGAACATCTTGATCTGTGGGTGTCTTTTAGAGGTTACTGGAATGAGAGATATGATCAAGCCTTTGGGGACTTAATTAACTGCCTCACCCATGCATCAGAGCTTGCCATGACCCATCAAAGTAAGGTTGGACTAATAAGTGGAGGGCAACAAAAGATGGTCCCTGAAAAGTTCCCATCCATACATTGCCACTAGCCAGCTCTTTTCTAAGAATAACCAGTGTGGAGATAACACGAACCAGTATTCTGATGGAGATGAGATAAATTACCAGCATGCTGCCAGGGACTATATCTTTACATTGGGGCTACCTTTCTTTAAAGGAGACACCTTGATCAAGGAAAGAAACTAAACCCAGCTACATTCACATCTGCTATGGCCCTACTAAAAGCCTCAAGATTCTAAATGTCACATGTTGCCTACATATGGCATTCAAAGCTCTTCACAGCTTGACCCATTCTTATCTTTCCAGTCTTCTTACACATTACTCCCCAATTCCTGCCATGAACTATGTGATCCAGTGACACTGGCATCCTTGCTGTTCCGCACACAAGACACCACATTCCAGAATCTAGGCATTTTCACTGACTGTCCCCCATGCCAGGAATACCCCCCCTCTTCATCTCTGCCTCTTGGCTTCCCTGGCTTCCTTCAAGTCCTAAGTAAAAACTCATCTTCCACAGGAAGTCTTTCCCAATCCCTTTTAACATTTGCGTCTTCTGATTATTATCTCCTATTTATCCTGTATGTATCTCATTTGTTCAGGGTTATTTTCAAGTCCTCTCCCTTAGAGCTGGGTCCCCTCCATAGACTGAGATCCTTGAGACCAGGGACTGTTTTTTGTTTGTTTTAAAATTTATTTAATATCTTATTTTTCCCAAGCTACATGTAAGAACAATTTTTAACATTCATTTCTAAAACTTTCAGTTCCAAATTTTTTCCCATCCTCACTCTTCCCACTCACCCATTGAAAAGGCAAGCAATGAAATATAGGTTATACACATGTAGTCATGCAAAACATTTCTATATTTGTCATATTGCAGAAGAAAACATAGGCCAAAAAAACCTCAAGAAAAATAATGAAAATCTTAAAAAGTATTCTTCCATCTGTATTCAGGCACCATCAGTTCTTTCTCTAGGGATGGATAGCATTTTCATCATAAGTCCTTCAAAGTTGTCTTGGATCATCATATTGTTGAGAATAGCTAAGTCATTCACAGCTGATCATCTTACAATATTGCTGTTACTTGGTGCATGGTCCATTTCACTTTGCATTAGCTCATCTAAATCTTTCCAGGTTTTTCTGAGAGCATCCTGCTCATCATTTCTTATAGCACAATAGTATTCCATCATAATCACAAACCACAACTAGTTTAGCCATTCCTCAGTTGATGGGCATCCCCTCAATTTCCAATTCTTTGCCACCAGAAAAGAGCTGCTATACATATTTTTGTATGTATATCAACTTTTCCTTTTTGTTTTTTTTTTAATCTCTTTTGGGATAGGGATACAGACCTAGTAGTGCTATTGCTAGGTCAAAGGGTATGCATGGTTTTATACCCCTTTGGGCATAGTTCCAAATTGCTCTACAGAATGGTTGAATCAATTCACAACTCTACCAACAATGCATTAATGTCTCACTTTTTCACCACTCCACCATTCACTATTTTCCTTTTCTGTCCTATTAGACAAACTAATAGATATGAATTAGTACCTCAGAATTGTTTCCATTTGCATTTCTCTAGTCATTAGTGAGCTAGAATGTTTTTTAAATATGGATTATAGATAGCTTTGATTACTTCATCTGAAAACTGTTCATATATTTTGATCATTTATCAACTAGGGAATGGTTCTTACTTTTATAAAATTGACTCAGTCCTCTATATGTTTGAGAAATGAGGCATTTATCAAACTTTTTTTTTCACCGTTTCTATTGCTAACTGTATTTTCCTCCAACCTATTTCCCCCATTTATCCTATTCTCTCACTCCTTTCACCCTGTCCATTCTCAAAAGTGTTTTGCTTCTGACTACTCCCTCCCTCCGTCTTCCCTTTTATCACCACCCTACCTTCTCTTATCCTTTTCCCCTCCCGCTTTCCCATAGGGTAAAACAGATTTCCATACCTAATTGAATATGCATGTTATTCCCTTTATAAGCAAATTCTGATGAGACTAAGGTCCACTTGCTTCTCCTCCCCTCCCTCGACTGTAAAAACTTTTTCTTGCCTCTTTTATGTGAGATAACTTATCTCATTCTATATCTCCCTTTCCCTTTCTCCCAGTACATTCCTCTCTCATCCTTTAATTTTATTTTTTAGATAGCATCCCTTCATATTCAACTCACACCTGTGCATTCTGTCTATAGATATGCCTTCTAATTACACTAATAATGAGAAATTCTTATGAGTTACAAGTATCATCTTCCCATATAGGAATATAAATAGTTGAATGTTATAAAGTCCCTTATGATTTCCCCTTCCTGTTTACCTTTTTATGCTTCTCTTGAGTCTTGTATTTGAAAGTCAAATTTCCTATTCAGTCCTATTCTTTTCATCAAGAATGTTTTAGTCTTCTATTTCATTGAATATCTACCTTTTCCCCTCACGGATTATACTCAGTTTTGCTGGGTAGGTAATTCTTGATTGTAAAGCCCCTTTGCTATCTGGAGTATCATGCTCCCAACCCTCTGATCCTTTAATGTAGAAGTTGATAAATCTTGTGTTATCCTGATTATGGTTCCATGATACTTGAACTGCTGCATGTTGGTTGCTTGCAATATTTTCTCCTTGACTTGGGAGCTCTGGAATTTGGCTATAATATTCCTTGGAGTTTTCATTTTGGGATCTTTTTCAGGAGGTAATTGGTGTGTTCTTTCAATTTCTATTTTGCCCTCTGGTTCTAGAATATCAGGGAAGCTTTCCTTGATAATTTCTTGAAAGATAATATCTAGACTTTTTTTTTATCATGGCTTTCAGGGAGTCCAATAATTTTTAAATTATCTCTCCTGGATTTATTTTCCAGGTCAGTGGTTTTTGCAATGAGATATTTTACATTACATTGTCTTCTATTTTTTTTCATCATTTTGTTTTGTTTGATTGTTTCTTTATTTGTCATAGTCATTAGCTTCTATTTGCTCAACTCTAACTTTTAAGTAATTATTTTCTTCAGTAAATTTTTGTGCCTCTTTTTCCATTTGGCCATTTCTACTTTTTAAGGCATTCTTTTTCTCATTGGCTTTTTGGGCCTCTTTACCATTTGGCCTAGCCTGTTTTCTAAGGTGTTATTTTCTTCAGTATTTTTTTGTGTCTCCTTTACCAAGTTGTTGATTCATTTTTCATCATTTTCTTGCATCACACATTTCTCTTCCCAATTTTTCCTCTACTTCTCTTACTTGATTTTCAAAATTCTTTTTGAGCTCTTCCAAGGCCTGAGACCAATTCATATTTTTCTTGGAGGATTTGGATGTAGGAGTTTTGACTTTGTTTTCTACTTCTGAGTGCACGTTATGATCTTCCTTGTCATCTTCAATTTCCTATGGTCAGAATTTATTCTGTTGTTTGCTCATTTTCACAACCTATTTCTTGAGTTTTAACTCTTTGTTTAAGTAAGACTCTGCTTCCAGGGTGGAAGGTGCACTGTCCCAAGTTTCAGGGGTTTCATGCAGCTGATTTCAGAGATACATCTAGGGACCTGTAAGTTTTCAGTTCTTCTCAGGTGGTGTGATGTAAAGAGATGTGTGTTTAGTACTCTCCTGACCTATGCTTTGGTCTGTGAACAACCACAAGCAGCCTTTTCTGCCCTGGAACTGTGCTGACGTCCCCACTCCACTGAGGCCACAAGCCCTGCTGTGCCAGTGTTCCTCTTCACGCTGGGACGGCCACCCAGGACTACAGCTCAGATTCGAGTGTGGGCAGAGCAACAGAATCTGCCTAGGTGTTAACAAAGAGACTCCTATGATTTCCTTCTGACTGGTTGTTCACCCCTTTTACCATCTTGTTTTATGTTTTGTTTTGTTTTTACCTTTCTTTGTATCTCTACCACTTAGCATAGTGCCTGGCTTTTTAGTAGTAATTTAATGATTATATATAGAATAATGGTATATCTAAGGAGGAATAAATGTTTAAAGAAGACAAGAACGTTGTCAGTCAAAGCTATCTTCTTCTGTCCTGTGTTTCTAATGTTTTCTTGAAATTTAGTGAAGTTTCAAGACACCCAACACTGGGTGCTAATTACTGGAGGGTATGACAGAAATTGAAAAGGCACATGAAAGTCTCGGTATCAGACTCAGCAAGAGCTATTGATTTAGGTGGTAGGGAGAGTGCCTGAACCCTAAGGGGGGAAAGAGGTGGATTTTTTAGGATTTTTACCTAACTTAGGTAAAAATAATGGCTAGGGACCTTCCATTGAGAAGGGCAGCTCTGGAAGCTATATTGGTGCCTGAGCAGCCCCTTGTGTGTGGCAGCCATTGGAGAGCAATGAAGCTAACACCAGAGCTGTGAATGTATTGATGAGCCCGGAAGCAAGTTGACCCCAGAGGTCTTACTTCAAAAGAGTGATGACGTTTCTCAGAAGCAACCGTAGAATCAAGTAGATAAGACGTTAGCATCAGGCAATGTGGTAAAGAAGCTATTATCAGCAGCTTCTGAAGTGGAGAGTGGCAGCAGAGGGCAGATAACAATTACAGAGAGAAACGGTATAAGGCATGGATTCAGTGAATGACACTGAATGATGAGATGAAATGGAGCTATCCTGGTAAGGGGGCTTTGGGACCCTGTTGAACTGCAAGAGGGAACTAGCCAATTTCAGGGAGATGGGAACATAAGAATTCAGGCAGGAATTCTCCCAGAAATGACTCAATGCATTTGCTACTGAAGCCCTTCCTTACCTCAAAGCACGAGAGCTTTATTTGTTTGTCTGTGTTTTTGAGATTTGCTACCTTTCCTACCAGTATATTTCTTCACATCTATTTATTTTATTTTAATTTATGGAATAAAACAAGCATAACATAGTATAATAAAACTATGTATAGTTTTATAACATAACATATTATAATATTCCATAACATAGTATAATAAAAAATATGATTGAGCATGAAGCTGCAGATCTATTATGTACATGATATTCTTTTAAAATATATAATAACTGTATAAATATTTTTTTCTTCTCCCCTCCCCTATCTGTATCTAGAGAAAGCACTTATACATAGATGTATAGAATAATTTTACATACAAACACACATATATCAATCTGTGAAAGACTGTACTCATTATATACAGGGGATAAGACTGAGAATGATCCTCCTACCTGATTTTCTCTGCTACATACTTGATATTCTGTTGCAATTGAATACTTTGCCATTTGATTTAAGTTTCCTCGTGACCTATTGTAGAGTAGACACCAAATGGCTTCCTTCAAGTCCCAGCTAAAATCTCACCTTCTACAGGATTAATTCTAATGCCTTCTTATATTTATTATTTCATATTTCTCCTGTACATAGTTTATTTGTACATGTTTGTTTCCATGTTGTCTTCCCCATTAGATCATGAGCTTCTCAAGGGCAGATGCGTTCTGCCTGCCATATGACTGGCACTTAATAAACGTTGTTGATTGATTGGTTGGAGCCATTCATTTCTCCCCTATATTGAACCCAAGTGACATAGGATTCCAAAATGGAATGATTGTATAAGGGACTTTGCAATGGTCATCACTGATGGCCTACAATTACCACACCACCACCACCCCACCCAGAACTTAAACACCTGAGCCATGTTCTTGAGGTTATAATAAAAAAGGTCCTTCTCTCAGAGAAGAGGGAGAAGATTTTTCAGAAATAATGATAGGCATGGCCAGATTATGAAGGTGATTAGACTATTCTGTGATGCCCAGGCTACTAAATGAGAATTTCATCTACTTTGACCTCACCAGAGTAGTTTGCTACATGCTAGATAAAAATGCTGAGACTGATGGAGTGAACTTCCTAGATGACAATATAATCATGACGTGAATATTGTAGACAGTCTATAAAATATGTAGAATAAGAATATTGCATATTACATTTGACAATTTGCCAGGACTTCAGATTTTGACTTCGGAAGAAATATAGCCCAGTTTAGTGAGTTCTGCTCTTCTCCCCCAATCTGGGGGCTTGAAAGAACTGCAAAGGACATGTGGAAAAGGAGAATGGGGAGAGAGGAGGCCCAGCTGTGGTGGGAATGGGAACTATTGCTGATTATTGGCGGGAGTGGAGAAGGAAGATGAAGGGGAGGGAGAGTCACTACCAGGATGGGGATCAAGAAAGACTGTTTAAAGCAGAGATGATGGTGGAGTTCAGAGGAATCCTTTTGTGTAATGACAGTGGGTCATTTGTTGCACGGGTCTTAAATCTGCTCACAGGAATGAAATCATTTGTCCAAGATCACATAGGTGTTAATTAGCAGAGTTTGATTTTCCAATCTATAGTCATACACACACACACACACACACACACACATGCACACACACACACACACACACACACATGCACAAATTGGTTTTGAATAAAAGACTGTGGACCAGTGAATAACAGGATGGGAACATGTATAAGAAACCTGTTCCCCTCCTCCTTACCCTTATTCTGTCTTCCCTCTCCTCCCTGCATCTACCTTCATTGTTGTTCAGCTGTCTTAGTCATCCAACTCATCCTGACTCCATTTGGGTTTTTCTTGGTAAAGATACTGGAGTGGTTTTCCATTTCTCTCTTTAGTTCATTTTATAGATGAGGAAACTGAAGCAAACAAGGTTAAGTGACTTGCCCAAGGTCACATAGCTAGTGTCTAAGGCCAGATTTAAACTCAGGTCTTCCTGATTCCAGGCCCTGTGTTCTATCCACTGTACCACCTAGTTGCCCCCTCTTCCTTCCTTCCTCCCTCCCTTCCTTCCTTTCTTCCTTCCCTTCTTCCTTCCTTCTTCTTTCCTTCTTTACTTCCTTCTTTTGTGGAAATCCAGAAGCCTTTTGAAATCACTTATGTTTCTATTTCTGCAAATGGTGAAGCTCTCTCTGAGACCTAGGATGTCAAGGACCTTTATCATTTTGAATTTCAGATGAAAGCAAACTTAACTCCAAGCTCTAGCCCAGTACCTTGCACCTACTTGTTGAATGAATAAACAAATGAATGAGATCATTCTTGTGAGTCTCCCCCACCCTACTTGGTTTCTTTGTGTTGAATTTTTGAGGTGTTCATAGTGAACAGCCCAGGTCAAAGACAAAACTAGGGGAAGGCAAGCTGGGCAGCAGCCTAGGGGGAAAGGCATAGAGGGTCTAAGAGGATGAACTTTAAAAAATATATATTACTTTTTCTCAGTGCAGACATTCTTACTTCAATACTGAGATCTATGATCTCATCTATCTGCACATTGCCTTAAACAACCTCTTATCCTATGAAATTATTGTTCATGTCTTTCTATGGAGGCCTCGTAAAGCGCTCACTGAATTCAGTGCTATAGCTTGGGTGGAGACACTGAGATTACCAAAGTACTGAAATTTAGAGAATGTTGACAGTACTTGCAGTCTTTTTTTTTTGAGGGGGGAAGACAGGGCAATTGGGGTTAAGTAACTTGCCCAAGGTCACACAGCTAGTAAGTGTGTCAAATGTCTGAGGCTGGATTTGAACTCAGGTCCTCCTGACTCCAGGGCCAGTGATCTATTCACTGCACCACCTAGCTGCCCCCAACTTGCAGTCTTTTCTTTTTTTAGCAACTTAGAAACCACTATGCCTAGGACCTCTAATCTTTTACAGAATATAGATTTACAGGCTCATAGATTTAGGGTTAGAAGGCATCTTAGAGGTCATGTCCAACTTACACAGCTGAGGAAGCTGAGTCAGAGTTTGAGGACTTGTCCAAAGTCAAACAGGAAGTAGCAGTGTCAGGATTTGAACCCAGGTCTCCTAGCTCCAAATCCAGCATTCTTTCTACAACACTAATTAACAAAAATAATTAATAAAAATAGTAAGCTACCAGATGGCATGCTTCCTTCCTTCCAACCCCACCTTGGGTGGTAGCTTCCACCAAAGTTGCTTTGTGGTATACTGGGTGTTTCCCTTACCACCAACCTCAACTGATATTGCCTTAAAATGATGGTTTGACAAAGAAGAAATATAAGAATATACTTCTTTCTAGGCAGAGATGGGTAACTATGGATATGGGACATTCATCCTATCATAATTGATTTTTAAATATTTGATTCTCAGGTCTTTATTCAAGCATTTTCCCTCTCTTGGTTGTATAGAATTTATCCTGTATAGAGTTAGTTGTATGTAGTTGTCTCCTCCATTAGACTATGGGCATCTTGAAAATCGGGACTGTCTTTTGCCTTTGTATCCCTAGAGTTTAGCACAATGCCTGGCAAATAATAGGTACTCAGAAAATGGTTTTTGGCTTACTGACTAGTTGATGCTAGTTAGTTTTGCTGAGCTACCTTTTTTTTACTCTTTCTTTGATTCTTTGTTATAAGGGATGGCTCTTGGAGAGGGGAGAAGGAGGAATATATTGGTGAATAAAGGTGATATAGAAAGAAAAGATTCCAGCAAATTGTTTTAAGTTGCTTCAAGCATCCCACTCATGTCTCTTGTTCCAAGCACAAAATGGCTCAGAAACCTTCTTCAGAGCCTTTTCACATTCTGTGCATACTGGAATTGAGCTCAGGCTCTCCATCTGTATATTTTAATGTTAGAAAATTCCTTTCTCTCATAATCCAAGGCTCACTTACTATTGTTATTGAGTTGTTTCAGCCATGTCTGACTTTTTGTGATCCCATTTGGGGTTTTCTTCAAAGAGCTACTAGAGTGGTTTGCCATTTCCTTCTCTAGCTCGTTTTACAGATGAAGAAACCTAGGAAGACAGCATTAAGTGACTTACCCGGGATCCCATAGCTAGTAAGTGTCTGAGGCCACATTTGAAGTCATGAAGATGAGTCTTCCTGACTCTGGGCCCCATACTCTATCAAGTGTATCTCCTAAATGCCTTTATCTTATTATACACTAAGTGTTATAGGGTAGGCTCAAAGCCTCCAGGAGATAGCAACGGTTGGAGGAATCATTTCAAAACCATTCCCAGAGTGCGCAAATCCTTCTCCAGGCTGTACTCATGCTTCTCACTCCCACTCTTCCTGTGACTTCTTCCCCTTCCCCAGCATCCAAAATCATGCAACTGTCCAAATGTCCCCCTGGATTTCAAGAAATTCAGTCTCTTTCCCCACTCGCTCTTCCCCCAAATGATCCCTTATTGCTCTCACTTTTCAGACCCCTGTACACTCAACCAATGACCCCTTCTGGCATCGTCATATGCAAAACTCCCCACCTAAGAGTCCAAGGGGAAAGCAATCAGATTAGAACTGAAACCAAATGTTGCTTTCTACTAACCTGAAAGAGGGCTCACTTTCACCAGGTGTTTTAAATCTTGCCTCCAGTGGCTGATTTAGACTGTGAAAGCAATGGGCCAAGACCTCATGCCCCACGGCTTATAAAACACTGTACTCCATTAGGAGCCAATAAAGGCTGTCAAAGGCAGGGTCGATTATTGGGATATTTATCAACCTCAGCATTCACTCATTCTCTCGGTAAATATTTATTACTTTGCTTCATTCCTTTGGGTCTTGAAAATATTTCAAAGACTTTTTTTGTTTCGTCTCCTGGATCTGGAATCAAGAAGACCTGAGTTCAATTCCAATCTCAGACACTTCCTAGTTGTGTGACCCTGGGTGAGTCACTTGACCTCTGTCTGCCTCAGTTTCCCCAAAAGTAAAATGGGATAATAGTAGTACTTCCCTCTCAGGGGTTCTTATGGAGATCAAATAGAGAAAATATATGTAACCTCTCTTTGCCTATCTCTTTGCCTTATCTGTAATATTGGGATAATAATAGCATCTACTTCCTAGGGTTTTTGCGAAGATCAAAAGAAATAACATTTGTAAAAATACTTTGCAATCCTTAAGGAACTACACAACAGGTATCTAAAAATAAATAAACACCCACAGAGCCTGTTACAGTGGAAGAGCACTGGCTTTCAAGTCAGAGGACCTGGATTCAAATTCTACCTTGGCTATTATCTGTGTGATTTTGGGCAAGTTATTTAGCCCCACCCTGGGCTTAGTGTCCAAATCTGTAAAATGGGTGTTTGGGTTAGATCAGGAGAAGGGAGACTGCTGCCTGGAGGTCACATGTGGACTTTTGACTGAGTCCAAGTTTTACAGAGCAAATCCTTTTATTCACAGGATTTGTTCTGTGAAGTTTATATTCAGTCAAAGGGCTGCACTTGAGGACCTAGAGGGCTACATGTGGTCTCGAGGCCACAGCTTCCCCACCCCTGGATTACATGATCTCTGAAATCCCTTTCAGTTTTAGAGCTATAATCCTAGCACTGGATGTTATTTCTGTTTTACCAGACCCATGATTGTTTGGGGTTGAGGGAATCTCCCACTGGGCTAATTCCCTTTACCCATGTAGATTTTCACTTCTTCCTCAACTTGGATCTTTAGGTTATATGAGGCACTGATAGCTGAATTTTAGTGACTTGTCCAAGGTCACATAAGCAGTATGTGTCAGAGGAAGGCTTGAACTCAGGTATTCCTGACAATGAGCTTATCTCTCTGTTTACTGCATCACATTGCCTCTTAAATATTTGTTAAATAATATTGAAATGGATTTTAGATCTTTGGTACCCCAAAATTGAAAGGCCTATATTTAAAGAAATTTGGTATAGTGAACAGGCAGACAGAAGACCTGGATTCAAATCCTGCCTCTGACATGTATTAGCTATGTGACCCAGACAAGTCCCTTAAAACTCTCAGCCTCAGTTTTCTCACCTGTAAAGTGACATGTGGGACAATAGAAAGAGCTTTGGGTTTTGAGTTAGAAAACATGATTTTGAATCCTGGCTCTGACTATGTGACTGGTGGTAACTTCTCTGAGCTTCAGTTTCCTTTATTTGTGAAAATTAATCGGATTAGATGCTTTCTGAGGTTCCTTCCAACTTGAAAAATCTATGATCCTATTGATCAGACTCAACTTAGTCCAGAAAGGCACCTCTGAGGTCATTTAGTAAAACTCTCCCATTTTACAGATGAGGAAACTAAGGCCTGGAAAAGCTAAGTCTCACACAGGTCATAAGTGAGAGAGCCAGGATTTAAACCCAGGTTCTTTGACTCTATACCAGTCTTTACTGCAACAGCCAATTATTGCACTTCCTTCACAAACTTGTAAAGTAAAAAGTTCAAAAACCTTATGAACTGTACAAAGAAGAGTTATTACTATTATCAGCTAACAGTAAAGGTATCATGGTTCACTTGCAATGAAATAGGAAGTAAGAGTGGGAGCATCTTCAGGAGATGAAAGGACATTGAAAACCTACTACCCAAGTCACTTTACAATTTTTAAAGAGCCAATAGAATAATAAAAATCACCAGTAAGCTATAATCCTGTGACCTTCTCTAATATTTTAGAGCTCGAGACATTTATAGGTTGATTCATTCAACAAATATTTATTGGGAAAAGAAAAAGAGGAAAGTGGAGGAAAAGAAGAAGAGAGAAGGAGAAATAGAAGATGAGAAGGAGGAAGAGGAAGAGAAAGAAGGGGAGAGGAAGAAGAGGAAGAGGAAGAAGAAGAAGAAGGAGGAGGAGGAGAAGGAGGAGGAAGAGGAGGAGGAGGAGGAGGAAGAGAATCAGATCCCTGGTCTGAAAGATCTTGTAGACTCAAGAGGTCAGATGTGATAGACCTAAAAGCTAACTATGGTTCAGGATGTGGTTAAATGCCATAGTGAGTTGAGTATGTTAGGTGAGGGACAGACCTACTCAGTAATAAGCCAACCAAGCAAAAGCAATAGGGAAGGGAGAGGAAGAGTTTCATATTGCTGCATATTGGTGGTACTCAAAAAGTATTCGCTGAATTCATTGGGCTACATAAGCTATACAAAGTGGACCACCAGGAAAGCCCAGGGGGTTTGAGGTTGAACCAATAAGGATCTCAATGTCTCTGTCTCTCTGGATATAGAGCTGACCTACATCCTAGGCCCATCACTGAAGCCAGCTTGAGAGGTAGGCATAGGTCATGCTAACCTCATCAGTCCAGGGTCCCTGATGCCATGTTGACAGGACAACGACCATCTTCCTCTTGGTTACTGTCTCTCGATTCTGAAAATGATTTTGTTGTTTGTTTTTTCAGTTTCCTGTAAACCTTGCCTTGATATGGGGTTTGAAAGTAATCATAAAAGATCACCCTATATCTTTCATTTTTCTTTATAAAAGGGAGCTTGGTCTGCTTGTAGTTGTCATCAAAGTGTTTGCTTTTGAGGTCTTTTATATCTTTTGTTTTCTTGTTTGACTTTTTGTGACTGGGATTTTCTTGGCAGAGATACTGGAGTACTTTTCCATTTCCTTCTCTAGCTCATTTTACAGATGAAGAAACTGAAGCAAATAGGGTAAAGTGACTTGCCCAGGGTCACACAGCTAGTAAGTGTCTCAGGCTGGATTTGACTTTAGGTCTATCCTGACACTAGGCCCTGCACTCTATCCACTTCTCCACTAAGCTGCCCTAACTTTACTCCAACCTATATTCTCTTGGCATGCTGCTGTCTTTTCTGAGCTCTACAGTAGACTACCCAGGGGCAGAGAACCTGAGTCCTCGAGGCCACATGTGGCCCTCTAGATTCTCAAATGCGACCCTTTGACTGAATCCAAACTTCACAGAACAAATCCCCTTCATAAAAGTATTTGTTCTCTAAACCTGGACTCGTCAAAAGGCTGCACCCAAGGACCTAGAAGGTCACATGTGGCCTTAAGGATGCAGGTTCCCCACCCCTGGTCTAGCCAAACTGGCCTTCTCTCTGTGCCACAGATATAGAACATTCTATCATCCATCTCCCTGTCTTAGAGGTGGTACACTGAACCTGGAGTCACGAAGACCTGAGTTCAAATTTGACTCTCTTTCCCTATGCACTAACTAGTTGTGTAACCGTGGACAAGTCACTGAACTTCTGTGTGTCTCAGTTTCCTCAATTGCAAAATGGGAATAATAATAGCACTTAGGATTAAATGAGGGAATATTTGTAAAGCACTTATCACAGTGTCTGGCACATAGTAGGTTCTTGATAAATACTTCTTCCCTTCCCCTACTTCTTTGTACTAACTATCCCTGCTCCCTGGAATGTGTCCCCTCCTCAAAAATCTGCCTCAAAAAATCCCTCACTTCCTTCAACATAGAGCAGAAGAACCACCTTCTACACAGAGCTTTTCTGGATCCTTCCAAACGTTCATGCCCTCCCTCCTTCTCAAATATATTTGACTACTCAGAATTTTAAATTTATTCTGTTTATACTTATATATTCACTTATCTATCTAACCCATCAAAGTAAGTTAATAGAATCCCCAAAAATATAAGTTCCAAAAAAAATTTAAACACTTCTTGTAGCCAATTTTGGCAATCATAGGTAGAAATGACATGAATGTTAAAAAACATGCCATCTCCAATAGCTGATGTCAAATTAGTTTCAAAATTGATTAATCATGAGGTCTGAAGAAAACAGACTTCAAAGCCAAATGCAATATGCCAAGATTTGTGTTCCATATGTTCTTGTCAAGCTTGGTGAAACTTAAAAATATAATTCAAGTATTTCTTGTGTGCCCACCATGTGCTAAACATCATATTACACACATGAAAGTATCTATGCATTTGTGGTGGCAAATGAGACTGCTATTCCATATATATTTTTTTCTTTTAATAAATTTAGAGAATCCATGAGCATGGATTCAGGGGAATGCCAAAGGGATGTACTCTTCAACATCTGGACCAAACAGAGGCTTAAAAGGTCCATAGAGTTAATACAATATTATTTCATAAGAAAAGTTTGTGTGAGAGACACTATCTGAACTTAAATTCTCATCTCTTTCACTGTTAATCTTTTTTTTTTTAATTACTGTATTTTTTTTATGAGACTGGGTCTCCCTGTCTCTCACCTAGGCTGAATATGAAGCAGCTGCTCAGGGGCCTGGTCCCAGGTCTCATTGAAACGCAAGTTTTGACCTGTTCTGTTTTCTGATCTGGGCTGGTTTATTCCTTCTTAGGCAGCCCGATGACCCTGTCCTAACCCAGGGGGCCACCCTATTAGCATTGGACTTGGGGGGGGGTCGCCCTGATGTATTCTAGCCCGTCTGCAGCTCAGAACTCCCAAACTTAAGAGATCCACCAGTCTCAACCTCCCAAGCAGTAAGAATTAGAGGTATAACCATAACCAGAATTCTTATTTTTTTCTTTAAAATTATTGTACAGTGCCCTGTGACTCTCAAACAACACTAGATAAATGAAACACATACACATATCTACATGTCTATCTATCTATATACATATATTTTGTTTAATCATTTCCAGTAGTGTGCAATTCCTCAGGACCCCTTCTGGGGTTTTCTTGGCAAAGATACTGGAGTGGTTTGCCATTTTCTTCTCTGGTTCATTTTATAGATGAGGAAACTGAGACCAACAAGGTTAAGTGACTTGACCAAGGTCACATAACTAGTAAGAATATGAAGCTGGATTTGAACTCAGATCTTTCTGACTCCAGACCCAGAACTGTACCACCTAACCATATACATATATATATTTATATTCCTTCGTTCCTTTCTCTTTCTTTCTTCCTTCCTTCCTTCCATCCTTCCTTCCTTTCTATTTAACTCCCCCAGTGCCTGGAACATAATAGAAAATCCATGAACTAGTCCTTTCCACCTACACTCCTAGCACCCTATGCAATAGAAGACTAAAGAAGTAGAAGGTCTTCCTGGGCTACAAGCAACTTAACCACAGGGACGTAAGACTAATATATTCAAGGAAGAAAACCGAACATAGACTGACTCCACACAGGATACATGGCAGCAATAACAGGCATGTTCCCACAGGAATTGGGTCAGCTCAAAAGCAAATGTACAGGAAATGCCAAGCAGGAGTGCCCTGGTTGAAGCAACTACGTCTGTTGGAGGCACAGTTGCCTGTTGAACCAGAGAATATAGAAGTGAACCTGCCATAGGACCATGAGGAATATGGATGAAGCATGATGGGATTCCAGACAACATATGGGTGAACCAAAGGAGTAAGAGTTCCAATACAGAGCCATAGAAGGGTACCAGAAGATACTGGGCTAGCAGTGGGGTCATGATCGTCTGTGGCTGAAATCTCACCAAGGCAGGAGTGGGAAGCACATACACTGTGATATTCTGACATGTCAAATCCATAAGACAGCATTCTACCTTCAGCAATTCCCAGAAGCCATTTGGTAGGCCTGGCCTCTTGGATCTAGAGACAGAGTTATTCAATCCAGGCTATTCATCAGTCCAGAATTTGAGATATAGACCAGGGGCCTAGAAGATACAGAAAAATGAGGACAATGACTATACAGAAGGCACAGAGGCAGACCACAGAAATGCCCACCCTCTGACCAGTGATAAGACTGAAATAAGATGCCCCAATGATGCTAGGTAAAGATGACCCCTATTTTCATGACTACTTTTGGAAAATGCTTGTACTTGATGCTAGAGTACATATAAGTTCAATGCATACAAGTTTAATTTATGTACTCTCAATATGTGACCTGTATATATGAAGTCTTCTATAAGTTGTGGTCTTTAATCTGTACCTGTTATTAGATATTTATCTGTACTATTTCTGTGCACCAAGCATGATTTGCAGAGGACTATAATTTTTTAAACTTGGGGAAGAACTGAGAGAGTGGTTCCTGGAAACCCAGGACTGATCTGTGATCTCCCTTCCCCTGACTTTTAAAGAAGTAGAAAGGATCATTGTGCATGTATTGGGCTGGCTACAGAATTCTCAGACAAGTGGGATGTCCTTAGGGAAAACAAAGAAATTGAGAAAGGTTTTGCTACCATGCAGGAGTAGCAAAAAATCAGCACATTCTTCCACAGAGACCTTGGAGAATTGAGTTAAAACTTTAATATCCCTAGAGGTAACTGTAGGTGGGAGGTGCCAAGCTTTTGTAATGAGTTATTATTGAGGGTTCATAAAGACTGAACCCAAAATGTGTGAGTTCAGAGAGGAGTTCCTAAAGCCACAGGTTATATAATTAGTGTATACATTCCCATTTCGAGCCCTGGGCACTTAAAAAATAGCATCATAGGCTTTGATGATCATAAATATGTACTAACTCCCTGCTTTTTACTCTACCATAATTTTCTCAAGTGGCAAATCCAATTCCATCTCTGGAGTATAGCTGTATGACTTGGAGTAGGAAATTTTTATGTTTCTCAGTTCCTATACTTTACTGTCTTCATAAAGGGGAAGCCAGGATAAAGAAAAACTCATCCTTACACATACATACCAGTTTGAACAGCTGGGTCTGCCTACCAACAATCAGATAATTTTAGAGGTGACCCTTTCTTCTAAACTGACTCATATATAAGTTCTGTGTCTTTACCACTTCCTGTTCCTGTACTCTCTACCCTGTCAGACTCCCCAGGGTCTCTGCAGTCCACTCATCTACCAATTTACTTAATAACCTAAAATATACATTTTGTAAATGGGAGCGGAAGGGAAGACAGAGCTATTGCAGAGCGTGATGTCTGAAATTGTTTATTGGTCTATGGCTTTCTGAGACTGTGTTTCACATCCTCTTTGAATGAGGGTACCTGCCCCGCTTCTGACCTCTGTTGCTTGCAAGGGGGTTTCAGATATATGTCTCCTTTCCCTTCTAGCCCCACCTCCACCCAGTCCTACCCGCAGCACACATATATACATATACAGCTCTTTCCAAATCTTGGGAGAATTTATGCGCCCAAGCCTTGGAGGGTTCTTTGCCTAAGACTTTAATTTCTTCCTCACCTGTTTTGGCACAATCCCTTAAAATAGGAAAAAAGAAAAATTTATTTCTCCTCTAGGAAACATAAATGCTTATGTAACCCATGGCTCAGGATATCAGCTCTAAGTGAACTGAGTTCAGTGCTGGGGCCTCCTCTCTTTTAGTAATCCTTATGGCTCAGCCCTCACCCAGGGTAAATCCATAGGAACATCAGAATTTGACTCTTTTCTCCCTAAGAGCCCTGATCCCCTGAAGGCACACAAAATATTAAACAAAGGACAGGTTTATTAGAAAACACAGAATAGAAATAAATTTTTCTGCATATATTTACCCTCATCCAAGGTTTTTATACCTTTCCCAAAGTTCCATAACATCCCAACAAGATTCCTGTCCTATACTTAAAGAATAGACTTTCAGGTATCATTGAAAAGGTATCCTGGCCTTCCTTGCTTTCCTAGAGGAAACCTACCCTAGGTCTGTAGCAACTACAGCTCCCAGCTCATCTTCCCCTCTATCTGCAGGCCCTCTTTCAGCAGAATGTTTACTTTCCGCTGTATGGCTCTGCTCCTACACTCCCCTCTGTCACCTACCAGCACTGACACTTGTCCCTAGAACTCCAACACTCCTTAGAAGCCTGATCCCCCAATCTCCATCCCAAACACACACCTTGGGACTGTTCCTCTCCTGAACAAGAGAAGGAGAGAGAAGTCATTGAATGAGTCATGAAGATCCCTTCAGAGTTATCTGCCACATTTACTGTTGCTAATAATAATAACTAGAATTTATGTAGCATTTTAAGGTTTACAAAGAGCTTTACAAATATTATCTCATTTGATCCTAACTTACAACAACCCTGGAAGGTGGGTTCAATTATTATATTCTTTTTAAAGATGAGGAAACTGCATGGAACAGTTAAGCCACTCACCCAGGGTCACACGGGTATTAAGTGTACGAGGCAGGTTTGAGTTTAAGTCTTTGCATTCTGTTTCCCACCCTCTATCGATTGTACCTTCTAGCTGTCTATGTGATTTTCTATTTCCACTCTTCTTTGTGAGGAGTAAAATAGGAAATTAATTTTAGTCCATCATCAGTCATTGCATTGATCAGAATTGTCGGGTCTTTCAAAGACGATGGACTCAAAATGCAGAATGAGACATGTTTTTGGAGACAGACTATATAGGAGTATATTTTGCTTGACTGTGCTTGTTACAAGGGTTGTTTTTCTTTTCTTTTTTCTTTTAAATGAGGAGAGGAAGAAGAGAAAAGATGTGCTTGTTAATCAAGAAATAAAATTTTAAAACATTAATTATAGAGTTTGGCAGAGAGAGGCAGGGTGACAGAGAGAGGGGATAAAGGTAAAGGAAATAAAAAAAGGATTTGATGGTAGTGGGTCAAGGTGATTGAGGGGATGCAGCAAGGGACTGGATTTGAGTAGGTCAAAGGGACAGAAGGGATGAAACAGGGATAGATGGTAGAGTGTGAAGCAGGTTGGAGGGAGTAAGGTAACATGAGAAGATATGGGTCAATGGGATAGAGAGTAAGTTGTGGAGATGGGGGTGAAGAGGGGTGATGGAAGGGATGAGAAAGAGGAATGAAGTAGGTGCTGGAGGACCTAATGAGAAGCAGAAGGAAACAGTTATCGTTTTATACCTGCTCCTTGTTTACTTCAGGAATCCCTCTTAAAACCTTTTTGCTGCTTCTCTGCCTGGATTTATGGTCTTTGTATGATTAGTCATTTGCCCCCTTTTTTTATTTTCACCCTTTATAAGCCATGTTTGGTACTTTTTTATCTGTGACGAAATTCACCTTTTGGGCCAATCCTCTGTATAAGTTCTCCTCCATCCATCACCACAGGGGAATGGAATGCTCCCCATGGGGAATTTTTCAGATAAATGGAGTTGACCCCCTCCCCTTAACTGCCCAGCTCTCTTCTTTATTTTAACCACTTTCCATGGACATCTTTTGAAGACATGCTACCCACATCCCAGCTTTGCTAGATGCTTAATGTGGAACATAATATCACCTTTCATTGATGACTCATGGGTAATTCATTTGTTAACATCAACTAGGTTGTTCTGTTTTGTAATACAGTAATATCCACAGGGGCCAGAGAGGTGAGTAGAGCATTTACTTCTATACTGAAGTGGCCCCAGGTTTTATTTCCTTTTTAGTGTCTCTCTCTCTCTCTCTCTCTCTCTCTCTCTCTCAGTCTCTCTGTCTCTATCTCTATGTCTCTTTCTCTCTGTGTTTCTTTCTGTCAATCTCTCTGTTTCTGCCTGTCTCTCAGGCTCTCTTTCTCTGTCTCTCTGTCTCTGTGTCTTAGTCTCTATCTCTCTGCTTTTGTCTCTGTCTCTCTTTGTCTTTATCTCTCTCAGGCTCTCTGTCTCTATCTTTGGTTCTCTTTCTGTCTTTATGTCTCAGTCTCTCTTTTTCCATGTCTCAGTCTCCAGCTCTCTTTTAGTCAGGCAGTCAGTTGTCCCTCCGAGTTATGGCATAGCTGCTTCTTGTATAGACCCTTCTTCCATCCTGGCTTTATTTGCTTCTGGAGAACGACTAAGAAAACAAGCCTGCCAACCACCTCCTGACGAGAGATAATGGACACAGGGTACAGAATGAGACATGGTTTTTGGATATGTCCAGTAAGGGAATACATTTTGTTAGAAGAAGGATTTTTTGTTGTTTATTTGTTTGTGTTTTAATAGGAGAGGGAGGTAGAAAAGAAAGTGGTTTTTTTGTTAATTGAAAGAATACAATTAACAATATAAAACCTATTATGAGCTAGGAATCTCAAGAGCTCAGGAAATAGCGATGCCCTACTCCAGACCACCAAGACTCATGAAGGTATCAGTGAAGGGGGCAACCTTTGTGGGGGAAAAAGTTTGTCATACCTACCAACAATATAAACCCTCTGGCCAATTGCCAACAACAAATGATAAGTCCAAGAGCTCTGGTAATATCAGAGCCCCCCAGATCACCAGATCTACCCCCAGCACAGACCCCACAGCCATTGTCCAGGAAAGCAACCTTTGTGGAGATGCAATTTTGCAAGTACTTCTGCAGACACTCCAGTTCCTGCCTCCAGGACAGCTACAGCTACTAAAATGGTCTTAACAAGGCATGATGTGGGCCTGAATTAGTATGGTTGTGAGAGAAAATAGCTGCCAGGTTCCTGTGATCTGGCTCCAGCCCACCTGCCATCCTTTTCTCCTCTTAATCCATTAGGTCCTAGAGAAAATGGGCTACCTTGTGCCCACTGTTCTCCTGGCACTTGCTGTCATAGTCTCACGTGTGCATGTTACTGGGTGGTGAATAGGAGCATAGGTTGGCACACCCCATTCAGAAACAATGAGAAAACTAATTTGATCAGGGTTGATACTTTTTCATTGTTCCAGAACCATAGGAAGAGGGGAAAGAAGTTACAAAGGCTTTGGAGCATTGAAGGGGCAAAGGGGCTGACTATGGAAGAGAGACTCAGATAAATTAAAAGTCAATAAATACAGACTTAAGGAGAAGCCATGGAATGTCCGCAAGTCTATGACCTTAACCTCCTCAAGCCATGACTCTAACCAAATGGATTAATCAGTCACAAAATCTGACTACCATATAAGCCTGATTTCAAATGTCTCAGTATATATCGTTTGAAATGGACATAGTCCTAACATTGCTCTTTGGCTCCAAGAAAAGGGCATCTGGCCTTCAGGCCTGCTGATAATCCATTTTATTTTTTCTGTTGCTTATCAAAGCAATGAATTCCATCTGTGCAAAGGGGCCCAGACAGAGATCCAGCCAACTTAAGCCATTTTTCTGTGGTGTAGGAAAAAAAAGATAGCTTTAAAATCACAGAATCTAAAACTCACCATCAGAATTTGAGAGCTGTAAGTGAATCCCAGAGGTCATCTAGTCTAATCCATACTTAAGAATGAATATCCCCCTACAATATCCACAAGTGATGCTACAACTTCTACCTGAAGACCTCCCCACCCCCATACCCCTAGTAACAGGGAATTCCCTACTTGAGGCAGCTCATTCTACTTTTGGAAAACGTAACTGGTAGGAAGCTGTCTTTTCATTGAGTCTAAATCTGATTTTCTATAACTTCCTTAAAACTTCAACTCAGGTTTCACCTCCTTTACTTATTCATCCATCCATCCACCTATCCTTCCATCCATCCACTGATTTATTGAGACTAGGTCTCCCTATTTCAACCAGACTAAAAGTACATAGTCATGAACATGCCCAATCCCAAAACTGATCAGCACTCAAGCTTGAACCTGATCCATTTTCTGACCTGAGTGCTTGCCATATTGGTGCCAGACTTAACACTGATACTGATTTTAGCCCTACTGCTGCTCAGAACTCCTGAACTCAAGCAATCCACCCATCTCAGCCTCCACAGCAGCAGACATTATAGGCCTGTGCTACCACACCTGGCCCAGGTACCACCTCCTTCCCAATTTCCCCAATTGTTAGTATGCCCATCCCCCATCCACAAAACCAACAACAACAACTCCATTTTTTATTTACTTAATTGTTTAGCTTTTATATCCCCACTTCCCCCACCCCCATCCCCCTAGCCCTTGGAGGTCAGGGACTGATTTTTGTCTTTGTATCTCCAACACCCAGAACAGTGCCCCATACACAATAGACCCTTTCTCCCTCTCTCCTCCCTCTCCCTCTGTCCCTCCCCCCCCTCTCTCTCTATATATATATATATATGTATATATGTGTAAATATATGTATATATATGTGTATATATGTGTATACATATATAGAGAGGAATTTAAATGAGTTGAATTGAATAAAAATGAATTAATCAAATGGAATTGGGTCAAAATGAGCTGAATTCTACCATTGCTTCTCCTGGTGGCCAATCTAAACAAATCTTATCCTTTGTCCACAGTCCCATCCACCTCCAATGGTTTTCTCCATGTCTTTTCTAAATCTTGAAGTACTGAGTTGCAGGACCTGGGTTCAAATTTCAGTTCTGCTACTTACCACTTTTCACAACTTTGGGCAAATATTTTTCTTTCTATGGGCCTCAGCATCATCTTCCATAAACTGAGGGAGTTTGTAGGATTCTCTGGGCAACTAGGTCAGACAGTGGATAGAGTACAGAGCCTGGAGTTAGGAAAATTCATCTTCATGACTTCAAATATTGTCTCAGACACTTACTAGCGGTGTGACCCTAGGCTTTACCCTGTTTGTCTCAGTTTCCTCATCTGTCAAATGAGCTGAAGAAGGAAATAGAAAACTACTGCAGTATCTTTG
Source organism: Petaurus breviceps papuanus (assembly GCF_028583685.1). Lineage (NCBI taxonomy): Eukaryota > Metazoa > Chordata > Mammalia > Diprotodontia > Petauridae > Petaurus > Petaurus breviceps. Next base: position 5,334,776 of record NW_027187316.1, read on the forward strand.
CCATGAGAACCCCAAATGGGGTCATGAGGACACAACTAAAAATTGACCCCAGTATAGGGCTTTAGCATTGTAAAGTGCCTTGCATGTGTTATCTCATTTGATTGAAGGTCCCTGCAGTTTCAGTTCTTGTCATTTTCCTTGCATGGTATTGAGCATTAGCTTTCCTCTAGCTGGCTTTATTTCATCTTTTCCTCACCCACTCTTTTCATATTTTCCTCCACTGAAGTTCAGGATTCGTGTTGTTGCCTTTACTGGAAGGTGGGAGAGGGTCTCTTTGGGGCTTTTCTGATTGCAAGCCTCAAGGACTTAACATTAATTTTTAAAATAATAGAATATTAAACCTTTGCCAAAGGAAAAAAAGTTGAGGGGCCACAGAGGAGCTGCTCTAAAGAGCAAAGAGGGAATTCAACCTAAGACCCAGGACATGCAAAAACATTTAAGGAGGCCCTGGCCCCATGCTTGACTTAACCCAAATTCCTTTTCTTTCTCTTTTTATTAGAGAAAAGTGTGCTCACACACAATCCAAAATTGAGATGGGGAAAAGCAGGGGAGGGATAGAAGAGAGAGAGGGAGAGAAAAAGACAGAGACAAACAGAGAGAGATGGAGACAGAATCAGAGACAAGGACAGAAACAGAGACAGATGGAGACAGACACAGACATACAAAGAGACAGAGAAAGAGAATGAGAGAGACAGCAAGAGAGAGAGAGAGATAAAGAGACTGTGACACATAGAGATAAAGAGATAAAGACATGGAGAGACAAGGAGAGAGAGAGTGAAAGAGACAGAGATGAGAGAGATAGAGATAGATGAGAGATGGAGACAGAATCAGACACAAGGACGGAGACTAAGACAGAGACACAAAGACACACAGAAAGAGAAACAGACAGAGAGAGAGAGAGAAAAAAGAGAGAGACAGGGAGAGAGAGAAAGAGAGAGAGAGATGGAGACAGAATCAGAGACAAGGACAGAGACAGAGACAGATGGAGACAGGCATACACAGAGAGGAAGATAGAGAGAATGAGAGAGACAGCAAGAGAGAGACAGGCAGACAAAGAAAGGCAGTAACACAGAGAAAAAGAGATGAAGACTGAGAGAGACAAGGAGAGAGAAAAAGAGACAGAAATGAAAGAAATAGAGATAGATGAGAGATGGAGACAGAATCAGAGACAAGGACAGAGGCAGATTGAGACAAAGCTACACACAAAGAGAAAGAGACAGAGAGAGAAACAGAGAGACAGAGATAGAAAGAGACAGAGAGACAACAGAAAAAGAGAAAGTTGTGAAAATGAAGGACATTGGTTTAAGCCAGAATGTTCTCCCAGTATTTGCCACCCAATGGTGCTGGAGGGAAACTCCTTGCCTCCCACATCTTGGCCTCTATTCAAAACCTCTTTCTCAAAGGAGGCGCTGAAAAGGCGTCTGAGTATTAATTTGTCTTTTGTGAGAGGTTTTAGTGCTGCTATAAATCACTGCAAATCACAAATGGGATTCCCCATAAGCTTCTTGCACTTGGTGAGACCTGAGAAAAGGAAACACAAAGATATCTTTAGAGCTGAGTGGGGCAGCGTGGAACAGCCGGAGTGGGAGGTATAGGGGAGGAAAGGGGATTAAAAAAAAAGTTTATTTCCTGAAGTAGATGCAGTGGCTCCAATTTCCCCGAATCTGACATCTCCTCAGCAACCAAAAAGGAAGGTGAATTAGGCACCTTTGGGTGTCACATATCAAGATGAATGAGATTTAAAGGGTTCTTTCTCCAAACATCTTTTGCCAATTAGGTGTGACCTTTCCTTTGGGCCCCAGGAGAGGTTCTGATAATGGAGTTAGGGGGTGCCAAGAGAGGGCAACTCGCTGAGCCATTGAATAAAGGATATGAGGCTGCCCTTAAAAGGTTTCCCTTTAGAAAAATGCAGATATGGACTGACATCCTCAGATGAGTCACGGTATATAAAGGTAAGAGGATGGCAGAATGATCTGGCTGGGTGTGATTCGAAAATAAGAAAATGACTCTGGGTTTGACTTTGCCTCACCCATATCCCCACCCCAGATCAAGCTGGTACAGTGCCCCTGCACCCTTGGAGCAACCAATAAATGTTTGGGGATGATCAGAGTGGCAGTGATGGTGATGGAAAGGGAGGCAGATATTCATGGTGTAAAAGGGAAGGATCACAGTTATTGTGATCAGAGGTAGAGTGATGGAATGGAAAGAATGCTGGGGCTGGAGTCAGATAAGCTAGGTTTAAATCCTGTCTCCAGAATTTGCTTGCTGAGTGACCTTGGGCAAGTCATTTAACTTGGCTTCTCAACAATAAAACAAGAGGGTTGGATTAGATGCCCTTAAAGGTGTCCCTTCCATCCGTAGGACTGTGATCTTAAAACACTGTGTGTCTACCTGAGGATCCACCTAGCTATGTATAGGGAGGCTTATCTCAAGATGGGTAGGACCCAGTTAATGAATTTTTCAGGCATAGAATTTATCAAATAATTTTATTGTTCACTCACTCAGTCCTGTCCAACTTCATGACCCCACAGACCCTGATGAGCACATCAGGCTCTTCTATCCTTCACTGTCTCTTGAAGTCTACAAGCTAATATTCGTTGTTTCCATGACATCATCTATCCCTTTCATCTTCTGCCATCCCTTTTTCCCTTTGCCTTCAATTGTCCCCAACATCAGGACTTTTTGAAAACTGACATAGCCTTTTAAGTTTGCAAAGCAAACATCATTTTAATTTTTAGAGCCTTACTTGATCCTCACAACAATCCTATGCGGTAAATGCTATATATTATTCCCATTTTATAGATGAGGAAACCAAAAGAGCAGAATGGTGTAGTCCTGAAGTCAGGAAGATCTAGGTTCAAATCCTGCCTTAACCACTTGCTAGCTGTGTGTGTGACCCTGGGTAAATCACTTAACTATTGTGTCTCAGTTTCCTTATCTGTAAAGCATCTTCTTAAGGTCCCACACAACTCTAAATCAACAATCCTTTGAACTAACCCTTTGCCGTAGAACTCCAGCATCTGGAGATGTGATGTCTCTAATTGTTGGAGTATTTCTCTCCAAGATTCTGTGAAGGCATGAGGCACCACTAGTTATCCTACCTCCCCCAGGGCAGTCTGCATGTCACATATCTCTTGAGTCCTTTCTCTCTTCACTCAGTGAATCTGTGCCAGCAAAAGTTTTGACTAGTTGCATCTTTGGGAAGGATGCCTATTGAACTCTGTGCAGATCTTTCTTGATATTCGAATCTTGGTACTAGTACTGAGCAAGTTGTCTCCTCAGGTCTCCTCCAACTTTAAAATTATGTTATTCTGTGAAATGTAACCTGTCACCATACAGATCCTAGGGTTTCTAGACCCTTTGCCAGATTGTGCATACACCCTGGATGTGCTGGGATATTCTGTTCTCTTTTTGGAAAGGTAGACCAAGGCAGTTACCCTTGATGAAAAGAGGAAGAAGATTAAGCTCTGTGTGTGTGTGTTTGTGAGAGGGGGGGAGGGAGGGAGGGAAGCAGAGAGAGAGAGAGAGAGAGAGTGAGAGAGAGAGAGAGAGATAAAGAGAGAGAGAGAGAGAGGAGGGAAGGGAGGGGGGGAGAGAGACAGAGATGGAGACAGATATACAGAGACAGCAAAAAAGAGATGGAGATATGGAGAGGAGGAAGGAAGAGGGAAGGAAGAAGGAAAGGGGAAGGGAAAAGGGAAGGAGTAGAGATAGAGACAAAGAGAGAGGGGAGTAAGGGACAGGAGACAGAGAGACAGAGACAATGAGACAGAGAAAATAACAGATATTTATATAGAATTTAAAGCTATTAAAATGTTACATGATTTTGGTTCAGAAAAAACATGATACACTGAAAAGAGGACTGAACTTGGAGTCACCAGGACTGAGTCAGAATCCTAGCTCTGATACTACTATATGTCAAGGAGGTCCCTTAAGCTCTCCAAGCCTTAGTTTCCTCACCTGTAAACTGAAGGGTTGGTCTAGATGACAGCTCTGGATCTATGATCTCCTTTATACCTAAGAACCCTGTGAGTTATGAGTGGTATATTTTGTTTGTTTGTTCAGTCAATATATGACAGATAGGTGGCTCAGTGAATAGTGCCAAGCTGGGAGTCAGAAGACTTGAGTTCAAAGCCTCAGGTACTAGTTGTGTGACCCTGGGCAAGTCAGTTAACCTCTTTGCCTCAGTCTTCTTATCTGTAAAATGGGGATAATATCCTCTATCTCCCAGGACTGTTGTGAGGATTAAATGAGATAATAATTATAAAAAGCTTAGCAAAGTAAGTACTACATAAATCTTATTGTTATTATTATATTTTTATGTGTAAAGGGCAGATAGGTGGTACAGGGGATAGAGTGCCAGGCCTGGTATCAGGAAGACTCATCTTCATGAGTTCAAATCTGGCCTCAGATTTAAAATAGCTTTGTGACCACAGGCAAGTCTCTTAACTCTCTTTGCCTCAGTTTCCTCATTTGTAAAATGAGCTGGAGAAGGAAATGACAAACCACTTCAGTATCTACCAAGAAAACCCCGAATGGTGTCACAAAGAGTCAGACACAACTGAAAAATGACAACATAAGATACTAGTGATATAATTATTCCCAATTTATAAAGAAATGGAGACTCAGAGATGACTAAAGGAATGAAAGAACAAGAAGGCATTTTAAAAATCTATTATATTTTACCCCATTTACATGTAAAAATAATTTTTAAATTTTGTTGTTTTTTCTAAAGTTTTGAGTTCTAAATTCCATCCCTTCATCTGTCCCCTGCTCTTTCCCTAAGCTGGTAAGTAATCTGATACAGATTATACTTGTACAATTATGTAAAATGTTTCCATATTAGTCATTTTGTGCAAGCGGAAGGAAGGAAGGAAGGAAGGAAGGAAGGAAGGAAGGAAGGAAGGAAGGAAAGAGGGAAGGAAGGAAGGAGGGAGGGAGCAGAGGAAGAAAAGAAAGAAAGAAAGAAAGAAAGAAAGAAAGAAAGAAAGAAAGAAA
>NW_027187316.1:5339783-5432543 GCF_028583685.1 Petaurus breviceps papuanus
GAAAGAAAGAAAGAAAGAAAGAAAGAAAGAAAGAAAGAAAGAAAGAAAAAGAAAAAGAAAGCAAGTTTCTGTCTGTATTTAGACAACATCAGTTCTTCCTCTGGAGGCAGGTATCATTTTTCATTGAGTCCTTTGGAATTGTCTTGGATCATTATATTGCTGAGAATAACTAAGTCATTCACACTTCTTCATCATACAATATTGCTCATACTGTGATGAATGTTCTCCTGATAGAAGTCATTCATTAAGATCTTACTATGTGCTAAAGTTAAACTTGCTCTATTAAGTTCTGGGAATACCAATAGAAAAGAAAGATTGTTCCTGCTTTCAATGAGCTCACATTCCAATTGGGGGAGAGAACAAATGGAGGAGGGATAGAAAGTCCAGGTTGTCCTAAACGGTTGAGTAGAGGTGGGATGATGAGACTCAGAGATCCTTAGGGTGCATTGGCAGTTCAGACAGCAATGGCCAGGTGTTTCTGAAATGACTTGTCCATGGTCAAAGAGTTAGTGTCAGAAGTGCGTTTCGAACCCATATCTTCCTTCCTGAGTCCAGTGCTCTGTCCACTATGATACTCTGCCTCTGGTCTACTGGGGAGTGCTGGGCACAGAGACCATGCAGGAAGCTGAGTGGGCAGAAAGCTCAGGCTGATGAAAAACTGGAAACATGGGGGAAGAAGGTATGGTGTCCATCCCTGAGCTCCCAATCAGTAGATACACAGGTTAGAACCAGGCTGACAAAGGCTATAAAACATTGTTGGATGCTACTTCCCAAGACTACATGTAAACAGTCTCACCCTTTTGCCAGAAGAGGAGGAAAAACTCATTAAGAAACCCCCCTTATTAATGCATTTCAGAACTCAACAATTGTGATATTCTTAAGGTCTAAGCAAAGTACTCCATTATGATAGCGTGTAAGCTCCTTGAGAGTAGGGACTATCTTTGCTTTTTGTATTTGTGTCCCCCACACCTTGCAAAGTGACTGATAGGTGCTTAATAAGTGCCCATTGGTTGATTGATTATTTAATTTAAAACCATGTTTTAAGAGGCCCCAGGAAACAGCTTGTACCCTAACCGATAAAAACCCCACCATACACTTGATGACAATGAAGAGATTGCTAAGGGGTAAGTAAAATGAAGCATTAAGGTTTCTAATTGGCCAATGGTCCAATAATTAATTAGTGACACACTGTTGTGTCAGAAGACAAAGGTCACTTCTTTTTTTAATTTTAAATTTATTTTTAGATTCCAACATTCATTTTCCAAAGATTTTGAGTTGCAGATTTTTTCCCATCTCTCCCCTACCCCTCACCCCAAGATGGCAAGCATAATGAACACCCCTTCTCCCAATATGCCCTCTCTTATATCCCCCCCATCTCCACCCCCTTACTTTCTTGTAGGGCAAGATGGATTTCTATATCCCATTGCCTGTATGTCTTATTCCCCAGTTGAATGTAAAAAACAATTTTTAACATTTGTTTTTAAGACTTTGATTTCCAGATTCTTTCTCTTCTTCCCTCCTCACCCACCCCCACCGGGAAGACAAGCAATTGAATATAGGTTATACATGTGTAGCAAGCAAAACATTTCCATAGCAGTTATATTGTGAAAAATTAACTATATTTCCCTCCATCCTATCCAGCCCCACATTTATTCTATTTTCTCCTTTGACCCTGTCCCTTTTCAAAAGTGTTTGCTTCTAACTACACTCTCCCCCAATCTGCCCTCCCTTTTATCATGCCCCCTCTTATCCCCTACCCCCCCCTATTTTCCTGTAGGGTAAGATATCCAATTGAGTGTATATGTTATTCCATCCTTAAGCCAAATTCAATGAGAGTAAGGTTGACCCATTCCCTTTCACCTTCCTGCTCTTCCCTTCCATTGTAACAGTTTTTCTCTTGCCTCTTTTATATGAGATAACTTACCCTACTCTCTCTCTCTTCCTTTATCCTTCTCCCAATATATTCGTCTCTCACCTCTTAATTTTATTTTTTAGATATCATCCCTTCATATCCAACTTATCCTGTACCTTCTGCCTATGTATACACGAACATACATATGCCCACAATTTTATATATATATTTATAGACACATACACCCTCCTATACATACATATGTGTGTGTGTGTGTGTGTGTGTGTGTGTGTATACACACACACACACACACACATATATATTCCCTTCAACTATCCTCATACTGAGAAAAGTCTCATGAGTTACAACTATCGTTTTTCCATGTAGGAATGTAAATAGTTCAACTTTAATAAGTTCCTTATGATTTCTTTTTCCTGTTTACCTTCTCATGCCTCTCTTGCTTCTTGTATTTGAAAGTCAAATTTTCTGTTCAGTTCTGGTCTTTTCATCAAGAATGCTTAAAAATCTTCTATTTCATTGAATATCCACATTTCCCCCTGTAGCATTATACTCGGTTTTGCTGGGTAGGTGAGTCTTGGTTTTAATCCTAGCTCCTTTGACCTCCAGAATATCATATTCTAAACCCTTCGATCCCTTAATGTAAAGGCTGCTGGGTCTTGTGTTATCCTGATTGTGTTTCCACAATACTCAAATTTTTTCTTCCTGACTGCTTGTAATATTTTCTCTTTGACCTGGTAACTCTGGAATTGGCTATAATATTCCTAGGAGTTTTCTTTTGGGGATCTTTTTCAAGAGGTGATCAGTGAATTCTTTCAATTTCTATTTTGCCCTCTGGTTCCAGAATATCTGGGGAATTTTGCTTGCTAATTTCTTGAAAGATGATGTCTAGGCTCTTTTTTTGATCATGGCTTTCAGATAGTCCAATAATTTTTAAATTATCTCTCCTGGATATATTTTCCAGGTCAGTGGTTTTTCCAATGAGATATTTAACATTGCCTTCTATTTTTTCATTTGTTTGGATCTGTTTTATAGTATCTTTATTTCTCATAAAGTCATCAGCTTCCATTTGCTCCAATCTAATTTTGAAGGAATTATTCTCTTCAGTGAGTTTTTGAAATTTCTTTTCCATCTGACCACTTCTGCTTTTAAGGCATTCTTCTCCTTACTGTTTTTTTGTACCTCTTTTGCCATTTGAGCTAGTCTGTTTTTTAAGGTGTTATTTTCTTCAGTCAGGCTGTTCAATCATTTTTCATGATTTTCTTATATCATTCTCATTTCTCTTCTCAATTTTTCTTCTACTTCTCTTACTTCATTTTCAAAATCCTCCTTGAGCTCCTCCATGGCCTGTAACCAATTCATATTTTTCTTGGAGGTTTTTGATGCAGGAGTTTTGACTTTGTTGTCTTCTTCTGGTTCTATGTTTTGATTCTATTTGTTCACAAAAAAAAGGATTCTATAATCTGATTGTGCCTCCATTGTTTTCTCATCTTGCCAGCCAATTACTTGACTTTTGAGTTCTTTACCACGGTAGAATTCTGCTTCCAGAGTGGAGAGTGCTGTATCCCAAATTTCTGGGGTTTTGCACAGCTGTTGTCAGCGTTTTTTCCAGGCACCTGCCTCAGAACTGTGAGGAGGACTTTCTCTTCACAGCCTCAACAAGCTCTGCCACATCAGCACTCCTCACCCCAGAACCACTACCCAAGACTGCAACCCAGATCCAAGCAGGGCAAAGCAAGAGAATACTGCCTCAGTGCCAGCAGAGAGATTCCTGCAAATGCCCTTTGGACAGTCACTTGGTCCCCCTACAATCTGTAGGCCTGGAGGTGGAAGCAACAGAAGCAGCAGCAGCAGTTGCAGCCACCGTCACCTTAGCTGGCCCAGGGGCCAGGGGCCAGGCTGTGCTCTTCTCTCACCCAGGATCAACAGGATTCCCCACTGACATTTTACTTTCTCTTTGGCATTTATGGGTTGAGAAGTCTGGAAACCACCACAGCTTCCAGTGATTCACTGTCCTGAAGTGTGTTCTGGCCAATCTGTGCTGCTGATCTGGGCCTGCATGGCTCACACAGGATTGTGCTTGGCTCCCAGTTCGGTGTGATAGACCCTTCCTGTTGGCCTTTCAGGCTGCCTTCAGCAGGAGACTTGTTTCTCTCTGTCATTTTGTGGGTTCTGTAGCTCTAAAATTTGTTTAGTCATATCTTACAGGTATTGGAGGTGGTTGGAGTGGGAGCTCAAGCAAGTTCCTGCTTTTACTCTGCCTTCTTGGCTTTGCCCCTGACAAAGGTCACTTCTATATATACTAGCTATGTGGTCCTTCTCTTTGGGGGTCCTCAGTTTCCCCATCTATGAAACAAGGGTGTTGAACAGAGACAGACTAGGTGCTCTTAATCTCCCTTCTAGCTCTAATTCCTATGATCCTATGACAAGATGTAGCAGCAAGCACCCCGGCGTCCCCAGGGTGGCTGCTCACACAGGTTCTTAGATCTGCTTTGTTAAAGGAAAGCAGCTCAAAATGGGTTAACAAGCTTACTTTAATCAGTCAGACATATATCGTTTACCTTGTTCAGGGGAAAAGGTCAGCACCCCGAACTTCAAAGTATACAGGCAGAATTATCAAGACAGAAACAGATCAAGTAGACAGATTTCAAACTGTCCAACCATTACATCCATACCAAATCAACATTTGGCTTTCAACATCTGGGTTTTTCAAAGCCGGGGGGGCTCTGGACAACGGCTTCCCAGAATCCAGATCAAATCACAGAATACTTCTCAAAGTGAGCCCCCAAAACAAAGCTACACATCAGGGCTTATATAGCCTTCTCCTGGCTCAGAGAATGTAACAACCTTATTGACTCACTGGCCAATCAAGAAGTATCTACTGAAAAACAAGCCTCCCACCCCAGGCTTCAGGTGCACTTTAGCCTAGGGGCAGGGAAGATCTTCCAAATTTGCATTCCCATTACACAAGAAGAGAAGGTAATTCTCATAAAATGCCATCAGGGACCTGAAAGTAAAAGTCTGAGTTGGTTCACTAATTCATTGTTGGTGGAGTTGTGAACTTATCCAATCATTTTGGAGAGCAAGCTGGAATTATACCCAAAGAGTTATTACACTGCCTATATTCTTTGACCTAGTAATACCACTACTAGGTCTATTTCCAAAGATGATTAGGGAAAAAGCAAAAGGACCTACATGTTCTGAAGTATTTATAGCAGCTCTCTTTGTGGTGGCAAGGAACTGGAAATTGAGGGGATGCCAATGAATTGAAGAATGACTGAACAAGTTGTGTTGTATGATTGTGATGGAATACTACTATACTATGAGAAATGATGAGCTCCATGATTTTAGGAAAACATGGATAGACTGGCACAAAATAATCAAAGAAATAAGAAGAACCAAGATAACACTGTGTATAGTAATATCAATATTGTTTTAAAAACAACTTTGAACAACTAAGTCATTTTGACTATCATAAACACCCCAATTAACTACAAAGGATATGTGAAGGAAGATGCTATATGTGTCCAGAGAAAGAACTGATAGACAGAAGTATGTATAGAGTGGTTTTACATATGCACACACATATTTGTGTCATCTCTAGGGCAAAGTGGGGGAAGGGAAAAAAGAGAAAAAGAAAGGGAAAAGAAAGTTATATGATAACTTTATTATATATTTAAAAGGAATAGCAAATTGTAGGTAATATATTTGCAGTTTCATGTGCAATCATCTTTTTTTTATTAGACTGTGTTATGGTAATGCTTGCTATATTCCATAAATTAAAAATAAAATAAAAATTTCTTAAATATGATATAGTTAACACTTTTTTTAAAAGAGAAAGTCTGAAGAAAATTCTATTTCCCTCAGGGATATAATTAGCTTGTCACATCCCTCAGGTGTCTTATATGTGTGTTCAGGCTCAGTTATCAGCAACCATACAAACACATCTTCATATATCCACACATTTCTTTTTCTCTCTTTCCTCTTCAGTACACACCCTACACACTATTTTGCAGAGAAGTCACACAAGGCAAGCACTCATATAGACGTCAGAAGAAGCGATACAAGGACACTCTCAAGGTCTCTGAAGAACTTTAGATCGATTGTGAGATATGGGAGACACTGGCACAGGACCACCCAGCATGATGTGCCCGCGTGAAAGAAAGTACTGTGCTCTATGGGTGAAGCAGAATTGCTGTAGCTCATGTGCAAGCTTAGAGACATCTTCACTCCAAATGTTCACATGGTCTCTTTGTGCCTGACCTGTGGTAGAGCCTTCCGAGCTCGTGGTGGTCTGATCAGCCGCACTCGGACACTGTATCTTGACCCTGACATACTGATGTCATTTTGGTCCTCTTTGAGAACAAAGGATGGCAACTAGACATTTTCTGCTCCAGCCAAGACAATTCCTCACTGTCTCATGGATAAATGAAACACACACACACACACACACACACACACACCTATATGTCTCTCTATATACCTATACTATTGTTCAGTCATTTCCAGTTGTGTCCAATTCTCTGTGACCCAATTTGGGGATTCCTTGGCATAGATACTGGAGTGGTTTGCCATTGCCTTCTCCAGCTCAGTTTACATATGAGGAGCTGAGGCAAATAAGGTTAAGTGACTTGTCCAGGATCACACAGCTAGGAAGTATCTGAGGCCAGATTGGAACTCAGGAAGATGAGTCTTCCTGACTTCAGGCCTGGTACCATATCCATTATGCCACCTAGCTGCTTGTACCTATATATATATGCCAAATATAAATATATACTGCTTTATGTTAAATATATGCAGATACAGGGACAAAGATTCACATACATGAATATATCAACAGGATTTTAATTCTTTTTAGGGGGGGGGAACATATGGGGAACTTCCAGTGTGAATATTCCCTTCATAAATTCAGCAAATCCCTCCCATGTATAACATCATAGGTTTGATTAGAGTATTGAGAGGTTAAATGAGCTTGCCTAGGGTCACAGAACTTAGTATGTAACAGTGTTAAGTATGATAGGTTCAGAGATCTGACACTGGAAAGGACAACTTGGGCCATCTCATTCATGGCCCTCATATTCCAGTTAAGGAAACCAAGGCCTAGGGAGGTGAAGTGATTCCTTATGATCTGGAATAACCAGCTGAGACAGAAAGATTTAATGTTTCACTGCTGGGAAACAATGAGGACTTTGAAATTGGTCCTACCGAAGACTTTTTGATGAGGCCTGGGTTGAAGGGAGAGGGAATTTCTGCCGAGTTCCCCAACTGAAATGCCACACGGGTCACACAAGTAGTAAGCATTATAGGTGGGATAGAAATTCAGTTCCTCTCACTCCAAAGCTGGTACCTCTTTCACTGTACCCCCATTTTCCTGACTCTAAGGCTACTCCTCTATGAAGTTTCTTAACATATACTATAACTATACACTCAAAAGAATCCCTCATCTCCAGAAGCCACTTAAAACATTTCAGCTGTGCAACTCAGAATAGATTTCCCACCCCCCAACCCCAACCAGCCCTCATCAAAAAGCCTTCAAGAGGCCCCAATTTCAAAGCCCTTGCTGTGTCCCGCAGTGAGACGTTAAATCTATTGGTCTCAGCTGGTTATTCCAGACCAGTAGCAAACCTCACAAGACCCAGCCAAGGACCCCGCAAGCCACACAGGCTGGTGTGGAAAACATTCTGCACCTAATGAGCGTAAAAAGCAGAAAAAGCCTCTTTTAGCTATTCTCAACGTCTGTTGTTTGTGGTAAGCAGGAGGTGGAAGCCGAGGGGAGGTCTAGCGAACCAGTGCCCCATCCCCTCCCCCCTTTGTTCCTCACCATCTCTGGTTCTGCAAAATATCATAGATCCAAGGTCCATAGCATGCAGAAAGGTCCCTACACCTAATACTTTATTTCCTGCAAGTTTTTTAATTGAAAAGCAGCAGGTATTAGCGTTAGTGGTGAGTTAGAAACACCAAGGTTAGGTCTCTGTTGTCTAGTACACAGTATAAGTTTCAACTTCAAATATTTCTTAAGCAAGTTATTTGCACTGAAAAAAAGTTGGGGTTAGAGATCCTGTGGGGGGGGGGAGGTAGAAGATAGAGCTTCAAGTCAAATGACCAGCAACTCTTTACTGTCCAGAGCTGGAACTAGCCTGGGTCAACCAGGGCTTTGCCCCAGGCTGCTAACATATAGTGGGTCCTCTTCCTCACTTTTACTGTGCCTCCACAATCTGCTGGATTGTGCTTCAGGGCAGTATAACTACCTCTACATCTAGGTTTCTTTGACCATGGATCAGTCTTCTAAGGTCCTCTAACCACCATGGGAACAAGGGCCTAATTCTGTCAGTCTCTTTCCTTCTACAGTCACACCTGCAACTGAATTGTCCCTTTGTCCAGTCACCACTAACAACACCACCCCCGTATTACCACTGCATTTGCCTCTGGTCCAGAAATTCTCAGTCGGAGCTCAACTCCTGCCTAAATAGTGAAGGGCTTGGTAAGGGTCATACCATGTAAGTAGGAGTATTTGGTTACAGTTAAACTTCTTCTGGGCAGCTAGGTGGTGCAGTGGATAGAGCACTAGGCCTAGAGTCAGGAAGACCTGAGCTCAAATTTGGTCTCAGTCCCTTACTAGCTCACTGGGAGGACTCTTTCTACCAATACATAAAATCACCTGCCTAGAGCACCACAAGGTTAAGTAACTTGGCCAGTGTCACACATTCAGAATATGCCCCATGGGAGATTTGAACCACGTCTTCATGATTCCAAGGCTGGATCTCTATCCACTGTGCTAAACTGTCTTTCTAAGACTGTTTATGCCTCCCCTTTAATCTCCTTCCAAATGGTAATACTATGTTTGAAATGAAACCAATGACCCTAATGCTCCATCTCACGGTTTCCACAAGTATTTTTTTAGGTTCACTGTCTAAGGATTTTACTTATATTAAAAGTAAGGATAAATCCTAGAAGGTTGAGTAAAATTCCTGGAAGGTCCTCACTCATTCTGGCTGCTTCAATATCTCAAAACATTATTGATTTCACTGGTGTGTGTGCCCCCCACCTCTCACTGCTTCCACTCACCTAGATCACAATTTCTCTATTACTTGGGAAACAATTTCATGAATCGCTGTGGCCAAAATCATCCATCACCTAAAGATGAGACCCCTCTGAATTGAGCTAGTCTGGTCTTCAGCTCACAGTATTCTATCCATCACACAAGACTTTCTAGTCAGTCAGTCAATAATCATTTATTATTATTAAGTGCCAGGCATTGTGCCAAGTTCCAAGGATACAAAAGAGGCAAAAACAACCCCAAAAACCCAGCTCCTACCCTCAGAGAGTTTACAGTCTAATGAGGAGATAATAAGCAAACACATGTGTACAAACAAGCAATATATGAGATAGATAAGAAAGAATTAACAGAGGGAAATAGAATTAAGAGGGGTTGGGAAAGGTTTTCTGTGGAAGATGTGATTTTAATTGGGACTTGAAGGAAGCCAAGAGGTGGAGAAAAGGAGGAGAGTGTTCCAGCCAGAAAAAAAAGTCCAGAACCAACATAGAGGAAAGGGAATAACAAGAAGGCCAAAGTCATTGGATAACAGAGGACTGAAAAGTAGAGAAGAGCTAGGTTATCAATGACTCTGAACACTAGAGGGTTTGGTATTTGATCTTGGAGGTAATAGGAAGGCATTAGAATATTGGGAAGGGGTGTGATCTTTATGGGCGGTTATGGGGTGTAGTGGTTAGAGTGCCAGACTTTGAATCAGGAAAACCTGAGTTCAAATTCAGCCTCAGACACTTACTAGCTATGTGACCTTGGGCAATTCACTTAACCCTATCTGATTCAGTTTCCACATCTGTAAAATAAGCTGGAGAAGGAAACAAACAAACAAAAAAAAAAAACTCAAGTATCTTTGCCAAGAAACAAACAAATAAAAAATGGAGTCACAAAGAGTAAGAAACAACTGAAAAAAGACTGAACAATAATAATGACCTCTCCAGCTTTTTACACTCCCTTGAGAACCCATGATAAGGTATCAAAGGAGGACTTTTAATGGAAGTGTGGACCACGAAGAATACAAAGACCATGTGTAATCACCCAGAGGCAAGAAGATCCAGGCTCATATCCTTCCCTAGACTCTTACTAGCTGTGTTATCCTGGGCTAGTCATTCCAATTCTCTCAGTTTTCCTTTCCTCATCTGCAGAAGTAGGGAGAAGATAATGATTCTCACCGTCCATAAGATAATGTATTGTAAACCTTAAGGATGAACAGGCATGGACAAGTTGCAATCTGCATCTTTGAGAGAACATCCAAATCGATGAGGTCACTGCCCCACTTCAACATTTCTGTTATTATTATCACGATTACATCAATATAAGAAGAATTTGAAGGCAACCCCTACTCTCCTGCCTACCACCACCCACCATATTGTTGTTCAATTATTCAGTCCTGACTCCTTGTGACCCCATGGACCAGCTTCTTGGCAAAGTTACTGGAGTGGTTGGCCATCCCCTTTAGTTACATATATTCAGCACTCTCCCTCTTAAAAATACATTTATTAGTAGTTTCATAAGGAAATGAAAACAAATTAAAATGGAAAAAATTCACGTCACCTTGAAATTTCGGAAATAATTTTAAATGAAGGAAAAGATGAGAAGAAATCTGACATTTCACAGCTCATAACAAGACAAAGGCAGGTAAAATTTAAAACTCAACTGAGCTTTCAAAATACAATGAATATATACAAATGTATAATGAATATAGTATCCCACTACTGCACTCAACTGATGATTCATTTATAGCTGTTCGCTGTCAGGATGAATTCGTCATTAGGCAGAGGGAGAGGAAAGCATTGTGGAAATGTTTTATCACAAGGCCAAGGAGAGAAGAGTATGTATAGTTTCATTGAGCTATGCATACCCTTCCACCACGACAAGGCAATAATTCAGGAGAGGACCACCTTGATATAGTAAGGAGTAAAATAAGATTTTATGGCAGAGCCTGAGAAGGAAGAGGATTAAATGCTACAAAATCATGAAAGGGTTGACCATGGGGAATGTAACAGATTTGTGATGGATCTAGCTCAAACCAGCTTGTCTGAGAGCTGATTGTTAAATTTTCAGTGTGACCATTTATTCCTTAATTATCTGCAAACTCCCTCTGATCAGGGCTTAATTTCTCATCTTGTTGATTGTCTAGACTTAAGAAAGTGATACAGAAAATGTTTATAACACAGATTTAACTTACAAGTATGCCCTGCATATTCACCCCTATAGAGTCAATTATTAAACATTTACTGGTGCACCCCTGAATATAGACCCCCTGATAACCAAACCCCCAAATCCCAGAACTAGAGGGACCTTCCCTCAGGCTAGCAAGAAGTAGTTTGAGGTCAGATAAAAGCAAACAGTACTTCAGACTGCAGATGATAGAGCCAAAGAACTCAATAATTTGCTAATATGAGTAAATTCAAAAGGTCCTTTTTTTATTCAGTAGCTATTTCTGCTGCTGCTGCTACTATCACTTCTGCTACTACTATTATTTCTACTTCTATTACTACTACGACCTCGACTACTGCTACCACCACTTCTATTACTACTACAATCTCGACTACTGCTACCACCACTTCTATTACTACTACTACTTCTACCACTCCCACTCCTTCTACTACCACCACTATCACTACTATTATTTCTATTACTACTACCATTACCAATTCTACTACTACTAATAATAGCATTAATGTAGTGCTTTAAGGTTTACAAAGCATGTTATAAGTAGCATCTCATTTTATCCTTAAAAGAATTCTAAGAAACAGATGCTGTTATGAATCTCATTTTATAGATGAGGAAAATGAGACAGAGAGAGATTAAAGTGATTTGCCCAGTCATACCTAGTAAGTGTCTGAGGCTGGATTTGAACTCAGGTGTTCCAGACTCCAGTAGCGTTCACTATACCTGGTAGACACAAAAATAACAGCAAACTTGTCAAAGAATCACACACCTGCTAAGGCATTGTATGTGTTAACCTCGAGTCTAAAACTCAAACAAAATCAAGGAACAGTTCATGTTTCAACAAGTTCATATACATATTCTTATCTCCTTGGCCTTGTGATAAAACATTTCCATAATGCTTTTCCCTCCCTGTCTCTGATGACAAATTCATCTTGACAGGAACAGGTGCAAATGAATGGTCCATTGAGTGCAGCAGTGGGATACTCTATTCATTGTATATTTGTATATGTTCATTGTATTTTGCAAACTCAGCTGTGTTTCACATTTTACCTGCCATTGTCTTGTTATGAGCTATGAAAGGACAGATTTCTTTTCCTTAATTTAAAATTATTTCCAAAATTTCAAGATTACTTGTGGATTTTTTCTATTTCCCATTTTAATTTGTTTTCATTTCTTTATGAGACTATTAATACATATATTTTTAAGAGGGAAAGCACTGGATATGCATAATTAGAACCACCACTGATATTTATATAGTACTTGAAGGTTTGCAGAGCACTTTACATATTTAACCACCAAAAGGCATCACTTGCCACTAACCTGATCCTGATCCCAATAAAAACTAGGTACTAGGTGATCTCACACACGGCCTGGTGGTGAAGTACTTCATCCAATACCCAAAGGTCCTTTCGGAATGATTGTTATTGTTACTGCTATTCAATCAAGTGTGACTCTTTGTGACCCCATTTGGGGTTTTCTTGGCAAAGATACTATAGTAGTTTGCCATTTCTTTCTCCAGCTCATTTTACAGATGAGGAAACTGAGGCAAACAGGGTTAAATAACCTGACCACAGTCACAAAGTTAGTAAGAGTCAGGCCAGATTTGAACTCAAGGTAATGAGTCTTCCTGATTCTAGACCTGGCTCCCTTTCCACTGCACCACCCAGCTGCCCATTGGGAATAATGGAAAATAACAAATTTTCCGTGGTTAAGAGGGATTTTCTCTCTCTCTCTCTCTCTCTCTCTCTCTCTCTCTCTCTCTCTCTCTCTCTGTTGTAACTCTCTGGAGTTAGCACTCAAGCTGTTGGTCTAAGATATATCATTAGTATTGGTTTTCCCAATCAATGCAGTCTCTCATCTCACCAGGAAGCTCCATCTCCCTCCCTGAATCTGCTATAGTTTAATGAAGAGCCTCCATCATATAGACATAGTAAAAAAAAAAAAATTATGTCTGCCACACAGGCACCAAACAGCCTGGATACTGCACACAATGGCTTTTATTCTGAAGCACAGAGTCAGCAAAAGATATCCAATTAGAAATACAGTTAAACTGTAATCATTCAGGCTATAGGGCTGAACTTCTAGATTTAAGGAATCCTTAACCACTCTATAGACATGGTACAAACCCAGGCGTTCTAAGACAAAGGTGGCAAACCATGGCCCACTATAGCACACAGCTCACAATATGCCAGAGTGTATATGGAACCAGATTAAAATATAATTGGGAAGTTAAAATATTATTAACAAAAGAAATAAAAATACAGTAAAACACAGATAATGTTAATATGTGGTTTTCTAAGTCAATATGCAACCTGTGAAGATCCTTGCGTGTGGTTATTACCCTGTTTGTATTTGAGTTTGCCTACTGTTCTATGACATGATTCAAAGTACCCAACCTCAGCCTCTATCTGTCCCCACTGGTAACCATGACTTTTGCCAACAAAGGGCTCAATAAACCTTCCCAACATAAGAGTTAACTGAAGTTCCCAGGTCACTGATGCATCCCTCTCCTGCTCTGGTCTAGACTTTTTGGGAACTAGCTGAGATTGCAAGTTCCCAATGGTTAGTCCAGCTGGTAGCTTTTTGCTTTCAGAAACTTTGGACTATTTCTCTCTGAGGCTATCTCATCAGAGAGACTGGAAGAGTCAAGGGCAAGGCAGACCCAGAGAAAGACTCTTCTGGAGACGATTCCTTTGACTTCTCCGCCTTCTCTCTCTGCCTTTGAAGCTCTTTGGGGCCAGCTTGACTGGTTACAACTGTGCCCTCCTCTCATCTTAACTCTTCCACACTTCTAATTTTCCCATCCGGTCTCAGGCTTTTTGGGTGGGGTTCAGAGTTCATCAGGTGGGGAATCTGTATAATTCCCTGCCACACACACATATTATTTCATTTGAGCTTGTTGTCTTCTCTATTAGGATGTTACCTCCATGAGAGTAGAGATTATTTCCTTCTTTGTAATTTAACCCCCAGTACCTAACACGTAGTAAGTGCATAATAAGTATTTACTGAGCAAAACAGTCAAAATTGAATCCTAGGAAATTATAATGACCAAACTTGGCCCCAGAGACTGATATGAGAAAACATCTCCCCTTGATTCTTTGCGGAGGTAGGGGAATAATAGGTGTGGAATATTATACACAATATAACTTTTTTTGATATGTGGGTTAATTTTGAGAAGCTTTTTTTTTCTTTTCTCTTCCGCTTTTAGAAATTATTAAAAGAAAGCTCTCTGGAAGTTGGAGGGGGTGGGGAGAACTGTGGGAAATGCAAGTAATATGAAAACAAAATTATTCATAAAAATTTATTTAAAAAATAAGAACCATGTGAGGAAAAAATTATAGGCATCATTATTTCCATTTTACAGATGAGAGACAGCTGTGGCATAGTGGCTAATGAACTGACCTTAGAACCAGGATTCCTGGGTTCAAATTCTGCTTCTGACATTCACTAGCTATGTGACCCTGGGCAAGTCATTGGACCTCTCCATGCCCTGTGTAGCTTTCTAGGATGAGAAGATCTTCCCTCTACTAATTAAATCACAGGTCTAGCTAGTAAGTGTTTGAGGCAGGATTCAAACCCAGATATTCCTGACTCCAACTATGTAGACCCATGGTGGAAAACTCATTAACAGATGATTGAGAAGTCAAGATGATTGAGGTATGGCTAGAACCTTATGAGATTGCCTTTAAAAAGGACAACCATGCCCTCCTTTACCTCGTACCTTGGTGTTCTTGTCAGGGACAGAACCAAGGCTAGAGAGACCAGAGAACTGACCCAGCATGGCCATGTTTTTGCTCCCATGAGTTTCCTGGGGTCAAGGAACAAAATAAAGGAACATCTCACACTTAATCCAGGAAGTACATTTGACCCAAACAGAGAGTGGACAGGTTGGACATGGGTAGGGTAAAAGTAGGGACTGAACGCTAGGGTCAAAAAGACATAATCCCAGTAAATTACTTACATCATGGGAGAGAGCTTTCTGTAAACTGGGGTCCTCCACCCACCAACCACTCCCTACTATATAAAGAAGCAGAGAGGGGTCTATTGCTGGGCCTATAACAAGCAGACCCTTTAAGGTTTCTCCTGGTGAGATTGTACCTTTTGGCCTGGAGGAGCCTGTGATTTTCTCTCCTCTAATTCAAGCCCCAGGGATCCACCTTAGGGACGCTTTCCATTCCAGCTTGTTCTATATGGGGCTCCCCTGCAGGACCACCCAGGAGTCTGAGCTGTTGCAGAACCCTGGTTGCCTGTTTACTTAAGAACATGAGCTGAAAGGAATGTACGGCACCTGTCTGTACTGGCTACCTAGTCTTTCCTGGAAGACCTTGGAGGTGTTTAATTTAATCTGCAGAACTCTATATGGGGAGACCCTTGCTCACTCAAAGACTTCTGCTGTTAGTGTCATTTTGCTGCCATAAAGTTAGGAATCTATATCCCTAGGAAACTGGGGACTCGTTGTTAGTGTAACTTTCTTTCCTTCCCCCTCCATTAAATAGCAAAGTATATTCCTCTTGGGAAAATGGCTACATTCTAGAGCTCGTATGACGTTTGTGATGGCAAAATTAAAAGTTCACGTTTCTATAGCCATCAAAAGGTGAACGAGAGGTTTCCTGACAATCACCATGTGAGATAATGAGTATAAGCATTATAATACACATTTTACAGTGAAGGAAATTGAGGCCTTCCACTACCAAGACCTTGAACTATAATAGTCCACTTTCTGATCATACTGGCTTACTAATCAGAAGGCCTGGATTCAAATCCTGTTTCTGTCATTTACTACCTATATGACTTAGGGCAAATCACTTAATTTTTCTGGACTTCAGTTTCCTCATCTATAAAATGGGGGAAGAGATTAGAAAGAAGAAAGGAGGAGGAGGAGGAAGAGAAGAAAAAGAAGAAGAAGAAGGAAGAAGAGGACAAAGAAGAGGAGGAGGAGAACGAGAGGAGGAAGAGGAAGAAGATGAAGAAGAAGAAATGAGGAGGAGGAAGAGAAGAAGAAGGTTTCCAAGGTACTTTACAAATATTATCTCATTTTATCCTCAAAATGACCCTGGGAAGTAGGTGCTAAGTTATCTCTATTTTATAGATGAGGGAAACTGAGGCTCAGAGAAGTAACTTGTCTAGAGTCATACAGCTAGTAAGTGTCAGAAACCAAATTTGAATTCAGAACTTCCTGGATCCAAATCCAATGTTCTAACCTTTGTACCACCTAGCATTTTCTTTCCAGCTCTAAATCTATGCTTGTATGATCCTAAAATTTCTTGGTTTTCCATATTTGCTTCTGTCTTCTGGTTGTTGAGTCATTTCAGTCATGTCTTACTCTCCATGACTCCATTTTGGGTTTTCTTAGCAAAGATACTGAAGTGGTTCATCATTTCCTTCTCCTGCTCATTTTACAGATGAGGAAACTGAGGCAAACAGGGTTAAGTGACTTGCTCAGGATCACACAGCTAGTAAGTGTCTGAGGCTAGATTTGAACTTAGGTCCTCCTGGCTTCAGGGACAGTAATCTATCCACAGCACCAACTAGCTGCCCCCCCTCACTTCTGCTTCTCTCCTCCTTAACCTTGACTTCTGGTTCCCCCATCCTTCTCAGTTCTCATAAATCCTTCACCCCCTTTCCGGTGTATCTCTACATTATTAGCTAGCTTAACGACAACAATAAAACAGCCTTCCCCGATTAAATATCATGCCCATTCATACTTCTGCTGTTCCCTGCCTTGCTATTCATCAGTTCTCGGTCACCACCACCCCATTGTGTTCTGGTAAGTGTTTAACAACCAAGTTTCCAAAATGTATACATACACATACACATACAATAGACATATACACATACATATACATGTGTACACATACATACATATAGAATAGTATGAATACATATTCTATATGTTTGTGTGTATATGTATGTATGTGTATGGCAAGGCATAGTTTTAAGCTTAATGTACACTATTAACATTTTCTCCATCACTTTCTTAAGTGGATAGAGCTGACTCCAGCAGATCCCTATGTCCCATTCCACCTATTCACCTTTTCTCTTCACACTCCTAAACCACCAAACACTGCTGGAGGAAGTCATGAAACCATGGTCACTGGAAGATCATACTATCTGAACACTCAGAGATACTCAGGCATTCTTTCCTTCAACTCTGATTTATTCCCAACCACATTCTTTCTCCACATTGGTCAGTCAAACCTTTCCTCTTTCTTCAAAGGCTCTAACTTCATCTCCTTTCCTCTCACTGTCAGCAGATTATTTTGTTCCTCTCTTTCCTGAGAAAATGGAGGCCACCATTCATGAACTTGCCATCTTCAACAGGTAAACATTTCTCTGTATCTTCATCCCTCCTTACCTCCTTTATTCTAATCTCAGAAGACTGCCAGATCCTATTAATTCTAACTCCTATCTCTCTAAGTTAATCTCCTCCTCTCCATTCTTACTTCCACCACTCTAATTCAGACTTCCATCCCCTCTTGTCTGATGTATCATAATTTTTTTTGAGGCAATTGGGGGTAAGTAATTTGTCCAGGGTCACACAGTTAGTAAGTATCTGAGGCTGGATTTGAACTCAGGTCCTCCTGGCTCCAGGACCAGTGCTCTATTTACCGTGACACCTAGTTACTCCTTATAATTACTTTCCAACAACTCTCTCCCTTCAATATTTCCTTCTCTCCAATCCAACTAACACATAGCTGCCAAAATAATCTTCCTGAGACATAAATTTGACCATATTACTCTTTCACCCTGAATTTTAATGGCTCCCCATTGCCTATAAAATAAAATACAAACTCTCTATCCTGGCACATGAGATACCCCACAATCTGACTCTGACCTACCTTTTCAGATATTTTACATTACTCTTTTGTATACATTCATCATTCCAGTCACATTTGATAGCTAGCTACATTATTTCTACTACTGAGGAGGTAGTAGGGTTATATTGGGTTGAGAAAAGGACTTACAGTCAGGAAGATCTGAGTTCAAATCCTACCTCTGACACTTACTAGCTGTGTTATCCTAGGCAAATCCTTTAGCCTCTCTGAGTTCCAGTTCTTCATTTGTAATATGGAATCGGACTAAACGGTCCCTCAGGTCCCACCTCTCTATAAATCTATGATCTTCTGGCCTTGCTTCTATGAATTTGCACAGGGCATAATTTCTCCTCATCTTTTCCAGTTGAAATATTTTTCTTCTTTGATGATTCAGTTCAGGTACCACCTCCTCCATTAATCTTTCCCTCTTCCCTTCCTCCCTGAAAGTCTTTCCTTCCTCCTCAGATTTTCCTAGAGCACTTTGCCCCTTTCCTCTGCTCCTATCTCTCTCCGCCTTTCATTATACTTGAGAGTGTATGTCTCATCTACCCTTAAAGCAGGAGTTCTTAACCCTTTTGTTCCTCATAGATGCCTTTGACAAACTTGTGAAGTCTAGGGACGTCGTCTCAAAATTATGTTTTTAAACACAAAAATAAATACATAGGATTATAAAGGAAGCCAATCATATTATAATGCATTTTTCAATTATTTTAAATAAGGTTACAGACCGATGTGAAGGACCCCTGTGATAGGGAAATATAAGCTCCATAAAGGAATACTAGTTGATAAAAATAGTCTGGGAGCCAGTGATATCCAAGATACCTTCAGCTCAATAGTCTCTGGTTTCAAAAGTTCCCTGTTTTTCTGTGGTTTTTTGAACACAGAGCAACAGCTCAGGTAGTGTTTCCTGTGTGCTCAGGTGAACACTTGACAAGATTTGTTTTCTCCTTTGGTTAGAAATGAAAGTTATTTTCATACTGAACATGAAACTATTTTAATTTGAACTTCTTGGCTTTGAACTTCGCTACCTATGCTGCTCCTGACCTCAACTGCAGAGGGATTTGAGACTGGTAATAATCTTTCATCTTCACTGTCTCGCTCAAGCAGTTCTATTCCAAAAAGTCTTCTGATAGGGTTTCAATCATTGACCAAACTGGATCTTTCATGTTATTTCCAAATTTTACTTTATCTTTCCTTTCTTTTTTATTTTCAATTAACTGAAGTAAACAGGGTTAAGTGACTTGCCTAGGGTCACACAACCAGTAAGTGTCTGAGGCTGGATTCAAACTCATGAAAATGAGTCTTCCTGATTCCAACCCCAGTGTTCTATCTGCTGTACCACCTAGCTTCTCCAAACTTTACTTTTCAAATATGACTTTTGAAAGAAAGTAATATTTTCTCATGGAATTGTAGCAGCAAGCACCCCAAGCGTCCTCAGGGTTTGCAGCTACCACAGGTTCTTGGATCTGCTTTGTTAAAGGAAAGCAACTCAAAATGGGTTAACAGGCTTACTTTAATCAGTCAGACATATATCGTTTACCTTGTTCAGGAGAAAAGGTCAGCACCCTGAACCTCAAAGTATACAGGCATAATTATCAAGACAGAAACATCAAGTAGACAGATTTCCAAACTGTCCAACCATTATATCCATACCCAGTCAACATCTGGGTTTCCACATTCTGGGTTTTTCAAAACCGGGGGACTCTCAACAACGGCTTCCCAGAATTCAGATCAAATCACAGAACACTTCTCAAAGTGAGTCCCAAAACAAAGCTACACATCGGGGCTTATATAGCCTTCTCCTGGCTCAGAGAATGTAACAACCTTATTGACCCACTGGCCAATCAAAAAGTATCTACTGAAAAACAAGCCTCCCTCCCCAGGCTTCTGGTGCACTTTAGCCTAGGGGCAGGGACGATCTTTAAAATTTACATTCGCATTACAGGAATCCTGAAGGCCTTTGAGCAATGTAAACATGTTTGAAGTTGATAAGTTTGAACTTTTAGGACTAAATATTTTGGAACCAGAGAGGTGCCTTACAAATGTCTGGAACTCTAGAGAAAAGTACATCATGGTATTCAGGAATAATCAGGGGCTGGATTTTCATTTTTGGAGATATCATGGCAGAGGTAACTGGTTTGTCTGAAATACTGGCTTCAAGTTATGGTCTTAGTGAGTTTTGTTATATCGAATATAGTGATAATGATGATGATGATGACGATGATGATGAAGGCAATGACGATGATCATGATGATGCTAAATAGTTAAAACACCCACAGCAATACTTTTGGAGTAAGCAGGTATTACTTCCCCAAGCAACAGGAAAGACTGCTAACAAGAACATAACATTAGGTTTGTCAACTATAACGATAAATGATTTGTCTCCAGATGGAACCTATGCCTCAGCTAAGACTGAAGAGTGGAATCAAAAGACTTTCACTCAATGGAATCTACATGAACTTGAGCCAAATATATATTTGCAAGGAAGCATGAAACAAGTGACTGAGTCATGCTGACTTGTTTATGGAAATGGAATGGTTTATAATAACAGATTAGAACTAGGTCATTGTTACCAGAAATTGCAGAAAGGCTACACAGCAGATGGGGTGCCAGACCTGGAGCCAGAAAGAATCCTCTTCCTGAGGCTAAATCTGGCTTCACATACTTACTAGCTGTGTGACCCTGGGCAAGTCACTTAACCCTGTTTGTCTCAATTTTCTCATCTGCAAAATGAACTGGAGAGGGAAATGGCAAATGACTCCAGTATCTTTGCCAAAAATACTTCAAATTGGGTCAATAAAAGTAGGACATGAGGCGGCTAGGTGGCGCAGTGAATAGAGCATGGGCCCTGGAGTCAAGGAGGACCTGAGTTCAAATCCGGCCTCAGACACTTAACGCTTACTAGCCATGTGACCTTGGACAAGTCATTTAACCCCAGTTGCCCTGCCTTCCCCCCTCCAAAATAGGCAAAAAAAAAAAAGTAAGACAAAACTAATCAACAAGAAGTTGGACATGACTTAAAAAACCAACTGAACAACAACTACCCTTAAGGACTTAATGAACAATGCATATCTTTGCCATCACTTTCTCATTTATATTGCACTTTTGGGTTTGCAGAGCTTTTCACATATGCTCTTACTCAATAAGACATCTTATTCAGTTCTTATATTAACCCAATGAAGTTATCAATAATATCATCACCACTATTTTACAGATAAGGAAAGTGATGCTAAGAAAATTAAATGATATGCCAAGGTCATGCAGCCATCAAGTATCTGAGGCAGGATTAGAACTCAGGTATTCCTGACTCCAAGTCTAACACTCTCTCCACTATGCCACTTACTTGCCTCCTTATGCAAGAAAATGATAGCAGTTATGCCACATATCACAGGATACAAATACCTACTGAACTCCTGATCTGGCAGCTACAGCCATACACCAGAAACTCCTTGTCGTTCATGGACCTGACAGATGACAAACTCCTGAGGACAAACACAGACCTCAAAGTAGAACTCAACCAATGAACTAGTGGAATTGGAGCATCGTTACAGATTCAACTGTTGACTGGAATTGTCTGCATATAACATTAACCCATAAAAATTTGGAAACAACATTGTTAGTATCTAACACCATAGTAACCACTCACAATCTCCAAGCTACATGGAACAAAAAGTTTTCAAAATAGAGATACCAAGAAGAGGTGAATATGTATGTAGGAAAAGGATGAGGGGCCATATCATCTTCATCATCCTGTCTGCTATAAGAGCATCCAAAAGATTCTTGTGGTGAGTCAGCAGAAGGTGAGCTTATGTCTCAGTACTTTTACTGAATTGCAAAAAACCAATCATTTTGTCCATCTATTCATTATTCTGCTGAACATTAAATATAAGATAGCAACTTGTACCAGGACTATTTCTATCTGAACTCCTTCAAACAAAAAATGAGGAGAATGACTATACTATTACTAATTAATTAAAAAAGACATCACTACCATCATTCATATTGTCTAGTGCAAGTGCTATAGAATGGACAAAGAGTCCAGAGATCTGTGTTCAAATTCTGGTTCTGCAATTTACCACACTGTGATTTGAGGCAAGTCAGTTCATCTCTCAGCTCCAGTTTCCTCATCTGCAAAATTGGGTTGGGATGGGGGGAGGAGGGGGAAAAAGGAGAGGGGGAATGTCTACCTGCTTATTCCAAGGATTCCATAAGAAATGCTTATGACAAGGTTTTTAAAAGTCTAAGACACTGTTATATGAGTAAATGCAACTCTTATTTATTGTCTTCTATGTATAAGGCACTGTGCAAGGCACCAGAGAAACAAAGACAAAAATCAAAATAGTTCCTGTCCTCAAGAAGCTTACCTTCTACTGTGGTGAGACAATGTGTCCATGAACAAATAAATACAAAGTAATTTGAGAAAAAGGAGAGCACAACATCTGGGGTGGGGGAAGAGAAAGTTTCACAGGATTTGTGACATTTGAACAGAGACTTGAAAGCCGGAGGTGAGCAAGGATACGCCTTCCAAAGCACAGACGATGCCTTGTGCAAATTCCAAAGATGGAATGTTGAGACTGAAGAGGTACCAGAGTCCAGTGAGGCAGAAACAAAGTATGTATGAAAGAGAATAATGTGAAATTGATCAATCGAAATCATTTTGCTGAAGATACAAAGTTCAAAATATAATCCCAGTTCTCAAAGAATACACGTTCTAGTAGAAGAGAGAACATGCAAATAACTATGTATATACAATATGCATTGTGAATAGAAGGTAATATCAGAATCAAGGTACTGGCAGTGAGTGTGAGGCTGAGAAAGTCTTCTTGTAGAAGGTGAGATTTGAAAGAAACCCAGAAATCAGGAGGGTAGAGGTGAGGAGGGAAAGCATTCCATACATGAGGGACCATGTGAAAAAACAGTGAAAAGGCACAGAGTTGAGAGACTGAGTATTATGTGTGATGAGCAATAAATTGGTCTGTGTAGTTGGATTATGGAGTGTGTGGAGAGGAGTAATGTGTAAGAAGACTGGAAAGGTAGAGGCAGGGCAGGATATGAGGGATTTTTTAAAGCCAGAGGATTTTATAATTTGATCCTGGAGGTGATAGGGAGCAATAAAATAATCACACTTATACTTTAGGGAAATTGTTTTGGCAGTTTAGTGGAGGATAGATTGGAGTGAAGAGAGATGTGAGGCAGAGAAAGTAAATAGGAGGTTATTGCAATGGCCCAGGTGAGTGTTTCTGTGGGCCAGAACTAGGGTCATGGTTATATGGGGGGAGAGAAGGCAGGGACGTGCTGGTAAGTGTTTAAAAACTCTCTCTCAAAAAAAAAAGTACATGTGACAAAATTTTCAGTTAAATTTGCATTATTAATACTGTCTCCATCACTTTCTTAAGTCAAGACAATCAATAAAACAATAAATAAAGCCCTGGTTTGTAGCATTTGCCAATTTCCAATGATCACATCCAAATCTTCTTTATATTTGAGGAAATGGAATGTGGTGCAGTGGCTATAGTGCTGGGATGGGAGTCAGGAAGATTTATTTTTGAGAGTTCAAATCTGGCCTCAGACACTTACTAGCTGTGTGACCCTGGGCAAGTCACTTCATCCTGTTTGCCTCAGTAAAATGAGCTGGAGAAGGAAATGGCAAACCACTCCAGTATCTTTGCCAAGAATACCCCAAATGGGGTCAAGAGGAGTCAGACATGGTTGAAAAATGGCTGACCAACAACAAAAATAATATGTAAGTTACAGGATGTGACTGGGGACAGGTGGAATGAGAGGATCCAAAGTCATCTCTCCTTTCTTTGAGCCCCATTCTGTTGTCCCATTTAGAAACAAGGTTAACAAGTGCCAATGATTAGTCAAGCACCAGGGCTGAAGAGAGGCAATCCTTTCCTGGGAAGAGGGCACTATAAGACCATACGTGTAAGGCAGGAAGTGATATTCTAGGTCACCAAGTCCAATTTCAGTTATTCTAGATATGTGGTAACTGAAACCCAAAGAGATTAGCTGATTTATACTCAAGGCCACCAAACTAGTAAATGGCAGAGGTAGGGTTCAACCCCCAGTCCTCCTGACTCCAAGGTCTATTCTCTATCCACTATACCCCACTGAACCTAGTATCTATAAAACCAAAAAGCGACCCTGGGTCGCTATCAGCTTTCTTACAAATGCCACAATTTAAGGGGTGGAGGGAAAATGAGGTTTCAAGAGCAGAGATTTGGACCAGGAGTTAAGTACCAGATCAAGAGGTAAGATACAGGGCTTTAGAGGGTGGGAGCAGGGTGGAGGGAGGGTCGTTTTTTTTCTGATTCAACCTCTTTCCCTAAGACATCAGGATCTTACAGCTGCTGACAAATTCCTTAGCTCAATCCAGCACTTAGGACCATAAATTTAGAGGTGTAAGGTAACTTGGAGGTCATTGAATTGCAACCCTTCATCTTACAGATGAAGAAAGTAAGACCCAGAGAGATTTCCCAGGGTCACATAGCTAATAAGTCTTTCAGGCAGGATTCGAAGCCAGGTCTTCCTCACTCAGGACCCAGTCTTCTAATACAGTGTTGTGCAACTCAAATAGAAATAGGTCTACTAATACAGATTCCTGTACACATTTTGACTTAGAAAACCATACGTTAACATTATCTGTTTTATTGTATTTTATTTATTTTGTTAAGTATTTCCCAATTATATTTTAATGTGATTTGTACAGCACTCTGGGAACACTGTGAGCAGCATGCAGCCCACCAGCTGTGAATTACTCTAATCCACATTAGTATATTGGCTCTTCAGGGGAGTTGACTGTCTCAGAGCATCAGGCTTTTATGGCAGCTATTATGGTCTTTATGTGGCATAATTCCATGCTGACCTGTTGGTGAAAGGCTGATCCTATCATTCCCTTCTCCCAGGTCACCTACACCAATAGAGCCTGCATACTCAAGCGCCTTTACTTAGTCCAGAAAGATCCCAGGTAAATAGCACAAGATTCTGAAGTAGATGGGATATATTGCACACACCTCTTCAAAGTCCTGGCATAGAAGAGTGATCACAGACTTGTGCTCCAAGAAGGGGAAAATGCCATTGCAAAATTCCCAAAACCAGCCTATTTGATCAGTAAAATACTTCCCCATCCCTCTCATCAAGAGGGGAAATTATATAAGTAAAAAGCCCAGGAGAAATGACAAAGACTGAGTGACTGAGCAGGAAATGTCAGATACCCTCAGTCAAAGCTCCCCAGGCCCCCCACCAAGAATTGAGGTTCAGACAGGGATCTAGAGCCCCTAGGCTAAGGCCCAGGAGCTGCTTTATAGCAGCCTGGCCCAACAGTGTTGCTTCTGTGAGGTGGGTGGCTGAAGTTACACACACACTTCAAAATCCATTTCCCTTCACACACATACTTGCACTCACACATACACACTGCAAGCTTTCTATGGTTGCTGGTGATAAAACACCCCAAAGTAGCCCTTTAATGAACTCTCACATTCATTCCTTGGATACCACTTTTCCTGGAGGGAAACATTGCCTTAGGGAGCCACAGACCCGACAAATTGGGAAGAGGGGACCCCCTGATCCCCTTTCTGGGGTGTTTAGGGCCTTGCCAGCAACAAGGGATTGGAGAAAAGAAAACATAGGGAGAAGTGAAGCTTTTCAAAGGAAACAGTCTATTCTAGGGAAATGGTATTTGTCTTGCTACCCTAGGCAACTTTAGCATAGATTCTTCTCAGCATGGGGAAAGGGCGAGAATTGGATCAAGGAGGTCTTGAGGCACCTAGAGCTGTGTGACCTTGTGATCACTCCTCACCCCCACCTCACAGAAGCCATAATTTCTTTCATAGCCCACCCAGCTCAAACACTACCTCATTCAGGAGGCCAATTGCTAGTACTCTCTCCAGGGATTTTATATTTACTTTGTAATATTTTGTACTTCTTTAACTATGTTCATATTATTTCCCCCAAGAGAATGTAAGCTCTTTGAGGTGAGGGACTATATTCCTATTGACTCTCACATTATCTGGCACATAGTAGGTACTTGTTGAATTGAACTGAATTGACAATCTTGCCTCTGATACTTACTAGCTGTATGACCCAGGGCTAATCACCCAAGCCCTCTGAGCCTCATTTTTCATCTATAAAATGAAGTGTTTGGTCTGGATGGCCTCTAAGGTCCCTCCCAGCTTTAAATTTATGATGGTAGAAATTTCCTCACATGGGTAAAATGGAGGGCTTATACTAGATGATCTCTAGGATCAGGGGTATATTGGTAAATGTTTAACAACTGACTCTCCAGAAGGGGAAATGTGCCTACAACACATTTTTTTTTTTAAAGCAATCGGGGTTAAGTAACTTGCTCAAGGTTACACGGCCAGTTATTTCTGGGTGTGGTGCTGAGTGTCTGAGCCCGGGATTCGATCTCCAGGTCGTCCCAACACTGGAGCCGGTGCTCTTACTCGCTGAGCCACCTGGCCGCCCCTGTACAACACATTTTTTAATTGATTCTGAATTATCAACATTTTATCCATCACTTTCTAGACAATCAACAAAATAATAAATCAAGGCCTGATTGGTAGCATTTGACAATTTCAAAGCTGTAAATGGTAACACCAAACAAGGAACAATCAGCTCTCAAAAGCCTGTAAGAGCAGGCTCCAGCACTCCTCTGTCTAAGACCCTTCTGAGCTCTAACATTTTCTATGAATCTATGATTGTCTGACCAGAGCAAACATGCACTGGGTGATAGGGAAAGGTCACTGGAGATGGGATAACATAAAGAGATGGGGGAAACTCTTGAAGCAAGATGGAGATGTATAAGAAAAATGTCACCAAAGGTGAAGTATACACAAATGGGGAAGGGAAGGAGGGGTTCCTGGTATCTTCTGGTATCTTGATGCCTTAAAATGTTGAAAAGGACCAGGGACCATTTGGAGAGCCCAAGAAGATAACTATAATAATAGGGTTCATTTAAGTCTTACAACAATACCGAGAAGTGCGCATCATAGGTATTGCTATCTTTTTATAGATGGGGAAACTATAATAAATAATTATAAATAAGATTCAGAAAAGCCATCAGCTAGGGGCTAGCCCATAGCAAGTGACTAAGGCAGCATTTGACCTCATATCTCTGGGTTCAGTACTATTCATTCTATAATACTTTTTTTAAAGTTTTAAAAGTTTTCTTTTTAAAATTTTTTATTGATTTTCTTTTTAATTTCTGGAATAAAACAAGCATTTCTATAACATACTCTAAATCTAAAAAAATTGTACATGAGCTTGCAAATCTATTGTGTGCAACCTGCTATTCCTTTTAAATATATAATAAAGTTTTTAATATTTAAATACACAACAGTTATCCTGTAAATTTCTCTTTTTTTTCTTCCCTCCCTCCTCCCATCCTCAGAGATGACTACCATTAGACACACACATGTGCACACATACAGATGTAAAATCATTCTAGATATACTTTTATTTATCAGTTTTTCTCTGGACGTAGATAGCATCTTCCTTCCTATACCCTTTTTGGTTAATTTGGGTATTTATAATTGTCAAAACTACTTATTCATTCAAATTTGTTCTTAAAACAATATTGCTGTTACTGGATATGTTTTCTTGGTTATGTTCATTTCTCTCTTCATTATTTTGTATAAGTCTATATTAGTTATACTGCTATTATTTCATGCTTCATTATTTTGTGCAAGTGTTATATTAGCATCTCATATTTATAAATAACTTTAAAGTTTATGTGCTGATTTCCTCATAAGAACCCTGTAAAGTAGGTCGTACTTATGTTATTATCCCCACTTGTCCCCATTTGATAGGGAAACTGAGTCTCAGAAAAATGAAATTATTTTTATGACCAGGGTCACACAACTACTAAGTGTATGAGACAAAATCTTATCTCAAACCTCCTGACTCCAAGTCAAGCTTTCTTCTATAACGCACTGGTATCTCATCCACCCTTCAGATGCTTCAGGTAGCTGTTGCCCCAAACACCATCTTTAGACCATCTAGAATGTTGGATCACATAGGATGAAAGTCAGATTATGAGTCACTTTTCAACCCTAATACAATTAATGATACTCCTAAAGTCCTACAACAACACCTCATCATAGCAGGCATGGAGGTGATCTCGGGTTCTCAAGGCAATACCAATGGAGAATACCATGTCACGTTAGGACCAAGGTGAACAGGCTTCCAGTCTGGGACTGATAAAGTGCCTGCCATCACAGAAGTCTAGCCAAGGTCATCACCAGAAGACTGGCCACAAGGTGATGAGTCATTTGGCCACAACTAACGTAAGAAGCTTATGATCTGCCTGGGCTGACAGAAAACTTGTATTGATTAAACTATGGAGCTTTCAAAGTAAAAGTACTTTCTATCTTCACTCCAAGGAATTAAAAACCTTTATAGACCTAGAACTTTAGAGCTAGAAGGGACCTTAGAAATAATCTAGCCCAATCACCTCATTTTACAAATGAGGAAACTGAGGCCCAGAAAAGACATATTTCCTCCTAGAGTCATAAAGAGCTAACAATATGTACAGAGGCCATCTAACCCAATTTTTTCCCCCCACCTTCCTCCATTTTACAGATGAGGAAAACTGAGACCTAAGGAGGATATGTGACTTGCTCATGATTGTAAAAGTAGTAAGAGTCTGGAGAACCTCTGACTCCAGATTCTGCCCCCTTTCCAGTATTCCACACTAATATAACTCACCCAAAGTAATATGTGGCACAGTCAAAATTCAAACCAAGGTGTTGCGAAGCCCTCATCCAAAACTCTTGCCACCACACCATAGGCACCCATACCTATGAAGCCCCCATCCAATTGGCTTTAAAAATCAGCAAAATCTAGATTCAAATCCCAACTTTGCTACTCTGAGACCTTGAACAAATCATTCAACATCTCTGGGCCTAAGTTTCTTCACTCATCTGTAAAATGAGGGGTCAGATTACAGTTATTCCTTCCATATCATGAGGGTTAGGGGCATGGAAGATCCATGTAAAAATTTTTGGTCCTCCCTTTGAACCTGAGAAGAAGTTTGAATTATTATGGTATTAAAAGATAAAATATGCTGATATTATACAATACTATACATATATTTTATGCATTTCTGGGCTTCGAAATTTTTCTGTGTCATCTACTGACCTTCATGTGTTGTGTGGGGCTTTCACAAAACTCTCTTGAAAATTCCCATTTAATTTCTTATGCTGACCCACAATATATCGAAACTGTGATGGGGAAAGTTGCAATGTGGAAGGGATAACTGTAGATGGAACTCAGAGAGTTCTGTTTCCACATCAAAGATCCTGTGATTGTATTCTTCTTTGTCTCTGAGATGCCAATGGCAATCACTACCACCTTAATGCTACAGGGAGAGAACAAAGACCAAGAGGTGAAGGATTTTGTCCAAGGTCAAGGCAGGGCAGGAGCCTGCCTCTTGTGCACCATGCCATCCCCTTGCCCCATCCCCTTTACCCCCTTGAGGAACTAAACCACATTTCCTGCCTTGAAAAATTGTCCAAAGAGAGTGCTGGCTGCGCCAGAGTGAAGGGGGGGTGGGGGCTAGACAGGATGAAAAAGGCCTTGGAAGGACTCCAGCTATTTGACTTTTTATTCTGGTTTGGAGATCTGGGACACATTGATTCACAACTTTATGGTTCTTATACTGCATTGATTTATAGGCCTGCCAATCTGGGCCCAAACAGTCAGAAAGGAATTGTTTTTTCGTCCAATAGTGTTATATTTATGAGCCCGTTAAGCTCACCATCCATTGGGCATTGCCTGGAGTCAACAGAACAGCCCTTTTAAGATCACTGGGAGGGGAAATTTTGCAGCACATTTTCTATACCCATATCATGCTTAAAGCTCCACAATACATTAAAGGCTTCTGGTGTCATCTCATATTTAAACTCCAAACTGCTTTACCATAAATCTTTAATGACTGTGAACTGCTACAACTGTTTTGAATGTTCCTGGTTCTGTCTGTCTGTCACCTTTCTTCCCTCCTCCCCCCCTCTATTTTTCTTTCTGGATTGCAAAGATGACTACCCTGGGCTCAGTGATTTTTTTTTAAATACTGCCTGTTACATGGCACAATGCTCACTGGATATTTCATAGCTGCAGATACGGGAGGCTCTTGCTGTTAGACACTGGCTTCTCAAGCTCTGGCTGTGGCTGGGTTGGGGTTCAGCAGGTTTTCACACACTTCCTGCTTGATTTGTGGTTACTCTGGTTCAGTAACTGTACAGAAATGAGCTGCTTGGCTAGACAGGAACTAGCTCAGAGCTTGCGATGGCACAGAGGAAGTGCATATACTTATATTTCAAGCTTTTGGTTGTTTGTTTCTATTTTATGCTCAAAGAATGTTTCTTTCGTGTTCGCGTTGTCAACTGCTTCCTATGGACACCTAGTTCTTTTACAACTGTTTTACACTGAGGCAATGGGGTCAAAGACTGCTAACTTCTAGAAAGTCCAAGCTGGAGGAAACTTAAGAGATCATTTGGACCAAAGGTTCCCAGAGTGGATGATAGCACCCCCTGGGGGACACTGGAACAATGGTGGGGGATAGCTTCGGATGCAATTGGGAGGTGTTGAATAAAAACAAGGGGGTGGTGGAAGCATAAAGAAATAACAAAGAAAATTTTGGAAAACCCTTCGTATCTGTTTCATTTATCTGTTGTATAACAGAGTTAAAGTCATAATGATTACATCACTTTCCAAATAAACACACAAAATGCAAGCTATAATCCATCAGTGGTCAAGTCCACCAACAGGTCTTAGCAAGCGTTGACCAACAAGAGTGTCGGGCATTGTCAGGAAGTCCAGCATACATTGCAGGAATATGTGCATGTAATGACTTATTTACAGTAGGATACTATACAGTTACATGACACAACATTGCATCACCTAAATCTCAATGCAGGAAAAAAAACCCTCAAATTTACATTAAATTATTAAATTTAAGATGCATCATTTTTTTCAAATATATATATTTTTAAAATGACATAATTTTTTTAAAAATGCTAAAGAGTTAAAGAAAGATTTCCAGAGGGTTGTTGAGAAAGAAAAAAAAAAAACTTTTTAAAGGGGCAGTAGGCCAAATAAGTTTGGGAACTTCTGGTTTAGACCAATACTTTCATTTGCTGGATGAACTGAGACCTAGGCCTGACATTAAGATTGACATCTTCTACTTAACACAGAGTTCATTTGTATCAATAACCTATGTTGTCTTGGCAGTGCCTCCTCGTACACACCATTTTATAGTTTCTTCCAAGGTCTCTACATGTCATGGTATTTCTTGGAAAAAACAAACAAGCAGAAACCTAAAAGACCCCACCACCATTAAAGTCAAGAGGGATTCCATCAAGAAGGGAAGAAACTTCAGATTCTCAATTATTGACCATGAACCTCTTAGGAATTTTCTCCTAGTCCAAAGCTAGTGGTGGAACCTTCCTAAGAGAAAAGGTATTTCTTTTATACATTGAGATGGTAACTCTCTATAGTTGGATTAAGTTAATCTGAGAATGCTTTCCCCAACACAAATCCACACTTTAGAATCAAAGCAGAAAAAGACTTTAGTGACCATTTATTTCAATCCCTACCTAAACAAGAATTCTCTCTACAAGGTGGCAGACAAGTGGACATCCAGTCCCTGCTCGAAGACCTCCAAAAAGAGAGAAACCCAGTACCCACTCCATTCTGGGCAGCTTTAATTGTGAGATTTGGTCTTTTCCTCTCTGATTGCAAGGCTCTTTGCAACTTTTACCCATTATATTGGGACAAATGAACAAGTCTCATGCCTCTTCCAAGGGAGAGTACTTCCAATACTTGCAGACAACTGACATGTCTCCCCCAAAGTTTTCTCTTCTCCAAACCAAATATCCCAAGTCCCTGCAATTGACCCAATCTTTGTGCTTGACCCAAAGTCCTTGAGCAACCTGGTTGTCATCTTCTGGACATCCTCCAGCTTATCAACAACCTTCTTAAAATGTGGTACCCAAAATGGACACAGTACTCCAGATATAGTTTGAACAGGGAGGAATACAGTGGGATGATCTCCTCCCTAGTCCTCCATACCATGCCTCTCCTAAGGTAACCTAACATTTATAATCACTTTGATTTCCTTGCCCTCCATGTTGGGCACAAAGGACACTAAAATATCAAGAACTTTTTCAAATGAAGTTCTATCCAGCCAAACCACCCCTATTTCTTACCTGTGAGGTTTATTCTTGAACCCAAGTGTAAGATTTCACACTTTGGGGGAAGCTAGATGGCACAGTGAATAGAGCACTGGCCCTGGAGTCAGGAGGACCTGAGTTCAAATCTAGTCTCAGACACTTAACATTTATTAGCTGTGTGACCTTGGGCAAATCACTTAACCCCAATTGCCCTGCCTTCCCCCTCCAAAAAGCAAAAAAAAAAAAAAAAAGACCACTTTTTTTTGTTGCTGTAGAGCCATTTTGGTTGCATCCAACTCTTTGTGACCCCATTTGGGTTTTCTTGGCAAAGAAAATGAAGTGGTTTGCCACTTTCTTCTCCAGCTCATTTTACAGATGAGGAAACTGAGGCAAATAGGGTTAAGTGACTTGCCCAGAGTCACATAGCTAGTAAGTTTCTGAGATCAGATTTGAACTAAGGAAAATGAGTCTTCCTGATTCCAGTCCCTACACTCGATCTACTTCATCCCCTTGTTGCCCCTAAGGCTTTACATTTATCCCTACTCAATTTCCTCTTACACACCTATTGAAATCCCACCCATCTTTTAATGGCACCTTTTCCATGAAATGTCCCTCCTTCGAGTGAGCTCCCATTGTTCTCTGTTCATATACTTGTCCATTCATTCTATTTTGTACCATAGATGGAGGTCGTCACCACTTGTCTTTGCCTATGTCTTACCAATGGACTCGGATGACAAGAGGAGAGTGGGGCTGTTGACTTTACATATATATCTCTGCCTCTCTTAAATCCTGATGCCATTGGTTCTTTCTGAGAAGGAAGGACAAACCACAACTACTATAGTTATTTGTACACGTCTTAGTTTTCCTTTAAAGGTGTAAGGTTCTTGAGGGCAGCAACAACACATTATGTATAGTGTCTTCCTTGGTATTGAGAAGAGAAAGCTTCCTCTGCAGCTACAATGTACTGTGCTTACTAAAGGTTTAGGAATTCAATTAAATAAGCATTTATTA
Source organism: Petaurus breviceps papuanus (assembly GCF_028583685.1). Taxonomy (NCBI): domain Eukaryota; kingdom Metazoa; phylum Chordata; class Mammalia; order Diprotodontia; family Petauridae; genus Petaurus; species Petaurus breviceps. The sequence goes on from NW_027187316.1 coordinate 5,372,874, forward strand.
AGTACCTACTATGACCACTGGGACATTCTGTGAGGGGTATATAGTATGTATATAGCTAAGGAAATATAAAATGCATATAATGCAAATACAAAGGAATTTGGCGAGAAGGGTTTCTGGGAAAGAATTAACAGATAACAACAGGGGGACCAGTAAATGACAAGTGTAGGAGATGGCAACTGGGCTGAGCCTTGGAGGGATTTAGGGATTCCAAGGGGTAGAAGCAAGGAAGGAGAATACTCTAGGCATGACGTAGGTACAGCCTGCACAGAGGTAAAATTGGGTATGTGGGTAGATCATCATGAAAAGGAAACAGCAGATAAAATGATTTGGCTGTGACAGATTCCACAAGAGGAGTAGAGAAATAAACCCGAGAAACTAAGTTAGAACCCCATTGTGAAGGGCTCTAAATGACAAATAGAAAAGTTTGTATTTATTTAATGTTGAATGAATAAATCCTTACAACTCAATCCTATGAAAACTTATTTTTCCCTTAGTTGTTTGAAGTGGGAGAATAGCCAAATTCTCCCAAAAGTCCCCATGTGTTCATAAGCATGGGACAGGTGAATTCCTTGCCAGGGTGAGTTCCTGCAGAGGTATTATAGGGTAGATCATCAAGAGATCTGGCATTCCATCAATTGAGGAATGGCTAAACAAGTTGTGGTATATGAATGTAATGGAATACTACTGTGCTATAAGAAATGACGAGTAGACAGACTTCATATTTACCTGGAGAGGCTTATACAAACTGATGCTGAGTGAGAAGAGCAGAAGCAGGAGAGATCTGTACACAATTACAGACACAACGTATGTGTGATGACTAACTTTGATAGACTGGACTCTTCTCAGCAATGCAGTGATATAAGTCAATCCCAAAAGACTCATGATGGAAAGAAATATGTGCATCCAGAGAAAGAACTAGAAAGAATAGAGTTTGAATGCAGATTGAAGCAAATGACCTGCTCGCTTTCTTTTTCTTGTTTGGTTTGGTTTCCTCTTTCCCATTGTTCATTCCATCCTTTATAATCCTTCTTTATAACCTGACTAATATCTAATGGGGAAGTATTTGTAGATCCTATACTTGATTGCATGCCGCCATTGTGGGGGCGGGGAATGGGAGGAGAGGGAAGGGGAGGTTTGTGGAACTAATCTTGTAAACTAAAAGTAAACAAAGAAATTAATAAAGACTAAAAAAAAGAGATCTGGCATTCAGCTCTGCTGTTAGCTACCTGTATGACTTTGGGTAAATCTCGAAGCCTCACTTTCCATATTTGAAAAATGAAAGAGTTGAACAAGACTAATCAACCAGTAAGCTTTTATTAAGTAACTACTGTATGTACACATCACTTGGGGAATAGCTAAACAAATTGTGGTATGTGAATGAAATGGAATGTACTGTACTATAAGAAATTATGTATCTAATGAATATCAAGAAATGTGGAAACATGAACTGATGCAGAGTAAAATAAGCATAGTCAAGAAAACAATATGTACAATGACCACAACAATGTAAACTGAAAAAACAGCCACCCCAAAACAATCGGAAATGAATGTTGCAAAATTACAAATAACGAGCTTGGCCCCAGAGAAGAGATATGATAAGATTCCTCCTCCCACTGCTTTGCAGAGATAAAGGAGTTCACAGCATGGGTGTGGAACACTGTATAGATTGTCAGATTTATTTTTGGATATATCAACCAGTTTCTCTGATTTTTTTTCCTCTTCCTCTTTTTATTTAAAAAAAAATATTCATTATAAGGGATGACCCTGGGAAGGAAGAAAGAGAGGGATACAGGGGGAAATTTTCATGTAAAAACAAAAGATATCATTAAATCAATGCATTTTTTGCAAATGCCTACTCTGTGTTAGGTATTCTACTAAGCTCTGGAGGTACAAAGACAAAACTAAAAGCTCATGGAGCTCACGTTCTATCCACGGAAACACATTTAAGGATAAACAAAATGCAAAGATGGGGGATGGAGGGCAGAAACACACATTGATCTCCCTCTCAGCTCTAACACTTCAGTGTTTTGCCACCTTGTACTTTAGTTTAGATGAGCATGAAAAGAAAAGCTCAATATAGGGCAGCCTCTTTAAGAGAAAGTGCTCCTGAGAAAATGTGCAGAAGGTCTGTGGGACTCTAGTAGGTTAGACCACCTCTGCCACTCCCACCACAGAAATAAGCTCTGTGGAGTTCTGTCCAAGCCAAGAGTGGGTGTAACTGAACAGGACATACTATTGTGGGTAGACACTGAGAAAACAAGCTAAGTTCATGCCAGAAAACTAGAGATGAGGCAGGTCAGTCTGACCTTCTTCCCCTCTCAAATGCCAGATGAGTCTTTGGTTCACTGAGATTCAAAACAGCCCAAGGGCCATGGCTTTCATCATTTCCCTTGGGTTGCCAAAGTCCCAGCTCACTGTTAATAGAGAGATCTGTCCTCCCCCTGGGCCCTTTACTTCCTTTGCATTGTACCCTCTCAGACTTCTGGCCTTGACACCCACCACCCATTGACCCAAGGGACTGAATCATGGAATGAATGAGACCTTAGTACAGCTCTATCATTAGTGAAGAAACAAGTCTGAAAGATATAAATGACAAAGACATTTGCCCAAAATCAGTTTAGTTTCAATGGTGGGTCAGGAAATTGGACCACTCTGGAGGTAGATGGACAATAGAAACAGGGGAAGGAAAAAGGGGCAATCTGCCCCCATGACCAAGGAGATTTATTTGTCCATCCTCTTTGACCAGGATGCTTGGTAAATCTAAGGGCAGAAAGATGGAGGCAATTTGTCCAAAGGAATGCATCCTTTATTCATTATTTCCTTGGTGTGTAACACACCCTAATCACAACTCATCCAAAACTTATCATCACACCACACTCACCACACTTTTCTCTCTTCTTTTTCCTAACATATGCCATTGAAGAACCCACATGTTCCTATTTGGAAGGTTCACCTGGCTCCCAGTTCATGGTAAATGCTAATCTAGCCTGGAACCAATGAACAAACTACTTGCCTATCCCCTCATTTCCTTGTCCCTCAGTTTACCAAAATTTGAGATTTCTGACACAGACATGCCCAAGAGGATACAGAAGTCACCAGAAAGTATCATCAAGAACCAGACAGATTTTACTGTCTTCTATGCCTAAGACCTCAAGCAACTTGTGACACAGCCAAATGCAAAAGATAAGACAGGAATGCTTACAACTTACAAGGGAACTCAGACATAGAAACAGAAGGAGAGGCTACCCAGACAACCAGACTACCCAGAACTGCTCTGCCACATCCTCTGAGTCTATGAAATGCCAAGGTAAAAGTCAAGATCAATTGTGGGGTGGGGTGGTGTAGTATAAAGAGAACTCAACCAGAAATCAGAAGATACTGTACCAAACCCTTTATAATCCTGTGAGTCAGGGCAAATCACTTAATCTCTTTAAGCCTCAGTTTCTTCATCTGTGAAATGGAGATAATAATACGCTGTGATTAATAATATTTGTTCCTAAAAGGCTGAGAGAACACTGACTTCTGTGAAATGAAAGGAACTCAACCACCCTTATCTTTCTGCAGTAACAGCAGTCTATCGACCTAACTTCCCTAGTCTCCATCTCACCAATCTTCTCTGAGTTTTCTCTTTCTCAATTAAGTCTCTTTCTCTTTCCTGTTCACTTCCTCTACCCCTCCCCTAAAAGCTTCCAAAGTCTGTGACTAGAGAACCCCATGATGACCCTTTACCCTCCTTCATCTCCTGACTCTTTGTGTCAAGCTTTATGGCTATTTAGTTCCCCAGAGACCATCTATAAACATTAACTTAGCTACTGGTTTTTCAAATTGGTGATCCTTGTCTAGAATGCATTGCTACATAAAATAACATGTAGAGAATGATCAAGGGCTTACAGGTAATACTAGTGACACGTTAGTAAGGTTGGCAGGATATTATCCTCATAACAACCCTGAGAAGCAGGTAGTGTAGGCAAAGTATTATTACTGGGAAACTGAGTCTGAAGCATTTATTAGTCACTTGTTAAATGCCAACAGTATACTAAGTACTGGGGATACAAAAAAAGGAAGGGAAAAGACCCTACCCCCAATAAATCCTAGCACCTCACCTCAGGAGCTCACAGTCTGGTGAAGGAGACAATACAATGTACATAGCAGAAATGGAAGATTTATAGGGGAGGCATTATGGTGGGGGAGGAAGGATAGTCATACACCTAAAAAGTATCTGAAGCAGTGTTCAAACCCAACTTGCCTGGTTCTAAATCTGTCACGCTAGCCACTATACCACACAGTTTCGCAGAATCTCAGGTTTGGAAGCAACCTTAGAGATCATCTCACCCGCCTCCAGTTCAGGAAAGTACCAGGTGGCTTGTTGGCATGCCCACCTCATTTCCCTCTGCTACCACCTCTCCTCTAGATCTGAGTTCCTGGTAGATTTTTCCCTCTCGTCTTTCCCTGCTCCAAGAAAACATAATAGAATGCTTCTTTGGGGGAATTTTAAAGGTTTTTTACTACTACACACTATAGGAAACCATTTGGGGGTTAAAAATAACAAAGAAAAATGTTCATAAATTTCCAGGGGTCTTAACAGTTAATCCTGGCCCCACGTGTACATATAATCTTTCTTACTTCCTCTTCTTTTGTTTCAATTAACCTCTTCTTGTCTTCTTGTCCTCTCACATTTTTATATTTTATACATATAATATTTTATATTTTCACCTTTTTATAGAGATCAAATGAGATAATCATTGTGAAAGCACTTAGTACAGTTCCTAGTACATAGTAGGTATTTTACAAATGTTAAATATTATTATAGTTGATTGGTCCATATAAACTGGATGTTAGATTTAGTTCTAAATTTCTTGCTAATACAGAGACAAGGCAACATAGGGACTAGAGAATTGGCTTCACCTGGGTTCAGGTCCTTCCTCTGACACATAATGACTGTGACCCTGGGTAAATCATTTAACCTCTCAATGCCCTAGACAACTCATTAACACTATTCACTGCATATATGGAAACTCTTCTTCAGGAATTCTCTATTCCAATGAAATCTCAAGTCCAGTCCACTCGAAGATTTGGTTTAGCAAGGTTGCTAAGTATCACTGCCTTGCTAGTGCAATGCCTGGCATATAGCAAGTGCTTAATGCATGTTTATTGAATTGACTTCGCTAGAGTCAGCTTTCCCAATATTTAACTCTGGAGGTAAGAACCCAAGATCCACAGCCCCCACAACAAGACCATTCCAAGGCTTCAAGCCTACAGTCACTTCCCTCAACTCAGATTCACTGCCCATGTAGCTATCTCCCTTGTCTTATATTTTGATGTTTTGATGGGTCTGTGATCTCATTGATGTAAGTATTCTTCCAATAATGTCAAATTACCAGGACCTTTGGTAAATCTAAGTCCAGAAAGATGGAGGGAGTAAACAATTTGTCCAAAGGAATGTATCGTATCCTTTGTTCATTATTTCCTTGATGTGTAACACACCCTAATCACAACTCATCCAAAACTTATAATCACACCACACTCACCACACTTTTCTCTCTTCTTTTTCCTAACATATGCCATTGAAGGACCCACATGTTCCTATTTGGAGGGTTCACCTGGCTCCCAGTTCATGGTAAATGCTAAGATAGATACACACACAAATCACTTGCCTATCCCCTCATTCCCTTGTCCTCCAATTTACCAGAATTTGAGATCTCTGACACAGACATGCCCAAGAGGATACAGAAGTCCCCAGAAAGTATCATCAAGGACCAGACATATTTTACTGTCTTCTGTGCCTAAGACCTCAAGCAACTTGTGACACAGCCAAATGCAAAAGACAAGACAGGAATGCTTGCAACACGAGGGAACCCAGACATAGAAACAGGAGGAAAGGCCACCCAGGCAACCAGACTACCCAGAACTGCTCTGCCACAGAGGTCTAGCCTCATTCTCTTCCTCTTCCCTTCTTCCAAAACACACAGCTTAACTAATGTAGTATGATGGAGCAATCTAACAGTAGGAGCCTGGGAGTTTTCCTTGTTTTTCTACATTACCTACAAATAGCCTCAGTATGGAAGAGAAGCTGATGTCCTCCGTTAAGTCTATTAGCAACAGCCTCTGTCTTCCTGTTTCATGAATCAACGGTGGCGATGATTCTAGTCAGTTCAGAAGACATTTATTCAGTACTTCCTATGCACAAGGCACTGTACTAGATTCTGAGAATACAAAACAAAAACAGAAAAGACTCTGCTTACATTCTAATGGAGAGACAGAAAAAGTGCACAGATAAATAAATACAAGGCAATTTGAGGAGGAAGAGAACATTCTCTGGGAATATCAGAAAAGGCTTCATACTGGAATGAACACCTGAGATGAAACTTGAAAGAACAGCAGTATTTAGAGAGACAGAGATGAGGAGAGAGGGTGTTCCAGGCAGCGGGGAGAGTGGCTTGTGTGAATTCACAGAGTGGGAAATTGAATGTCAAATGTCGGGAACAGCCTGGAATTGAGTTTGGCTGGAACAAAGAGTGAATGAGAGGGAATTAAATGAAGTAAAACTGGAAAGGCAATTTAGAGCCAGGTTGTGGAGGGTCTGAAAAGTTGAGGAATTTGTATTTCATCCTAAAAGCAATAAGGGAATCAATGGAGGTTTTTGAGCAGGGGAATGATGTGGTCAGATTGATGGATCAGCCTCAGACATTCCCCCAAGAAAAAATGCCATTAAGAGTAGAGTAAATAATAATAAATAACCCCACTGCTACTACCAGTGGGGGCAAGGTCATGGCAGTTCTAATGACTTAGTATTCTCTTGAACATAGTTTTGATCAAAAGTAAGTCCCTTACCCCCAAAAACCTTTCAAGAAAACTCCCTTGCCTATAAAGTCAAATATAAAATTTTGGTCTTAGCAACTGAAGCCCTCCATTATCTGACTACAACCAATCATTCCAGGTGAATCTTAAGGGACTGCCTTTCCATGGATTCCATCTAAAGTTAACTGATCTCCATCCCCCATTCTTATACTGCCTTCTCAATGCCTTTGCTGGAACTGTCCCATGCCCAGAATGACCTCTATCACCTCTAACTTGTTGGAAGTTTCTCACTTCCTTTAAAATCTAAATCAAGTACCACCTAATCTACAGGGCTGTTTTGAAGTTAGTTTTGTAAATCCTGTTGTCATTCATTCATTCATTGTCCAACTAATATTTAAAAGCTTTAACTATGTTCCAGATCTTGTACTAAGTGGTGGGGATATGAAAACAAAATTGAAGCTGTCCCTGCCTTCAAGTAGCTTACATTTCAGGGGGAAGAAAACCATATGTAAATAGATAAGTAAATATAACATGTATACAAAGTAATTTCATAAGAGGAAGGCACTGTGCATTATAATTAAACAAGATAATGTATGAGAAAGTACTATATTGATGAGCATTAACATTATCATGAGTGCGATGAAAATAGCAAGGACTTCCTCTTGCCTTTGAGCAATAGTAGCAGGCAGAGAGTTAAAAGAAGGGGCTTAGAAGTAGGCAGAATATGTAGTTATCAGTCCAGCCACCTGTTTCTTGCCTTACCTGATTGTTGATGGTCCAAATTCCAAAGAGGTTTTTTCATTCCTTTGACTTAAGACAGGGCTAAACAGTCAGCACCTCACAAGCCATGTGTGACTTATTAAATCCATTTGTTTTACCCAAAATAAATGAACACAAGCATTTCACATAGAAAGCCAGCATCAGAGTCAAGAGGACTTGGAAGGAAGGAAGGAAGGAAGGAAAAGAAAGGAGGGAGGAAGGAAGGGAGAGAGAGGGAAAGAGGAGAGAGAGAGCAAGGAAAGAAAAAAGGACAGGAGGAAGGCAATGAAGGAGGAAGGAAGGAAAGAAGAAGGAAAAAAAGGAAAGAAGGAAGCGTTTTATTAAGGACCTACTAGGTGCCCAGCACCGTACTAAACACTTTGCAAATATTACCTTATTTATCTTCACAACAAGCTAGGGAAGTAAGTAATATTATAATCTCCACTTTACAGTTGAGGAAACTGAGGCAGACAGAATAACTTACCCAGAGTCACACAGCTAGTAAATGCCTGAAGCTAGATTTGAGTCCAGGCTTGGGACTCTATCCACTGTGCCTGCCACTTAGCTTAGACTATGTGGCCAAATGTGAACTTTTCTATTATTGTTAAGAGCAAGACCATCTTCCCAGTCACCCTGACTCACAACCTCACAGTCATCCTCTACTCATACCCTGACCCCACATATCCAATCTATTGTCAAGCCTTGTTTTTAGTTTCTACTTTCACAATTTCTCTCATATATGTCCCTTTCTCTCTACTCACAGGCACCATCGAAGTGAAGACCCTTATCTCACCTGTCCTCTACACTATTACTTGTTAGGTCATGACCCCATTTGGAGTTTTCCTGGCAAAGATACTGGAAGAGTTTGCCATCTCCTTCTCCAACTCATTTTACAGATGAGGAAACTGAGGCAGACAGGATAAAGTGACTTGCTCAGGGTCACACAGCTAATAAGTGTCTGAGGAAGGATTTAAACTCAGGTCTTCCTGATTCTAGACCTAGCTCTCTATCCATTTCACCACGTAGTTCTCCCTAGACTACCACAACAACCTTCTAATTAGTCTCCCCTCATCAATCCCTTCTCACGATAATCTACCTTCCACTAAAACGCCAAAGTGATTTTCGTAGTTAGATGTGCCAAAGTCAGTTTCTTACTCAATAGATTCCAATGGTTCCTAATTACTTTCATTATCTTTTAGCTGGTCAACTAGCATTTAATTAATCTAGTCTTCTATCTAGCATTTAAACTCTTCATAATCTATCTCCTTCCTTCCTTTCCAACCTACTTTCTCTATCTTCAAGAGTGAAGGACAAACAGAACAACCCCAATTTTATGATCCGACCACACTGGCCGACTTGCAAGTGACATTCCCCCTTCTTTCCCACCTTTTCCCTAGAACAGTGCATCCCATTCCTGGAGTACTTCTCCACCACCACACCATCCCCACAAACTCTTCTACCTCCCCGGTTTCTTCCAAGTCTCAACCCAAATTCCACTTTCTATAGGTAACCCTTCCTCCTTCCCTACCACCTGCAGCTGCTAGTACCTTCTCCTCAGAAATTTCCTCCCATTTATTCTCTCTATATGGTACATGAACCAAATCATGTATATGTAGTCTTCCTTTTAGAAGGTGAACTCCTTAGGGGCAGCCTAAGTAGCACATCGAGTAAGATCATTGGCTCCAGTGTCGGGATGACCTGGGGATCGAATCTGGGCTCAGACACTTATCACCCACCAAGAAACACTTGGCCGTGTAACCTTGAGCAAGTTATTTAACCCCAATTGCTTAAAAAAAGGTGAACTCCTTGTATGCAAGGCCCATTTTTTTATCTTTCTTTATATCCCTAGACCTGGAATATAGTAGGTATATAATAAATCCATGTCAGTTTAATTGACAATGTATTTGATATATTCCAGGGGAAGGAATGTTCCACATCAATTAAATTATAGGTAATTACCAGAAAAAAAAGAATAAAGAAGGGCTTTTATTTCTATGTCTTGCCTCATCTCCCACTCACAGTGCTCATTAGCCTTGGGGATGAGTAGGGAGCTCAATCCCAGAGGCTCCATTCCATGTCCTCACCACCTCTCCTCCATCCCCTACAAATTGATACCCAAAGCCCATGTGCCCCATTTGGACCTGCTCACTTTAGTTGTTACTCCCCTCCATTTAGAGACATCTCCTCCACTCTTCAGTCATCCTTTACTCCCATTACTTCTGTTATTTCCCTCTCCATACCTCACCCCCTTGGGATAAGACCCACCCTGCCTCCCAACCCTTGTGACATAATCTCACAAACTCATTGTACTGATGAGAGAAAACCAGAGGAGGTCCTTGGGGAGTTGGAATTGATGTGCTAATGAGAAAAAAAAACTATAGGAGCTCCCTCCAATTCCTTGACCATACATGTACATAGTGACAAAGTCCTGGAAGCCATAAGTAACCGACTTGATATCAGAAGATGCCAAGGTTACACTCCTGTCTCTGACATGTACTAGCTATGGGACCTTGGGTTAATCAGTTGATTTCCCTGAGCTTGGGTTTTTTCATCTATAAAATAAAGGGGTGGGGTTGGTTTAGGCCAAGACAGTGGGGAAGAGAGAGAGAGAAAGGAAGAAAAAAAGGGGGGGAATATTACATGATAACTTTATTATATAGTTAAAAGGAATGGAAAGCTGTTCATGATAGATTTGCAGTTTCACGTATAATCATCTTTTTTCCCCATTCTACTATGTTATGGAAATGCTTGTTCTATTTCTTGAGTTCAGAATAAAATTAACTAAATTTTTTAAAATGAAGTGTTTGGCCTAGATGACTTCTGAGGTGCCTCCTAGCTCTAAATTTATGATCAATGAATTATTATTTGTATTTTACTTTATAGACAATTTACAGGAAGACATGGATGAAGAATGTATATAGGATAAGAAAGTATGGATGGGTTTTGGTTTGCATCAGTAAAGGGGCTATCACTATTGATGCAATTCTGAATCTACTGAAGGAAGGCATTGTCTACTATTTAGTACTTTGAATTCAGTCTTATCCTTTTATCCCAGAAGTTTCCAAACTTAATTGGCCTACCACCCCCCTTTTAAAAAAAATTACCCAGCACCCCCATGGAAATCTAATTTCTTTAACCCTTTAAATGTTTTTTTTTTTATTTGTGTCATTTCAGGGGGTGGCTAGGTAGTGCAGTGAATAGAGCACCAGCCCTGGAGTCAGGAGTACCTGAGTTCAAATCCAGCCTCAGACACTTAACACAAAAAGTAGCTGTGTGACCTTGGGCAAATCACTTAACCCCAATTGCCCTCCAAAAAGCAAAAAAAAAATTTTGTCATTTCAAAATATATATAAATTTTTTTATAAAAATTATGTATCATAAATTTAATAATATGTTGTAAATTTGTGAGTTTTTTCCTGCATTGAAATTTTGATGGTAAGTATTGTACACAAGTCATTACATGCACATATTCCTGCTGATGCATGCTGGATTTCCTGACAACGCACACAACAAGCTCATCTGCCAACACTTGCTTGTTAAAACCTGTTGGTGGACTTGACCACTGATGGGTTATTTGCATTTTGTGTTTATATGGAAAATAATGTTTATATGGAGAAAAATTTACATTTTGTGTGATTATATGGAAAATACACAACAGATGAAACATGTATGAATGGCTTTTTAAAATTTTCTTATCTTCTCTTCTTTCCTTCTGCTTCCACATTCAACACCCTCCAGTTGCACCCAAGGCTACTATCACCCCCCCCACCCCCACCCTGCTGATCATTCCAGTGCCCCACAGTAGACGGTATCAACCACTTTGAGAACCTCTATTTTAACCTGCATAAATTAAACAATAAAATGTATTAACCAAAGAGGCAGAAGAACTAATGTGTCTATAGCATTCCACATGTATTTTCTCAAGAGCCCTGTGAGCCAGATATGATTATTTCCATTTTTCAGGTGAAGAAATGTGAAATTTAGCAAGGTTATGTGACTGACCTATGTCACAAAGCTAAGTGTCCCAAGTAGGAGTTTAATCCTTACTTCTTCTGGAGTCAAGTCCAAATTCTTTCAACCTCATTTGGCTACCTTTGATTTTAATCTTAATCATATCAATGGAATGCAGAAGATTCTATGATCAGAGCTAGGAAGTTCTAGGAAGAGCTAGAAAGATGAATCTTGAAATGAGAGATGGGAAGGGTGACTAGAGCAAAAGCAGAGTCTAGATAGGTTGAATAGTAAGAAAATGCCATTAGGAGAATGGGGAGGAGATAGAAGCAGTTCAGAAAAGGAAATCAGAGGATACTGGTTTCTACCAGAAATTTCTACCAGCAAACTACCAGAAACCTGCTCTCATAGTAGGACAAAATAGTCTATTATGGATTATTGAATAGGAAAACTTTGGGATTTTTTTCCTATTGTAAACATAAGAATGTAGAGATATTGGTGGGGGGAGGTCTCAGGGTCTTGGGGACAAGTAGGTATGTCATTAAAAGATAGACAGGGAGAGGGATGAAGCTAACCACCTGCAACATTTTCATCTCCTGAGCCCCAGGACCTATCTGCCATCTGGGATCAGCAAAAATCTGAGAAGGACAAACTAGCATAGAGCAGCTGGGCTAATTTAGAGTCTGTGGAACAATCTTGGCCTCTGACACCTCATTTGGAAAGTGGAGTTGCTTGTGTAAATGCTGTGTGGTCAACTTGTGTGCATAGAGTAACTTTGGGTGAACAGATTCTAGAAATGCCTCATGGGACACTGTGTGTGCTCTACCATGACCCACAGGGTGATCAGGACATGGGCCCAGCCTCTGGGGGCACAGGATTGTCAACATCCTGGCGTATTTGTGGGAAGCGAACCACTGTATGCATTGTAAGGTCATTTTCAGCTCTGTTCCTTGCTGGGGTCCCGGGGCTCATGGAGCTACAGGAAGAAGGGGAAATTGTCAAGTAAAACCCCAGCCTGAATTTGGGAGAAGACATTTCATTCCAGATACTTTCTGGAATACTTTCCAGATACAGCACTTTCAACCTACCATGGATAGGACTCATGGATGAAGGGCACCATTGATGAACATGATCCTTGTGGACTGGACAGGACTATTATAACTACCCCACTCCAAGGAGGAAGATGTCCCAAGATGCCAAAGAAGTTCAGAATGGAAAATCACTGGATGAGGAGTCAGAAAGTCTTGAATTTTATATCTAGTCCTATAACTTACTACAATGAACAAGTCTCCTATTGGGGCCTCAGTTTCCTCAGCTGTAAAATAACTAGATAGTTGATGCAAAAGGTAGAATGCTGGTCTTGGAGTCAGAAAAACCTCAGTTCAAATCCTATCTCAAATTCTTGCTAGCTGTGTAACTCTGGGCAAGTCACTTTATTTTGTTCAACCTTAGTTTTCCATCTGTAACATGGGGATAAGAATAGCACACAATTCATAGGATTGTTGTGAGAAAGGGAACCACCATCTGTTTGAAGAGGTCATTTTTAGCTCTCGTTCCTGGCTGGGGTCCCAGGGCTCCTGAGCTGATCAAGCTACAAGAGGACGAGGAAAACTTTTTGGATTAATGTGTGATCTTAAAAAAAATAATTACTTTACTTTCTTTGAAAGAGTCCTTTTTTCCTTTCAAAGTTGCTCTAAGGCCTTTTCTTTCTCTGCACCCTCTGTCTTGATGATCTCCAGCTCCCATAGGTTCAACCACCATCCCTATCCTGATGATCTATATATCCAGATCCAGTATCTCTCCTAAGTGCCAGTCTTGCATTGCCAACTGCCTACTGAACATTTCCAACTAAATGTCCCAAAGCCATCTCAAACTCAACAGGTTTAAAATAGCACTCTTACCTTTCCTCCAAATCCCATCCCCTTCCTAATTTCCCTATTCTCAATAAGGCTGCCACCACCCTTCAAATCACTTAGCTTCACACCTTCAGATTTGACCTCAACTCTGTACTCTCACTCACTTCCATATCTAAGCAGGTGGTATTTTTTTTCCAGTTCTCTCTCCATAACATCGTTCACACCTGTACTCTACTCACATTACCACAACTATAATTTAAGCCAGGAATGGGGAACTTGCTGCCTCAAGGTCACATGTGGCCCTCTAGGTCCTCATGTATGACCCTTTGACTGAATCTAAACTTCACGGAACAAAACCCCTTAATAAATGGATGTGTTCTGTAAAACTTGGGCTTAGGCAAAAGGCTATACCCAAGGACCCAGAAGGCCACATGTGGCTTCAAGGTTTAGGCCTTTGTTTTTTCCTGGACTATTTCAATAGTTTCCTAATTGGTCTCCCTACTGCAGGTCTCTCCCATTTCTTATCCACTATTCCAAGTGCTACCAGATTGATATTCCTAATGCATTGGTTTGATTATGTCACTCCTTTGCTCAAAAAGCTCCTGTGAACCCTTCTTGCCTTGAGGATAAAATGCAGACTCCTCTGACCGTTAAAGCCCTTTACAATCTGGCTTAAGCTTACTTTTCTCAAGTAATTATTCACTTCTCACTCTTGTCTGACCCATGTTCCTGACAAATAGTCCTACTTACTGCTTGCTGTATAGGACTTTCCATGTCCCATCTTTGCACTGTTATACAGACTAGCTCACATCCCTGGAATGAGCAAGAGGGTAGTGCTGTACAAAGCAACGGATATGGAATCTGAAGACCCTGGATCAAAACCTACCCCTGCCCCTGTGCAACCTTGGGTGTGTCACTTAACCTCTCTAGGCTTCAGTTTCCTTATCTGTAAAGTAAAAAAGTTGGAAAGACATTCCTTTCCAGTTCCAAATGTATAGTCCTATTATCCCTCTTTGCCTCTGTCTCTGAGAATTTCTAACTTCCTTCAAAGCTCAGCCTAAGTACCAGGTCTTTTGGGAAGCCTTTCATAATTCCCTCAGTTCCTAATGCCCCTCTTCCCCAAATAAAATTGTATATATTTTATTTGCCTATATATCTACATGCTGTTCCCCCTGCCCCCGAGAGAAAGTAGGCTACATACAGAGAGAAACTATCTTGGTTTTTTTTTTGTTTCTGTATCCCTAGCACTTGGCATATAGTAGGTACTTAATGTCTGTTGAATGACTAAATGAATGAGTGTATGCTTGAAAGTCATATTAATAATTTATAAGACTGAATGAAATGGGAATTGATACAAATATGTAAGACCAAAATCCATTTCCTATCAGAAAAATAGTCAAAGGAAAAAGGAAAAGAAAATACAAGTGAATGATCTGCAAACATATGAAAGATTGCTCTACAATCACCAATAATAAGAGAATTACAAATTAAAACAACTCAGAGATTTCACCTCATACCTGTTGAAACTGACAAGGATGATTTAAAAAATAAAAACAGTCAGTGTTGATGGGTTTATGGGAAAACTGGCATAGTAAGCTATCAGTGAAGTTGTAAAATGGTCTAAGAATTCTGGTGGGAAAAATTGTAATTAAAGTGAGAAAGTACACTAAATTTTTCATACACGAGGAAGTCAATGACTAAAAAGAAAGTTCCTATACAAAACAAAGCATTCATAGCAAAACTCTTTGTTGTAGGGAAAAAAATGGTGAATAGATGAACAAATTGTGGTATATGAATGCAATGGAATAATACTATATTATAAGAACTGATGAATATGAAAAGTCTAAAGAAATATGGAAAGACCCCTACAAAGTGATGAAGAGGAAAATAAATAGAATTGAGAGAACTATACACACAATGATTACGACAATGCAAACAAAACTCACAAGAAAAGACACTTGAATTCTGATTAATTATAATAAAACCATCTCTGTCCTGGTGAACTCATAGAGGAACCCATCTTCCTCTCAACAGAAATGTGGGAACTATGGAATTGAAATGTAAGACACACTGTCAGATGTTTGTTACAGGAAATGGCTTTGCTTAAATTGTAAACACCAAAGATTGAGAGCTGGAATAAAAAAGAATCCATCTAATCCAACCTGTTCCTTTTAAATGTGGAAAAAACTGATTCCGGAGAAGTTAAGTGATTTGAGCCAGGTCACATAAGAAGAAAGCAGCAAAGGCAGATTTCAAATGCAGATCCTTTTGTTCCAGAACCAACCTTCTTTCCATACCCCCTTAAGGTTTTTCTTAGGAAGAGTTTCAAGGCAGGAAGGGTTAAGGAGAAATGAGTGTAGCATAATAACAAAAGGTAACAATAAAACCTTGTAGCAGCAACCAGGATGGCTGCTAGCACAGGTTCTTAGATCTGCTTTCCTAGGAAAAATAGCTGTTCAAGGGGTCAACTTTTTTTTTTAGCTTTTGGAGGGCAATTGGGATTAAATGACTTACCCAAGGTCACACAGCTAGTTTTTGTGTTAAGTGACTGAGGCCGAATTTGAACTCAGGTCTTCCTGACTGCAGGGCCGGTGCTCTATTCACTGCACCACCTAGCTGCCCCTGAGTAAACAATCTTTTAAATTACCTTCACTAGCTCAGGGGAAAAGTCAGCACCCTGAACTTCAGAGAAAATCCAAACAAAGAAAATAGAGAAAATACAAGTAGAGAAATGAAGACCAACAGACAGGGCTTCTAACTGTCTGAGAAATTAGCACTTAGCAAGAGACAGATCCAACTATCTGATCAAGGCAATACATACATAGTTACCAGAGAGAGAAGCAAAAACATCTGGGTTTTTCAAAGCCAGGGGGTTCCTTAACAGCTACCCAGAGTCTCATTTGGTCAGACCACAAAAACACTTTTCCAAGGAGTGAGCCCCAAAGCAAAATGCTAACCTCAGAGTATATATAGCCTGTTTAGAACAAGAGCATCATAACCCTTGTGATTCAGCACCTAATTAGAAATTAACAAAAGGTGTGAAAACCTTCCTACAAGCGAGCCTCCCCTAAGCAAGCTTCCCTTAATGTGAGGCCTTAACGTGAGGGCAGGGAAGATCTTAAATCCTGTTAACATTACAAACCTTTAAAAAAAAATAAAAGTCCAGGTTAGGAAAAATCAAATGAGATGAGGCAGACAATGAGGGAAAGTCACAGAAAGAGAAGCCTGCGAATACTATACTCAATTCCCAGCATCATGTTCAGCTTGGGGCCAGTCCTGAGATGGGGACTGATATGAATGTCCAAAGTATGACCAAATATGTTTTGGAGATCAAATGTGAAAAAGTAATATAGGAGTCATAAGCAGCCACGAGTTACAGTATTCCTCTCTGAAAGAACAAGAAATTAATCCAAGGGTGTCCAAATTTGAGTCTTTGTTCCCCATTTCCATTTAAAAACAACATTCAAAAGGCTTATAGTTTTCAGGACCACCAAGCAGCCCTGAAATGACTGAAATGATCCTGATGCACCAACCCCATCCCTCAGCAAACCTGGGGATTACTGGCACAAAGACTTGTTTTGTGTCATTTCAACAAGACTCATGTTAACACGTGAGGAGAGCTTTAGTCAAAAATCCAGAAGATTAGGAAGGAAAATGGCAAACAAGGGATCCCCCAGCAGTAGTTTCAGTGAGACTGGAAGAAATCCAAGGTGGAAGAAAAGTAGTGAAGAGAAAATAGAGGAGTGCAGTAAGGTGTGAAGGAGAGGAGTGAGTGGGAAAGAAGAAAGAAAATAGAAGGAAGAAAAGAGAAAATAGAAGTAGAAGAAAGGAGAAAAAAGAAAAGGGGTGAGAGAGAGGAAGAGAGGAGAATAAGAAAAGAGAGAGAAGAGGAGGAGAAAAAAAAAGGAGAGAGAAAGCCAGAGAGATATTTGGGGGAGGAGGAGAGAAAGGGAGGAGGAATGGAGAGAGGGAAGCAAAAATGTCAGCAGTGGCCCAGAGAATCACAGAATCAATCCCATGGGGGTGGGACAGGGAGTGAATGAGACAAGCTGCTCCTCCAGGAATGACATGCCTCCCTGTGACAGTAAAATATAATCAACTAGCTTATTTAGACAAGAGAGAACTATTATGAGTCATTGATATTATTAAACTGGCTATATCCTTTTGTTTAAATTTAAATTTTATTGATCTTTTCTTTTTCCATCATCTTCATTTCCCATAGTCTTGTCTCTTCCCACTCCCAGAGAACTACCTTTATAATAAAATATTAAAAAGAGAAAAAATACCCCACAGCTCAGCAAAACTAACCAACACATCAACCAAGTCTGACTTTATATGCAATATACCACACCCATAGTTTCCTACCTCTACAAAGAGGGGAAGGAGTTGTATTCTTGTAACCCAATGTCCTCGTTAATAAAATCTGAAGAGGAGATAAAGAAAAAGTTGGAAGGAATTTCTAATAAGGCAAGTTAGCATGGCCACAATTACTTGATATCACTCTTATGTTTTCTTATATTTCTGATTCTGGGTTCTTTTGTAACATCCTTAACTTAAGGAGGTAGTCAGGCTTATGTGGGTCCCTGAAGCTGTGGGTTTATTTTGTCTTTAACAAGCAGCTCAGAGAGTCAAGTTGGCAAATACCAGTGGAGGATTAGTCAATAATGAATTGTCCTGATCTAGATCTTGCCACTGGACCCACATGGCTCTGGAAGAGAAAGTGAGGCTGGTGACCTTGCACAGCCCTCCCTCCCTTAAATCCAATTCACTTGCATTTCATGGCACCACCCCTCCTATGTCATGGTCCTCTTCAATAAGGAAGGACAAAGAGCAATGACAATGAATGTCCATAGGCACAGCTGGTTGGTTCTCTCCTGATACTTGTTCCTGAGACCAAATCCATTTCCTGAGGATATTGCCACTGCAAACTTAATCTCTTTGAACAGGACAAAGAGAAAAAGGGAAATGAGAAAGAAAAGGAGAGGTCAAATCTTGCCATTTCTCTGAATGTGCTATGTCTCAAATCTAATCACATCCACTGATTTAATTCAGGTCATCAAAACCTCTCACCCAGACTATTGCAAGAGTTTCCTAATTATTTTCACTGCCTCATATCTTTCTTCTCTTCAATCCATATACCCTATATCTGCCAAAGTGATTTTTCTTAAAGCCAGATCAGACCATGTTACTCCTCTATTCAATAAATTCCAGTGGTACCCTATTACTTCTGGTTAAACTGTACACTCTTTTTTGCTTTTGAATATCTTCACAACTTGACCCCAATCTACACTTCCAAACTTTAGTCAATCCTGTCAAGTGACCTTCTCTTAGTGTCTCCCATAGGCGACTCCATTGTCTTGTCTTCATTCTTTTCAATGCCTGGATTCTGCTCTCTCCTCACCTCTGCCTCTGAATCCTTAATTTCCTTCAAGACTCTGTTCAAGCCCCACTTGCTCTATACATTGCCTTTCCTTATCACTCTCCAACTTCTAGTGCTTTCTCCCTTTAATTACCTCTTATTTCATTATTTTATATTTATTTTGTGTCTATTCTGTTTCAATTTAATTCTTATAGACATGTCTGTATAGGTTGTATTCTTCAAAAGAATAGATGCTCCTTGAGGGCAGCATCTGAGTTTTATTGTTTATATATCACTGGTGCCTAACACAGAGCCTGCTTAACTGAGAGAAAATAGGAAGGAAGAAGAAGAAAAGAAAAGGGAGAAGAGAAGAAATGAGAGGAATGAAAAGGAATGGAGTTGAGTGGAGTTACACAGATTCAGTAGCTCCCTAGGAGAAAATAGGGAGTATGTAAAACTGCTAACAGAAAGTGGTAAAATCTGAGGGATTTGTTCTAATCAAAAACATCCCTACTCCCCCTCCTCCAAACTATTTGCCAGCTGGTACATTAATGACTGACATTTTAACATTAGAGATTCATTCTTTGGGAATAAGATAGTATCCCTTTTAAGAATGCCAAAACACAAACTAGGAGAGTAGCTTCCTAAGCTGACAATTGTTCCAACTTTCATGTAAATAACTTTTTCCTTTGTGGTAGCTAGCTGCTCTCAAGGCACTGAGGAGATAGGAAGTTCGGTTAAGTCTGACAGTAAGAAGAAAGGAGGCAGCTATGTAGAGCAGTGAATAGAGTGCCAGACCTAGAGTCAAGAAGACTCATTTTCCAGAGTTCAAATCTTGCCTCAGACATTTACTAGCTGTGTGACCCTGGACAAGTCACTAATCTTGTTTGCTTCCTTTTCCTCATCTTTAAAATGAGCTGGAGAAGGAAATGGCAAACTACTCCAGTCTTTGCCAAGAAATCCCCAAATGGATACAAGTGAAACAACTCAACAGCAATAAGAAAAAGGGAGGAATGGATTTGATACACTAGGAGTCAGAGGATCTGAGTGAGAATCCTGCTTCTGTCACTTACTCTGTGACCCTGGATAAGTCACTTACCCTCTCTCAGCCTCAATCTTCTCAGCTGTGAATGGGGGAAACAATCACACCAATGATCAGAGGGCTGTTGTAAGCATCAAGTAAGATTAAGCACACAAAGGCATTTCACAAAAACTTTAGTTTTATACAAATGTGAGCAATTATTATCATTCTTCTATGCGGTATAATGAATAAAAAGCAGACCTAGAAGTCTGGGGGATTAAGGTTCACATCCCACCCCTGACATATAATGGCTGGATGACCCTGGACAAATCACTTAACCTCGAAGATCCCAGGCAATTCACTAAGAACAATTAGCTGCAAAAACAGATGGAAGTTCCTCCTTGGAAATTCCCTACACCAGTGAAATCTCAGGCCCTGTCCCATCTCCCAGAGATCTGGTTTATCAAAGTTCCAAAGTTGGAGAAAGTGCTAACTTGAGTGGGTAGAAGGGAATTTCCTCACTGGGAGGTCTTTGGAGGTTTAGCCTCTTTCTCTATCATCTTGGAGACATGCTACTTTGCTTGTAACTAAGTCAATCAATAAACATTTATTAAGCACCTACCATGTGCCAGGCACTGTGCTAAGAGCTGGGGATGCAAAAAGAGGCAAAAGATAGTCCTTACCCTCAAGGAGCTTACAATCTGAAGGAGGAGACAAGATGCAAACAAATATACAAATATAGAGGATAAGTAGGAAATTATTAACAGAGGAAAGGCACCAGAATTAATAGGGATTAGAGAAGCCTTCCTGGGAACTTAGAAAAAGCCATAGATGAGGGTCAGCTAGGTGACACAGTGAATAGAGCACCAGCCCTGGAGTCAGGAGGACCTGAGTTCGAATGTGACCTCAGACACTTGACACTTACTAGCTGTGTGACCTTGGGCAAGTCACTTAACCCTGATTGCTTTGCCTTCCCCCCTCCAAAAAAAAAAGTCATGGATGTCAGTAATTTGAGAGGAAATCCTCTGGAAAGTGGTCAAATGTTTGGGCAGACTTTAGTTCTCTCTTACTTTCTATTACAGAATTCTGTTTACTACCCTGGGCATGCTGAGACCTAGATTCCAGTCTGATTGGACAAGATAATATCAGTTCCCATTTTATCTCCCTTGGCAGTTTACAAAGAGCTGAGCTCACACCAATCCTATGAGGTCAGAAGGTTAAGTATTGTCCCCATTTTCCAGATCAGGAAACTGGGACACATCAAGAAGAAAGGATTTACCCAGGGTCACATAGCTAGTATCAAAGATGAGAAGACTTAAATCTTCTGACTGTAACACCTGTGCTCTTTTCACAATTTCCTGATGTCTCTCTTACAGGATATCACAGGGAGTCAGATTCAGGACTTTGGGCGATAATGTAGGGGATAAGATCCTTGGGAACATTTTCTTGCCAGGCAGGGGAAAGCAAATCTGTCATTCTTTGATAGTCCTGGAAGACAGTCCTGCTGAAGTTCCTTGCACCTGAAACAGCACCTCAGCAAAGAAAAAAAAAAAATACCTGTCATTTTTGTCTCGCTTTGTTATGTTTTTTTTTTACATCTCACAGAGGAGTCATCCCATTTTTCCTCCCTAAAGAACTGAAATCACATTCTTTCTGGGGAACCCCACATGCCACTCCTTACCCCCCACTTCTCTGGCCATGCAGAGTCAAAGGCTGTCTACTGAAAGACATGACTTAGCAATACCTTCCAAAGTCAAGTCAGGACAGGGGGTGGGGAACCAGGAAAGCTAGGGAGAGAAGAGGAGGAGAGGAAGGGAGAAATGAGAAGGTAAGGAAGGGTATGAAAGGCTGGCAAGGCATTTGTCATGGAGGAAATGGCCAAAAAGTATGACCAGGGATTTTCCTGAACTAGTGGCCTGGGAGAGGCAGTGAGTGACCATTTAGAAAAGGGGGATCCAAGGGCAGAAGCTTCTCTATGACTCAAGGCTGCAAAAGCAGGTCTCCATAAGCTCCATAGCTGATCTCCCCACCAAAAAAAATTCTCATGATGAGCATTTCTACACTAGCCTGGTCAAACACTCCACCCATCTTCAGGCCTTAAAATTTGGGTAGAGGTTTGTGGGATCATAGATTTTGGGATAGAAGGCACATCAGAGGCCATCCAGGCCAAACTCCTTATTTCACAGATGAGGAAACTGAGTTGCATAAAGGTGAAGTAACTTACCCAAAGTCACAAAGGTAGAAAATTAAATGATCACTTGATTCCAAATTCAGATCTCTTTTCACTGAACTATGATGCCCGTAAGAGTGCATACTCTGTTGGCATAGCCATTCTCAATGTCACCTTAGTGAAATGGCAAAGCATCCAAAAAGGACTTTAGAGGGGTAAAATTCTATGTAAGGCACTATAGTGTTAACAAAAACTATGCTCAGAATAGCCCAAGCCTGAACACTTAGCCAAGTGTAATGGAAATGTAAATTTTAAAGATCTTCCCTGCCCCTAGGATAATGTGCACCTGAAGCCTGGGGTGGGAGGCTTGTTTTTCAGTAGATACTTCTTGATTGGCCAGTGAGTCAATAAGGTTGTTACATTCTCTGAGCCAGGAGAAGGCTATATAAGTCCTGATGTGTAGCTTTGTTTTGGGACTCACTTTGAGAAGTGTTCTGTGATTTGATCTGAATTCTGGGAAGCCGTTGTTGAGAGTCCCCCGGCTTTGAAAAACCCAGAATGTGGAAACCCAGATGTTGACTGGGTATGGATGTAATGGTTGGGCAGTTTGGAAATCTGTCTACTTGATGTTTCTGTCTTGATAATTATGCCTGTATACTTTGAGATTCAGGGTGCTGACCTTTTCTCCTGAATAAGGTAAACGATATATGTCTGACTGATTAAAGTAAGCTTGTTAACCCATTTTGAGTTGCTTTCCTTTAGCAAAGCAGATCCAAGAACCTGTGGTAGCTGCAAACCCTGAGGACGCTTGGGGTGCTTGCCGCTACACCAAGTCATTTCACAATGAAGGCATATATTTCTTTGAATTTATGTAAATTGCCTATAAAAATGGTAGCATAATGATGGATTTGTAATCAAAGGATATGGGTTCAAATCCAACCACTAACACTTCCTATGTGTTTGGGGGCAAGTTACTTTAGTTCTATGGGTCTCAGTTTCCCCAGTTATAAAATGAGGGGATTTGGGTTACATGAGCTCTACAGTTCCTTCCAGCTCTAAGCTATGCTCTGTGACTACCTTGTAATATTGAAATCTTTATTTTCCCCTACAAATATATATTAATCCTATTATGAATTCACATGAACCAAGGCACCAAGAGTGGCATAAAATGAAGTTAGAAGGGCAGACAAGCATTTCCATGTCTTTAGTCCTTGAATTTGAGGTTACTGACTTCAATATAGCTATAGATAGAAGATAGACAGATAGAGAGAGAGATGATAGATAGATAGACAGACAGACAGATATAGACAATATTACATGCTGTCTCCTCCATGAGATTATGAGCTACTTATGGGCAGGAACTTTCTTTTCCCTCTTTCTTTATCCCTAGCACTTAGTACAGTGCCTGGCACAGAGTAGGGGCTTAATGCTTATTATTGATTGATAGCATAACTGTGTTCTAAACAAAAAAATACTTATTCAGGTTCTCTTCCTGACCTCGATTGCACCAGCTTCTTAGTCTCTGGAAGCCTTAGTTTCCCCAATACACAGCGCTAATACTGATCTCCTTTCCCAGGATGTTGATCATTAGACATCGAAAGCAATAAGAAGCACAAGGCATTATGAGATGCAGTACCAGAATGCAGTGTTTTTAATATGGTGTTCTCTTGTAAGAGTGTCTGGATGAAATAGACCTGGCCTGAAATTCATTAGATGGAAGCAAGAAAGACCCCCACAAGAGGTCTGTGATGAAAGTTTTAGTGGGAGACTGAAGGAATGCAGGCCACTGGATATGAAAGTAGAAGCAGGAGCTCCCTGGAACCAGCTGCAGCCTGAATCTGCATCCCCGAAGGCCATAGCAGTGGAAACAGATGGATTACTTCCATTTCTAGAAGTTGGTTTGCTACCAGTGGGAGACAGCACCATCCCAACTGATCGAGGAATCAAGGGCTGCATCTTCCCCTATTCAGTGTGATCATGCATCTAATTACTTCATTAGTTTGTTTTAAATCAACCAATAAGTATATTTATTAAGCCCCTACCATAGTCCCAGACATATTACTGACTTGTAGAAATGCAAAGAGCATGAAAATCAGCTAAATTGAGTTTTGAAGTTTAAAATGTATTGGGAGATGTTCACAGATGGGCAAATACAGGACATGTAGAAATATAAAGTGAATATATATATATATATCTATGTATGGTATGTATGTGTATATATTTATAAATAAGGTGAAGGGGTAGGAATCAATCACTGTGGGAATCAAGGGAGGCCTTTTGAAGGAGGTAATACCTAAGCTGAGCCTTAAAGGGAGATGGGGGTACCAAGAATTAAAAAAGAACATTCTATACCTGGTCAAAGGTATAGAGGTAGAAGATAGGATGCCACGTATGGGGATCAGAAACCAAACAAGTGTGGCTAGAATGGAGAGATCAGTACATTAGGGGGAGCAATGTATAATCAGCCCAGAGAGATGACTCAGAGCCAGATGGTTAAGGACTTAAATGCCAAAATGAGGTTTTTGTATTTTATTATAAAGGCAATGGGGAGTCATGGAAGCTTATTGAGCAAAGAAGTGGCATGGTCAGACCTGTGCTTTTATATCATTTTACAATTGTGTGGAGGATGGATTGGAGAGGGGACAGATGGGATACAGGAAGACCAATTAGGGGGATAGTTCAGGTACCAAAGAGATGATGAGACTCTGGACTGGGGTGACTGTGTTTACTCCTCATGGGAGGGTGGGTAAATCTGAAAGAGCAAGAAGAGCAAAATGAGAATCATATTTCCTCCTTTCATGACAGGCAGCACCACTAAGGGCATACGGGGTTTCCTTGGCCTTTATGTGGTTGCCCAAAGAGCCACATTTAGCATTTAGGTGCCCCTACTCCAATATTCTGAACCTGCTAAAAGAACCACAGGGTATCAGTCCATGAGAAGACAATCCAGTGTCCAAGGAGGACCTCAAGGCTATTAACCTCTGTCCTTACCTAGGTCACAGTGGAGGATGTGATCCTCAGTAGCACTAGTTCAATCCTGGGACCTTTGTGACCCTGAGAATGCATGTCCTAACACTGATGATTCTTTTCTTTGATTCTTAGGCATATCATATGCCCTCAAGTCAAGACTTTGTAAAGAATTAGAAATTGTTTCTTTTTCTAAAAAAAAAAAAAGCAACTCAGAGAAGGAAGTAAGTGATGGTGGGGTGGGAAGAGAATTGGATTTGGAGATAGAGGATTTAAATTCAAATCTTATGTTGTCATTTACTTCCTGTGTGATGTTGGGCAAGTCACTTACCTTCGGTCTTTAAGACTACAAATTGAGGAGTAGAGGCAGATCTAATAAATAGAGATTTCTCCTACCTGGGCGCTCCCCCACATCCATGAAGTCACAGATTTGGGACAAAATGACAATTAATAATAGCTTGTATTACCATAGCATCTTAAGGTTCATAAAGTAAACCTTAGAACATGCCTGTGAGCTAAGTAGGGCAGTTATAATTTTGCAGATGGGAAAATCAAGGCACAGAAAGGCTAATTGACCCACCCTTAACCCTGCAGTTAGCTAAGTATTATTAGTGCCAGGATTCAGATCAGAAACATGGTGGTACACTAGTGAGTTGGCTCAGAAGTCAGAGGGTGGCTCTGTCACTTAGTGTCTGTGTGATAGTCATGGGCAAGATACATAATCTCTCTGGATCTCAGTTCTCTCTCCTGTGAAATGAGGTGGTTGGAGCAGGGGTGGGGAACATGCAGCTTCAAGGCCCCGTCTAGTTCCTCAAGTGTGGCCTTGAGGCCATGCCTCCCCTACCCCTAGACTAGATGACTTCTGAGATCCCCCCCTGCTCTATGTCTACAATCATAGCTTTAAAGCCAGTGTGACCTTGGGCAAGTCATTGAATTCTCTTAGCCTCTATCTATGTCTGGAAAATGAGGAGGTTGAACTAGATACTCTCTAAAGTCTCTTTGAAATCTAAATCTATGATCCTGACTCATAGGTTCTTTTGGCTACTACAAAATGTTGCCCTAAAATGACAAAAATGGAAAGGACCTTGCTGATTGCTAAATCCAGTTCTCAGAATTTGGTCCAGGGAGTCCCCAAAGCCATTTAGTGAGTTCACAAGGCCAAAACTGTTTCCTAGTAATACTAAGATGTTTCATTTTCCAATATGGTAAATATCAATAAATAAAACTTATATGAACAAAAGCTATTTAATGGAGGAGGCTCCCAGTAATTTGCTAGAATGTCAAAAGGGTCCTCGATCAAAAAGTTTGAACACCACTGACTTAATCCACCCCCCCCCCCTCACTTTACAAGGAAGAGGATCTAAAACCCAGAAAAGCGAAGCCTCTTAGAACCCCTTTCCACCATATCTCATTGCTTCCTGTCTCCCTCTTGGTTTTTGTTTTTTTTTTTCCTCCCTGACAGCCCAGGAGTAGGTTTCTTATCCTTTGGAGGTGTAAAAAAAAGGCTGTGAGAACCCAGCAAGACTTACTTCTCAGGAGTGAGAGGGAAAATGGAGAATCAAGAGACAAGAATAAAAGGGAAGAAGGAAATCTTTGCTTTTGAATTCCTCTGCTCTCATTGGCAACATCAGGCTGCAAGAGCCTACTCAGGCAGTGTGAGCTAACAGCAAGCATGTCACAGCACACACAGCAGAACAGGTATCAACAATTTTATTGATGACAAGAAATTACGTGCTTCACACTCTTATCTACTAACCTTGAACTATCTTGATACAATTTCTTGGTTTGTTTTTTAAAGCATTAAAAAGGTTTTTGCACCTTCCTGGAGGCAATCCAGCCTGCTCACAAACCCTCGTTTAATTCTGGACTCATATCATCATGCCTTTGTACTGGATAAATAACAAGTATACATGCATATGTACAATCATGCCCAAAAGTCTTAGTGCAATTTAAAGCTTGAATAAGTTCAAAAATGTAAATGCTACAAATATTTTTTTAAAATAACATTTGAAAGGTAAATTATTTAATTTTTTAAAATATGGATAGGTATCTCATTAAAATTCAACCTAACCTCCATCTTGGGCTATATTTCAACTGCTTGTTTTTCAAATTTTGTAAGAACTTCCCATCAACTGCTGTTCAATGACTGAAAGGATTGTATTTGTAATCCTAGAACTAAGATCATCCAAAGAATGAGATTTTGACCTAAAATATTATAGTTTTGTGGTGATTCCACAAGAAAAATCCTATTGAAGATGGACCAAGGTGGCCAAGCAAGAAGATCCCCTTTACAGATCCACCTGTCTGAGAAAGTGCCATACAGAAGGTACAGAAGAAGACACTTACAAGCCATAATGATAATGTCCTCAACTTGTTAAAATGAAAATTTTTAAATGATTATTAAAAATTCACAAGACTATAAGTAAAATTTAAATAAACTTTCAACTGATGTGGGTTTTTTTTTAAGACTATAGCATTACAAGAAATTATAAACAGGCAGATTTCAAAAAAAATTTGGAAAGACATCAATTGATGCAAAGTAAAGTGAACAGAATCAGGAGAATATTGTACACAGTAACAGCAATATTATAAGGATCATCAACTGTAAACGACTTAGCTATGATCAGCAATACAATTATCCAAGACAATTCCAAAGGACTCATGAAAATGCTATCTACCTCCAGAGAAAGAAGTAATAGAGTATGAATGCAGATTGAAGCATCCTTTTTTACACTGCATATTTTTTTCATGGGTTTTTCCCCTTTGGGTCTGTGTGTCCTTTCACGATGTGACTAATACAGTAATATGTTTTGCATGATTGAACATGTATAACTTATATTAAATTGCTTACTGTCTCAGAGATGAGGAAAATAAGGGAGGGAGAGAGAAAATTTAGAAATCAAAATTTTTAAAAAATGAATGTTAAAAATTGCCTTTACATGTAACTGGGAGGAAAAATTCCAAATAATTTTTTTTTAAAAGACCATAGCATTTATGCTTCTAAAGTTCTTAAAGCTTAAGACTGTACTAAGACTTTGGGGATAAGATTTTATATATATATATATATATTTGTGTGTGTGTGTGTGTACATACATACACATACCACACACATATATTTATGATGGACTGAAGATCTTCATAGAGCTCATAGAATTATAACTGGAAAGGACCTCAAAGACCAACTAATCTAATCCCTTCATTTTACAAAAGAAAAACCTGAAACTGAGAAATGAGTGACTTGGCCAAGGTCACACATACATAGTAAGCATTAGACATGGAAGTTGAACCCCTAGGTCCTCTGAGTTCAGAGCCAGTTCTCTTTCCACTGGGCCACATTGCTGCCTTCTAGGCTGACCACCAGAATGTACGCCACCATCTGGCCAACAGACAATCGCTCCAGTGGCATCCTCCTAATATCAGGGGAAAATGAGGAATGCCCTTTCCCTCCTTCAACCTTCTGCCTGCTGACTCTATGTTGAACTTCTAAGAAGTCATGGGCAAGAGCTTCACAGAACAGGCAGACATGGAAGGGGCATAGTCCGCATTATGGGAAAGGATGTCCAAACAGAGGAGACCAGAGATCGATTGCACAGATATTTTTAAAGAAAGTAACACCTTTCTCTCCTGGGATGGTTTAATGGAAATACCTTAAATTCAAGTACAGTCAACTAAAGAGGTGTACTTGGAGCAAACATGAGAGCAGACCAATAGCATCCATGGGAAGCCTTCTTAGGAAGAAGAGGGCAGGGAATGGGCAGTGCGCCATGATACTCTATTTGGATCCTTGGCTATCTGGAGTGTTTTGGGCTTGGGGCAGAAGTGATGCAGCCAGCTTGGTGAGGGCTTTAGCAATAATGTCCAAGTGGCCATTCATTGTCCTTAGCTCCACAAGGATGTTCCCCACATCTGCTTCCAAACTTGGAGTGACTGTAGGAACCTGTTTGGAGCCTGTAGGACCCACATGAGAGGTAAGAGATGGGCAGGCCTCTGGGGGTGGCTGTTCTTCCACACTCACTCTCTGACCATCTTCCTCTCTCCCATTCACATGCAAAGCTCTGTCTCTGCTCCTCTCTGGGGCCTGATTACTTCTCTCCATGGGAAGCACATGCTCCTGTTCATCCCCAGGAGCCCCACTTGGAGGTATTGTTGAGGTGAGGTTGGGCAGCCAGTCAATGAGGCGAGGGGCTGGTTCTGGGGATGTGACCACAGGGGAGTAAATTCCAGGATGTCTGGTGGTGCTGGAGCTGGCCTTTGGTGTCAATGGGAGCAGAGAGGGCAGCAAGGGCTGTAGGGCTGAGGAAGGAGGTGAAAATGGTGGGGGTACGTGCTCACAGGAGGAGGATGGGGATGGAAGATCTGTGGGGGAGTGACCTGGCTCTTCAGAAGACAGGAACAATGTGCTGGAAGACGGGGAGTCCAGGCTGCTGGGCTCTGAATCTGTTAAGGAAGAAACAAGATATTTGTCACTTACACATTTCAGTAAGCACTTATCATCTCCCAGTATTGGAATAGGCACCACGGTGGGCAGGAGACAGACAGAGACAGAGAGACAGAGAGATCCAGAGGTTAAATGACTTGTCCAAGCTCACACAGATGGTAAGCCTGAGAAGTGGGATTTCAACCCATGTCTTCAGAACCAGGAAATTTCCCCACCAAATCAAGTTGCTTTTATAATTGATAAAATTTTATGTTTATGTAATGGGATTGTCCAGACCACCTAAAATGTTGTTACTCATATGGGAGACACTTGGTACCTGCTTCTGGAAAATAGAAGAAATGTCTGATATATGTGTGGATATTTTTCCTTGGCCATCTTCACCCTTAGACATACATGCTGGAAAACAGGAATTGTGCTGAGTCAGGTCATTTTAAAGATACAGACAGTTCAGGCTATGCAGCCATTGGAAAAACACTGCTCCCAATCATCTGGTAGGCCAAAGCAAAATGTCCACACATGTGCTACCTAGTTCTTCCACAAGTAAGTCCTTTGTGCCTACCAGTACCAGATGGGTACCAAGTACCTATCCTTTAAGATCATTATGCAGTATGTGGCATAACTAGGAGAAGATCTGGGAATCTCTTTGCCACAGGGATTCCAGGCTCCTCAACAGGCCAAAGCATTCCTGGCTTTGACTACAGGGATCCAGAGAACATCAATGTGTCTCCAGTACAGCTCAGCTGGGGACACATATACATTAAAGTCAAATAGGTTTAAACTTTCTGCCTCTGGAAACAAAAGAGACCCAAAGCATAACCCTTTTAGAGAAAATCTGACCAAGAACATTGAGTGACAAATAATAAAAATGACCTTTACAAAGTTTCCAAGTAAATGGTGGGACTGGATCGCCTCCATCCTGGGCACTGAGAGACCCTAGCTCTCATGGGAAAATAGAAATAGCACTAGAAAAAAGTCAGGAGACCTGGATTCAAGGGTCTGCTGGGTCACTTAACTGTGTGACCACAGACAAGTCAGCAGGGTTAGGTGGTACAGTACTATAATGAGCAAGATCTCAGTTCAAAGCCAGCCTCAGACACTTTCTAGTTGTGTGACTTCTGTCTGCCTTATTTATAAAACTGGGAGAAGAACAGCACCTATTTCCCAAGGTTGTTGTGAAAATCAAATGAGATAATATTTGTGAAAAGTGTTTTGCAAATCTTAAAGTTATATCTAGATATACACATATATTAGCTATTATTATGTAAATCTAAGATATTACTATTAGCAATTCCAAAAGGAATTGGAATCCCAGCTTTACTGGGATTTACTACTTGTGAAGGTAAGTCATTTAACCTTTCACTTTGTTTCCTCACTTTTAAATGCAGTATGTGGACTAAATAAAGTCAGATTTCTTCCAGTTTAAATACTATAAGCAGCTCTCTAAGATTATTTGTTGTTGTTCAATCACATTGGACTCTTCTTGACCCTGTATGCCATTTTCTTGGCAAAGATACCGGAGTGGTTTGCCATTTTCTTCTCCAGTGGATTAAGGCAAAAAGAGATTAAGTGACTCACCCAAGGTCACACAGATAGTAAGGGTCTGAGGCTGCCTAATGTTTAATCCACTGAGCCATCTAGCTGTCCCTCTAAGGTTACTGAGACCTGAGAAAGACCTTAATTAGATTAAATTTAATTTAATTAAAGACCACTGCATCCTGGGCCATTGTCTTGACTTTTATCTTGCCAGTGGACTTCCATGACTCTGGAGGAGAGAGTGAAGCTGATGATTTTGCACAGCTCTGCCTCACTTAAATCCAACTTATGCCCAGGGGAGATATCACCCTAATGACATCATTGGTCCTCTTCAAGAAGAATAAACAACAACAGATTAGATGCCTCACAGAATTGGTAGAGGGAATGTCTCTCTTAGGAATTCCTTAAAAGAAGGAAATTACAGATCTAGTCCCTTTCCTTATCCCTAAAGCTGAAATGGACTTTAGACAAGAGTGTGCTGATAAATATTTCACAACCACCTTTTTTTTTGGGGGGGGGAGCGTGGTACACTTTAAAATTTTAATCTACATCATTAATATTTTCTCCATCACTTTCTTAGGTCTAGACAACCAAGAAAACAATAAATCAAGCCAATTTCTAAGGTATAAATGCTTGAGCTGAAAATTTAACAATTAATTCTCCAGGGCCAGGACAGCTAGCTCCAGCCCACCCCTCATTAGAGATCATATATTCTAATCCCTTTATTTTACAAATGAGGAAACTGAGATCCAGAGAAGTTACACGATTGACCAAGGTGAATTGATTTTAAAGATTCTTTCTAGTTTTAATGTTCTGTGATTAATTAACTTTGACTTTCCCAGAAGCTCAAAGTTAGGGAATTACTCTAAGTTTACAATGTCATTCATTCTCTTAAATAACTCAACCCACTTTACAAACATTGGTACATTTGTCCTTCCCTAATCCCCTGCTCCTCCAGATAGAAAATGGGAGGGAGGTATTTGCCAGCAGATAGAGAACACTTCAAGATTCTAAGATCAAAGGACCCACATCAATGACAAGGGGGATCATTCCTGCGGCTGCTTCAGTCCCCTCTATTGGACAGACTTTGAGCAGATGATCTCCATTATCCCTTTGAATCCCATCTGGAGTCTAAGGCGCCAAGACACTGAGTGACCTCTCCCAGCTCTCAATCCACCTCTTTACAGACTGCTCTGCAGCTCTAGTTAAAACTAGATTGTGGATTTCCCTCTGAGCTGATCTACACACCCCACCCCTGGCCAGTCTGTCTACTCTCTCCCCCCTGGGGATTCCAGGCTTTTCAAAGGGAGACCTTGTCTGAGTCACCTCACTGTAATGCAGGCCCTATGAGGCTGCAGTGGATTCTCCAGGCCAGTCTGTGAGTAAACGTGTCTGTCTCCTTGGTGCATGTGAATTTGGACTTTCTCACTGTTCATCATGGGTGAGCTATTATTTCATCTGGTGTCTGGCTGGAGCTCAGCAAAGTTGTTCTCATCTGGTGATAAGTAATTCCCTCATCCATTTGGTCTCCAGCATCATCATGCTGCTTTCCCACAGAGCTCACTGGCTTCAGATGTGCCGTTCTGGGTCCCCAAGGCTCTGGTTCCAAACTGAATCATCTAGCCAGTTATACTGTGGGGCAATTGGACTGAGATCAAATCTCTCCATCTTCAGGAGGCTTTTCCAGGTGCCCCCCACCCACACATTGCTAGTGCCTTCCCTCTGAGATTCCCTCCAATATACACATTTTTATATGTATATAGTTGTTCCCATAAAATTTCCCCCATTAGAACATGAGCTCTTTGAGGTCAGGGACAGTGCTTCTGTCTTTGTTTCTGAAATGCTTGGCACTTAGTATGTATTTAATAAAATCTGTTGAGTGACTAGCATTTATCCTGTGCAACTGCCAGCTTTTCTGGTAGAAACTATATTGATAACTGCTGGTGTCCGACATTGAGTTGCTTCCCCTGCTCAGTCAGAAATGAATTTCCCATGGGAGCCAAAATGGCAGAGTGAGCAGTAAAATATTGTAACTCTCCCATAATCACCTCCAAACAACCATAAAACAGTGCCCCAAAACAAATCCTGGCACAGCAAAGCCAGCAAAAAGATGGGGTGAAACAATCTTTTAGATCAAAAAATTTAGAGGATTGACAAGTAAAGTCTGTCTCACTTGGGTAAAAGGGGAATGCAGTCCAGACTGGAAACATCCCAGCAAACCCCACCTCAGCAAACCAGCCAGAGATCCTGAGCCCCACTGTGGTGGCAAACACCAACCGGGGGTCCCTGCCATGTGCTTCAGCATAGCCCTGAGAAAACAGAGCCCCAGCTGACCAGACTGCCATGTGCTTTAGTGAAACCCAGGGGAAACACAGAAATGCCCCACTGGCCTCAGCACATGCCAGACACCAGCACCAGGACCCTGGCTTAACACCAGGTAAGCTGCCAGATCCCTACATCCTCCAGCAGCACCAGCCACCCCCCACCTTACCCCCACAGGGCAGCACCAGACACAAGGGTCTCAAGGCAACATCAGTGCAACACCAGGTAAACAGCCAGGGTCTGCAGTCTCTGGCACAAGAAGCCTGAGACAGTGCCCTTTCCTTCCTGGGAGCAGAGCTCAAATTTAAAAGACAGGGGAAAAGACAAAAAAAGATCAGCAAAAAACAAAAACAAAAATCTGACCATAGAAAGTTATTATGGTGGCAGGGAAGATCAAGACACAAACTCAGAAGAAAACAACAATGTCAAAATACCTATGGGCAAAACCCCAAAGAAAAATGGAAGTGATCTCAAGCTCAGAAAAAAACTCATGGAAGAGCTCAAAAAGGAGCTTAAAGGTAAGGGGCTAAAGCAGAATCTATTATTCTTCAGCTGAAATAAAAAAAAAAAGCAGGGGTAGCAGTCCTGATCTCAGATAAAGCAAAAACAAAAATAGACCTAATTAAAAGAGGTAAGGAAGGAAACTATATCTTGCCAAAAGGTACAATAGACAATGAAGTAATATCAATACTAAACATATATGAACCAAGTGGTATAGCATCCATATTCTTAAAGGAGAAGTTAAGTGAGTTACAGGTTCATGACCAAACAAAACACAGAGAGCATTACAAAATGTAAAATAGATAATTTTTATTATATTAAATGCAAAATATTTTGCACAAATAAAACCAATGCAACCAAGATTAAAAGAAAAGCAGAAAACTGGGAGATAATCTTTATAGAAAGTGCCTCTGATAAATCTCATAAAGGTCTCTTTTATCAAATATATAGAGAACTGAGTCAGATTTATAAGAATGCAAGTCCCCAATTGATAAATGGCCAAAGGATATGAACAAGCAGTTCTCAAATGAAGAAATCAAAGCTACATATAGGCATATGAAGAGCTGCTCTAAATCACTTTTGATTAGAAAAATTCAAATTAAAACAACTCTGAGGTATTACCTTATACCTATCAGATTGGCTGATATGACAAAAAAAGGAAAATGATAAATGTTGTAGAGGATGTGGGAAAATTGGAACTCTAATGCACTATTGGTAGAGTTGTGAACTGATCCAACCATTCTGTAGAGCAATTTGGAACTATCCAAACTGTGTATACCTTGCTACAGCAATACTACTACTAAGTCTGTATCCCAAAGAGGTCATAAAAAAGGGAAAAGACATACATGTGCAAAAAAGTATTTATAGCAGCCCTTTTCATGGTGACAAAATATTGGAAACCAAGAAGATGGCCATCAAGTAGAGAATTTCTGAAGAAGTTGTGGTATATCAATGTAATGGAATGCTATTGAGCAATAAGAAAGCAATACGAAATAATATTTTAGAAAAACCTGGAAAGACTTATATGAACTGATGCAAAGTGAAATGAGCAGAACCAATAAAACATTGTACACAGTATCAGCAACATTGTGTGATAATCGACTGTGAATGATATGGCTCCTCTCAGCAACACAATGATCCAAAACAAATACAAAGGACCCACAAAGGAAAATGTGATCCACATTTAGATAAAGAACTGATGAAATCTGAATGCAGATAGAAGCATATTTTTTCATTTACTTTATTCTTTTTCATGGGTTTTTTTCCTTTTGATATGTTTCTTCTTTCACAACTCTGACTAATAGGAAAATATGTTTTGCATGATAGCACATGTATAACCTATATCAAATTGTGTACCATTTTTGGAAAGGGGGGAGGGAGGGAGAAAAATTTGGAACATAAAATCTTGTAAAAATGAATGCTAAAAATTGTCTTGACACGTAATTGAGAAAAAAATAAATACTATAAAAAAGAAATGAATTTCCCTAATTTTTTTTTGGTGGTGACCAGGTTTTAGATTCAGAATGTGGAAACTCAGCTATTAAGAGTACAGTTATAATAAGGAGAAGAACTGAATAGTAGAAAAGGGAAACCTGGGGACTTTTTTGCTTTGGTCTTACTGAGGTAGACAATAGTGAGAGTCACCAAATTACCTCTCCTAACAGCCTAGTCAGATGTTTTAGCTCAAATGGTGGTGAAAATCCAGGATGTTCTCAGTCAGAGTAACAAACTGCACAAATATGGCCAAGATCTATGACACCCACTCATCCACCCACAAGTTTTGAAAGGTATCAAAAATGCAGACTAAGGCCTGGCAGCTGGTCAATGTGAAATGCACCTGAAATAATAGCTCTTTGGGAACCATTTTCATGACTGGCAAGGAGGAAGATTTCTAAGAGAACACAAGTATGTTATCATTATTCTGTTGTGAGGAATGAATGAGATTATTTTTATAAAGGACTTCATACACCTCAAAGTGGTTTATTAGTGTCAGCCACATTATTATTTTTGTTTGTTTCATGAGTTTCAATGACCAGAGTCTATCACTGCCTGGAGAGGCCAGAGTTTCTCTGTACTTAGCTAAGCTGAGGACCAGTAAAGAGACTCAATCTATTGCTGGGATGGTACCCAGAACTTTTCCACCATGGTGGGATCTAACAGATCTTATGACCTAGCCTTAAAGAATTCGGGGTCATCTACATACCACTGTAGGGCATAGGAGGAGGACTTTAGTGAGGCATGTCATTAGGGAAAGGCATAATAAAAGAAATGATGGGTGTATCACAGGGAGAGAGTGAAGGATAAAAGATAGTCAGTAGGTATGCTTCAATAATATTTTCCTGCTATAGAGAGAAATAGTAGAGACCCCAGCACATTGAAGGGGTTCCTGCTAGTGAAATTACAGAGGATATAGAAAAAAGTTGCACAGAATGGGCAAAGATGGGTTGTACCCTGCACCACTGGATCAAGCTGTGTGACTTTCTGACATCAATTTTCTCATCTGTAAAATGGTAATAAGATATTTGCCCTGGTCTAACCATATGTACCCACTACTCAGAAAACTCTTGAGGCTCTGTA
Organism: Petaurus breviceps papuanus; assembly: GCF_028583685.1. Taxonomy (NCBI): domain Eukaryota; kingdom Metazoa; phylum Chordata; class Mammalia; order Diprotodontia; family Petauridae; genus Petaurus; species Petaurus breviceps. Next base: position 5,409,126 of record NW_027187316.1, read on the forward strand.
TGACCTCTAAGATGAGATACAAATTCCTCTGTTTATTAATTAATCAATCAATCAGTAAGTATTTATTAAGTTCCTTCTATGTGCCAAGCATTGCCCTAGGTTCTGGTGATATAATGACAAAAATTAAACAGTCCTTGCCCTCATGGAATTTATACTCAATCAATACGAAGAACATATGCAAATTAAATAGAATACATCTTCAGTCAGAGGGACTCCCAGGTAGAGGGTATGTAGTTTCTCTCCTCCTCTCCTTTAAAGAGTGTGTAAGAAGTGGCACTACCCAGTGAGTTGGGTCCTGAAAGGATTCTATGAAGTGAGGATATGGAGAGAGTGCATCCCAGACTTGGGGGCCAATCAGAACAAATGCAGGGAGAAAGGAGATGGGGTGTCAGGTGTGAGGAACAGTAAGAAAGCCAGTTTCGCTAGACCAGGGGTGGGGGACTGACAGTCTTGAGGCCATATGTGGCCCTCTAGCTCCTCAAGTGTGGCCCTTTGACTGAATCCAAACTTCACAGAACAAATCCTCTTAAGAAAAGGTTTTGTTCTGTAAAACTTGGACTCGGTTAAAGGGCTTGAGGACAAGAGGGCCACACAAGGCCTCAAGGCTGCAAGTTCCCCACCCCTGGGCTAAACCAGAGTTTTGGAAAGAGAGGAATGAATATTAAGGCTGGAAATGTAGGATGGAATCAAGTTATAAAGAGTTTTCAAGGCCAGATAGAGTTTCTCTTTTATCCTAGAGGCAATAGGAAGGCACTGGAAATTGAGTCTGGGAGTGACAGTCGGTTCTGCAATTCAGGATAATAATCACTTTGGCAGCAGTGTAGAAGATGGCCTGGAATGTGGAGAGACTTGAGACAAGGGAAACAATTAGTAGGCCATTGCAATAATCCAGGAGAGAGGTGATGAAGGCCTGAATGAAGGGGATAGCTCTATAAATAATAAGAAGGTGATGGAGGTGAGAGAATTGGAGACAGAACAATTTTTAACAACTGATTGAATTGTGGGTGAGGGAGAAGTACGATAAGTTGTGAAAGTGGGAAACTAGGGGCGGCCAGGTGGCACAATGAGTAAGAGCACCAGCCCAGGAGTCGGGAGACCCGGGATCAGTTCCGGCCTCAGCTACTTAACACCCACATAAAATAACTGGTCGTGTAACCTTGAGCAAGTTACTTAATCCCAATTGCTTTAAAAAAAAGTCAGAGACCAATCAATCACCACCCTATCTTAGCCTCATTTCACATTAGTCTGCTTCACATATTTTACAATCCAGACTAACTGTCCTTCTTATTGTTCCTCACACAGGACATTACATTTCCCATCTTCTCACTTTTTGAGGGGACTGAAATGCTCTCCTTCCTTATCTACCCACCTCTTAGAATCAATCAATTTATTAAGCACCTGTTGTATACCTGACACTGTTCTAAATGTTGGCAGATATAAATAGAACAAAACCCACTACTTAGAATCTCAAGGAACTTAGAATTTCTTGTTCCTTTCATGGCTATCATTGGCCTTTACTGGTTCCCCAGTTACTACTTCCTCTCATTTATTTGTATCTTTTGCATAAATATTATATGTACTTTTATGTACACATGTTGTCTCCCCAATTAAAAAGTAAGCTCTTAAGTATTTAAGCTCTTAAGTACTCTCTGAGGGTAAGGTCTGTTCCATTTTTTTTCCTTTGTCTTTCCATCACCCAGAGCTTAGAACACAGTAAGTACTTAATAAAAGCTTGTCAGCTGATTATACCATCTAATTCACTGGGTAATCATGAAGGAAGTCCTTGGTAAAATCTAAAGTATTATAGAAGTGTGAGGTTTTTAAAAATAAATTGACTATCAGCATTTATTATCTCTATCTCCCACTTCCCCCTACCCAACTGAACAATATAAAAGAGGAAAAGAAAATCTCTGTAACAAATATAGATCATACAGCAAAACAAATTCAGTGTCTAAAACTATGTCTTGGAGGTGGCCAGGTAGCACAGTGAGTAAGAGCACCGACCCCAGAGTCGGGATGACCTGGGATGGAATCCAGGCTCAGACACTTAGCACCCACCCAGAAACACCTGGCCATGTAACCTTGAGCAAGTTACTTAACCCCAATTGCTTAGGGGCAGCCACATGGTGCAGTGAATTCCAGAGCACTGTCCCCAGAGTTGGGATGACCTGGGATCAAATCTGGGCTCTGATACTTAGCACCACACCCAGAAATAACTGGCTGTATAACCTTGAGCAAGTTACTTAACCCCAATTGCTTTAATTAATAAATAAATAAAACTATGTCTTGAAAAGTGAACTGTTTTTTTTTTAATCAGGATTCAGAGAATACTGCTTAATTATTCCTAAATGTACTGTTTCCCAAATAGAAACCAAAGTATTCTGATAAAAGCAACAGCACAACCTCTTCCTCTCCCGCCCTGATGAAAACTTTCCGAGTGCCTTCAGGTGATGGGCACTTCCCAGTGTTGGGTCACTAGTCTCTCTCCTCCCCTTCCTGGTAAAGCCCCTTGTGAAACCCCTGTCCCTGTGAAAACTGCCTTTTGCTGAGACCTACATTCTCACATCAAGAGCTTTTCAAGGCAGAGAGCCAAGGGGAAGACAATCAAAGGCGAATGAGGTGAAAAGGGAATTGGAAGCACATGAGCCAATCAATATTCTCTGTGTCTAAGAATAGACAGAAAGATGGATGTGAGTCAAAAATGACTCAATAATCATTTTTTTTATTTGTTGAAGGCTTTACACTCATCAAAGCATTTTCATGCATTATGTCAGCTGAGATAATAGGAAGTGACTGTGGTTCAGTAAAGAAGTTTGCCTTCCGAGGCAAAGGTCCTGAGTTTGAATCTTGGCTTGACCTGTTACTATCTGTGTGACATTGGACAAGTCACTAAACCTGAATGGGCCTCAGTTTTCTCATCTGTAAAATGGAGTGGTTTGGACCCAATGTCCTCTGAGGTTCCTCCCTGCTGTAAATCAATAATCTTCACAACATCCTTAAGAAGTAGGCATTTTTACCCCCCATCTTACAGATGAAGAAATTGCAGCACAGGGAAGTAAGGTGACTTATGGCACACATGGTCACAGAATTTTATGTCTGCAAAAGACTTTAGAGACCATTTGGTCTAACTCTCTTATTATATAAATGAGAAAAGTGAGGCCATAGAAAGGTAAATAGGTGACTTTTTAAAAGTCATCCACAAACATCTTGAGCACTTATGGATTTGCAAAGTGCTTAGTGTTCTCACAGAATCCCTGGGAGAGAAGAAGTGTAATGATTATACCCATTTTACTGATGGAGAAATCGATGCTCAGAGGAATCAAGTGATTTACATGAGACCACACAGCTATTTATTAGCAAATACAAGAACAGAACCCAAGTGTCTTAACTACCAGTCTAGTGCCCTTTCTGCCTCTCATCATATTGCATCTCCAGTGGATGACATGGTGGTATAAGTAACAGAACCTGGAAAATTTAAGTACAATAGTACAATCTTCAAAGATTGGGAACCAGACCCTCTGATTCAGGCAAGAAATATTCAGTTCAGCCTATAAACAACCACACTAGTGACTGGAGCATTCATAATCCAATAACCTAAATTTCCTATCTCACTTCTCTACCCACCTCCCCATTTCCCACCACCACCACCACTACCACAGTATTAAGGAGTCCATATTTATCCCTGTGTGTGTGTGTGTGTGTGTGTGTGTGTGTGTTTGTCGGAAAGACACATCCAAATAAGGGTCATCTATTTCAAAATAGTCTCCTTGGGAGGTGATAGACTTGTTCAAGTCCCTCTTCTTGGGCGGGAGCCATGATGGTTTCTTACTATATTTTAGGGTGATCTGGATTTATATCCAAATCCTAGATGGACTGCCCAAAAGATATTTTTCAATCTCTTGTGAATTTTGTCTTCATTGATATCCAGATGAAAGTAGACCCTCTCTGGATATGAAGTTACCCTGTTCTTTGGGACTGGGTCGGTAATCCTAACCACTCAGGAATCTGCCTTAATCTTTTCTTGGCTGCCTGTCCCCCTTTGCCTTCAATGGGAGACAACATAAGGATAAGGATAAATCCTACAAAAAGCTCAAGAAACATGATATAATGAATTAGATGAAGAGAAAGCAGCAAGATAAAGCTGTATCCTAACCAGCTGCAACATACTCAATGTTTCTGTTGAATTACATTGAAGGAAACTTTCCCTATTCTTCAATAGACAAGTAGAAAAAGATAAGGATGCAAATTTCTCATGACTTGCTAGGATTCCTTGGATTAAATGCATTGTTATAGATAGCTTTCCACATCTGGTGATGGAGTTAAGACTTTTCTCTTTGGGGGGAAGGAATCATAGCATCTAGTCAAGGAGTTCTCAACATCAGGTCTGTGACTTATATCTTTTAAACACTTTCAGAAATATATTTCAATATAATTGATTTCCTTTGTAATCCTATGTATTTTATTTTCTGCATTTAAAAACACTATTGAGAGAAGCATTGAAAATCCATAGGCTTCACCACATTGCCAAAGGACTATGGTAAAACAAAAAGGTTAAGAACTCCTGATATAGAGTAAAAATGGCCTTCGAGGCCCTAGTGTTCTAGGCTTACAGATTCAGAGCTGAAAGGCACCTTAAAGGCTACCTGGACCAATCCCTTAATTTTAAGGAAAACTAGATACAGAAAAGTAACTTGGTCAAGGTTACATCTTACACCTCAACTCTTTTGCTTCTGTCTACTTTTTCACAACCTTGATCTCTCCAAGACCTTAATCATTACTCAATCTCAACTTCTTCCCAGCTCTGGCTTAGTTGAGTACAATGCACAAACAGGTAAAAAAAAAAAAATAGGCTTTTTCAAAGTATGGGCAAAGAAGCTGATCCATGATTTTTATTCTTCATTATACACACTTTGACATACTACAGTATGCTAGGATATTTTAATACAGAAATGCCCCCAAATCAATGAAAAATAACAACATTGATCAATACAAACTGTAATTCAATATACTCTTTCAATAAAAATCACTCAGAAAATATTAAGCACCTTTGGTGTACAGAAAACTATAGGAGATGCTAGAAAAAAAAAAAGAAGAGTTTGATAAGTCCTCATTCTCCTCCTGGAATTTATAGCCTGTTAAAAGTGACACCATTGATTTCTATTTATTACTAAATGTCCCACTGAGCCCAGGGTAGTGCCCACTGTAATTCCGTATCCTCCTCACCACCAGGTGGCAATGTGGAGCCTCACAGAATGAGGGCTTTAAGAAGTTCATTAAAGGTTTCATAATTTGGGAAAAGGACCTATTCTGATGCCTCTCTAGGCTTGCCTTCTAGACAGTTGTACAAACCACAAATTCAAGTGAAGATCATGACTTTATAATCAAACATGAATTTCATTTGTGTGTGCCATTCAAAAAAAAAAAACTAAATGCTGTATTAGAAGGGTTACCTTACTAACTTGGCTCTGAATAAATGTTGACCACTCACCAACACTTAATTCATACTCCAAACATAAAGTATGTTTTCCCCACCAAGAGAATTCTAAAGTATGTGCTCTGGGTACTTAGTGAACTTCCAAAAGAGCTGATCAATGGCATTTGAACAAGTATATGACCTCCCAAGAGGACTGTTTTGAAATGGATGACACCTATTTGGATGTATCTTTCTGAAATTTCTCTCCTCTTTGGTTTCTAAGAAACCATTCTCTCCTAAGTCTCCTTCCATGTCATTCCTTCTCTCTGATCTTCATTGTTAGATTATCCTTATCTACTTTACTGGAAGTCTTTATCACCTCAGGCCTGGGCTGCTGGAAATAGCCTGCTGATAAGTCTATCTAGGTCATCTCTCCTCACTCTAATCCATCCTCCATTCAGTCAATGATCATGTAACACCCCAACCTCTACTCAATAAACGCCAGTGGCTCCCTATTGCTTCTAGGACCAAAAACAAAATGCTCTATTTGGCATTCAAAGTTCTTCATAACCTAGACCCTCTCTACATTTCCAGTCTTCCTACACCTTACTTCCAGACACATACTTGTCAATCCAGTGACATTGGCCTCCTGACTGTTCCATGAACAAAACACTCCATCTTTCCTCTCTGGGCATTTTCTCTGGGTGTTCCCATGACTAGAATGCTCTCCCGCCTCATCTCTACCTACTGCCTTTCTTGGCCTTCCAATAGTCCCAACTAAAAATCCTACCTTCTACAAGAAATTTTCCCCAATCCCTCCTAATTCTAGTGCCTTCCTCCTATTAATTATTTCCTATCTATCCCGTATATAGCTTTCTTTGCATATATTTGTTTGCATGCTATCTCCCCTATGAGATTGTAAGCTCCTTGAGGGCAGGGACTATTTTTTTCCTATTTCTGTATACCTAGTATTTAACATAGTGCCTGGTACATAGTAGGTGCTTAATAAATGTTTGATTATCATCCAGATCACACAGATGACAAGGGTTGGAGTTAGGACTGGTTCCAAGGTCAGTCCTCGGTCTACTGCATCAGGCTACCCCTACTGTTATCACTATGATGATCTCTTTCTTTCATGAACTCTCTTCTAGTCTCTAGACCTCCATTTTTACTTCCCAACATGTCAGTCATAAGTAAAGTATCAAACAAAAGGCAGAAGGCTGGACTTAAGAGTCATAAGAACCTGGGTTTCAAAACCCAGGTCTTCCACTTACTACCTGAGTGAACTTGGGCAAATCTCTTAAATTCTCTGGGCTTCGAAATCCTCCTTAGTAATATGAGAGGGATGGAGTAAATGGCCCCTTTTAGTTCTGTGGTGATGATATGATCTCCCCCTGGTGTCCCACTAGGCAGCTATAGGTGGTACAGAGGATAGAGCACTGGGTCTATACTCAGGAAGACCTAAGTTCAAATCTAATTCAAAAACTTACTGATTGTATGATCCTGGGCTAGTCACTTAACCTCTGTTCTCTTCTGGTTTTTCAATGGGGGTAATAATAGCACCTCCATCACAGAGTTCTTTTTGAGGATCAACTCTCATATCCCTATTCCCACCCAGGCAGAGGCTGTAATTATCAGCCCTCTGGACTACTGCAATAGTTCCCCATCTCCACTCCTTTCCTCCCTCCAATCCATCCTTCAAACAACCAATCTTCTCCAGCCATATTTCTGACTACATCACTCCTTAACTCATAAACCTTTTAATGGTTCCCTATTACTTACAAAGGAACATATAAACCCATTATTTTCCCTCTTCCACTAGCAGATCACCTTTCCTAATACACAGGTTAGGCCAGTTCACTCCCGTGATCAAAAACTTTCATTGGCTCCCCATTCCTTACAGGATCAAATATAAACTTCTTGCCTATCATATAGGGTCCTGCCATAGCCTGGCTCGTATTTACCCTTTCCACGGCCAGAGGAATAATAAATTTAGAAACAGGAGGGATCATAAAGGTTACCTAGAGGCTTATTTTACAAAGAAGATACTGAGGCTCAGAGAGGATGAGTTGGTCAAAGGCCTCTAGGTAGTTAATGGCAGATCCAGGATTCAAATTCAGGTCCTCTCTCTCCCAATTCTTTTTTCCACATTAAACAAGCTTAAGGGTTTCTCTTTCCCGTCATATAAATAATTTTCTGAAACAGAAATTTTGCAAAGGTCATTTACCTATTCATCAACTCCCTAACTCCCTTTTCATTTCATACTACTCTTTTTCAGTGTTCTCTTAATAACAGCTGTTCCCTCCATTTATCCTGAATGATCCTGCCTTTACATCTGTACAAGGCTGATCCCATCTGTGAAATGTCCTTCCTCCTAAACCCAGTCACAACCCAAGAATCTTTCCCTGAGCTCCCCCTCCTGAAGACTCTGAACTGAATCAGAGCTCTCTCTCTGCATACATTTCTAGAGTACTTTGTCCTCTCTTCTGCATCTTTCATTTCCCCATCATTTTCTACCTTGTATCCAAGTGCATGTTGTTTTCATACATTAAACTATAAGCTCTTTGTGGGCAGGGAGCATGTCTTTTTTCCCATTTTACAATTTCCTTTTAGAAAAAGACAACTATGTAATAAATACTACACATTATTTTCAAGCTACCTTTCTTTTCTGTGCTTCCTTCTAAGATTTTTTTTTGTTCTCTGCTGTATTCATTTTTTCTCCCTCCTTCCCTCCCTATCCTGCCCTAGAAGAGACAAAAAAAAAGTGTGTGTATGTGTGTGTGTGTGTGTGTGCATGTAAAAGAAAGTGGTTTTTTTTCATCTTTATATTCCTGGGCCCTAGCATAGTGCCTTCTATATAGAAAATATTTGTTGAATTGAACTGAATCATAAAAATGATTCCAGGAAAGTCCACACTACCCTCAGTCTTGCACCTTCCCATAGGCCTGTGGTTGTCTAAAATTTCCACCATTACTCATTCCTGTGAGTTAAGACATAAAAGGCCCCTCTAAAATGTGAATATGTTTATTTCTTGGGAGGGGTAACTCAGTAAGCCATTTACACTCTAAAGGCATAGGAAAAGTCTATAGCCTGGAACATCAAGGAGGATCCGATGGGAAGCCAGAAGGAGAGGGAATAGGACTGGACATAACTATTCTAATGTTATGGCTTATTATTATTGTTTGTTGTTGTTGTCACTATTATTGCTATTTTTATAACTTGGGCAAACAGAGGTTAAGTGATTTATCCAAGGTCACACAGACAGCAAGTGTCTGGGACAGGATTTAAGCACACATCCAGTTAGGAGACAGCATGGACAGAAGTGCCTTGGCAGGTGGAGAAGTAAGCAGGCATTAAAAGGTGGAGGAGGAGGGATAAATTTTGCTTACATCACAATTTTTAATACAGCAAATCCTAATCATCCATCATAATGCTTAGTCCTCCAAGCAGTTTAGAGGTAGAATGGAGGCCTTAGGGTCAACTAAAGCAATGGTGTCAAGTTTAAATAGAAATAGGGTATGAGGTTGGGCACTAAAGATCCCTGTGGGCCACACGTTGACTTAGAATTATTATTACACATATTAATATTATCTATGTTTTACTGTATTTTCATTTACTTATTTTTGTCTATTTGGAGGGGGGAAAGGCAGGGCAATTGGGGTTAAGTGACTTGCCCAGGTTCACATGGCTAGTAAGTGCTAAGTGTCTATGGCCAAATTTGAACTCAGGTCCTCCTGGCTCCAGGGCCAGTGCTCTATTCACTGTGCCACCTAGCTGCCCCATTTTTATTTATTTTTTAAAAATATTTCCCAGTTACATTTTAATCTGCTTCAGGCTGCGCACAGGAGTATTGTGGACCAGGGGTTTGACACCTCTGAAACAAACCATCCCCTTCATGTTACATACAGAGAGACTGAAGCTTAGAGAGGAGATATAACTTCGGATTCTTGTAAGATCATAGGTTTTCAAGCTGTAAGGGAACCTTGGAAGTCACCTGGTTCACCCTCTCATTTTACCAATGAGGAAATGAGGGTGCTGAGAGGCTGTGAGCAGTCCAAGGTCATACAGTCAGTGAAATGGCAGAGGCCAGACCCTTTGACTCGAAATCCAGTATTCTTATTGCTGTACTATGATGTTTCTCTGTGTAGTCTTCAAGTTTGATTGAAGGCAAACCCTACACATCTACTCTGCCTAGGAGCTGTTATTTGCAAACTTTATAATAGATCACTAATATGTATACATATATTATGTGTGTGCACACACATGTGTATGTGTATATATACATATATGTATAGACACATGTATGTGTGTGTTTTGCAGAAGATGAACTTTGCCTTTCATCCTTACTGTGGCTACCTCCCCTGTTCACTCAATCTCATAGGACACAAATCTTTAGAAAGGAGAGGAAGGGGGAGCCAGGCAGCCCCTGGGGTGGAGGGGAGGGGAGATAAGGGACAGGAACACCAGAGTAGCTGTAGTCAGAGCAGCATTGCTAGAAATTGCTGGCTATGGCCTTCACCTCTAACTTGACTGCGGGGGCTGGGTTTGTTTTCAGCCGGCTCCCTTTAGAACTCCCAGCAGACAAAAGGCAGGGCCCAGCCGTTTGATGAACTCAACCCAATAATATTCACTTCTTTTATTTTCCGGGAAAGTCATGAGACCCACAGGGCAATCTTCTGGTTTTAAGACCTGGTGAGTCAAGTCTGCAAATACCTATGACTCAATCAGATTCCAAGTACTCCCGGAGCATCAGCAGAGGAATGGAGAAAAACTCTGCAGGAGGGCATGTTCTGTCTGCCCCTGGTCCTGGGAATGGAAAGAGTCCTGACTGGGAGGCAGGATTCGGTCCTTGCCCTGCCAGTAACTAGGTGTGTGACCTTGAGCCAGTCACTTCATCTCGCTAGGCCTCCTTTTCTTTTGGATTTCTTTTAATCTGTCAAATGAGGCAGACAGAGACCTCCTTGAGGGCAGAGACTTTCTTCTTAGTAGCTGTAATTCCCAGAGCAAAGCACACGGCTCGGCCCATGTTGTTTAGTCATTTTCAATTGTGTCTGACTCTTCATGACCCACTTTTTTGGGGAGGGGGGAGTGTTTCTTAGCAAAGATACTAGAATGGTTTGCCATTTCCTTCTCTAGCTCATTTTACAGATGAGGAAACTGAGGTGAACAGGGTTAAGTGATTTGCCCAAGGTCACACAGCTAAAAAGTGTCTGAGACCAAATCTGAACTCAAAAAGATGAGTCTTCCTGATTTCAAGCCCAGGGTTCCACCCACTGCACCTACTAGCTGGCACACAGTAGGTACTTAGTAAATGTTTACTAACACTGATTAACCTACTCTCAGTGAGGTCTGTGCTTTGAGATTTTTGGTTTTTGTTTCCTCAGAGATAAAGATAGATGTGTGTGTGTGTGTGTGTGTATGTGCGCGCGCTCACATGCCAGCAGCTGATGGCTTCATGCCTTTAAGAAACAAAAGGAGTTGTGTCTGGCACATCCTGTCCTGCCACGAAGTATCATTCTGCCAGAACATGCACTGAGTTCTACTCAGTCACATTCAGTTACCTTAGAGGTCCTGCTTTCACCATCACATTAGCACTGGGTTCTATCCACCTGCAATTTCTTTGGAAGGGGAAGCCCCAGAGGCTCCTGTCCAGAATTTGGTGAATGGCCAAAGGAATAATAAATTTAGAAGTAGGAGGGATCATAAAGGTTACCTAGAGGCTTATTTTCCAAACGAAGATACTGAGGGTCAGAGACGGTGAGTTGGTCAAAGGCCCCTAGGTAGTTAATGACAGATCTAGGATTCAAATTCAGGTCCTCTCTCTCCCAGTTCTTTCTTTCATGTTATATATGTTTAGGGTTTCTCTTTCCAGTCCTATCGATAATTTTCTGAAACAAAAATTTTGCAATTTTTCATCAACTCCCTAATTCTAACTCTGATTTCCAACTAATAATGAACAAAATTATTAAGGGCCTTCTAAGTGCAAGGCATTGTGCTAGTCACTGGGGGCAGTGGATAGAATGCCAAGCATGGAATCAGGAAGATTCCTTTTCCTGAGTTCAAATCCAGCCTTAGACACTAGCTATATGATCCTAGGCAAGTCACTTAATCCTGTTTGCCTCAGTTTCCTTATCTGTCAAATGAACTGGAGAAGGAAAAGCCAAACCACTCCAATGTCTTTGCCAAGAATGAAAAAATCCTTACTCTCAAGGAGTTTGCATTCTATTGTAGGGAAAAATAAGTATGTATACATGTATATAACATAAAAATAAAGTGAATAAATATGGATATATACAAAGAAGTTATGAGTAAAGCTGATGTGAGTGTTTACAGAGGAATATCTTTGGAACAGGAGAAGAAAAAGATTCATTTTTAGGTAGATTAGGTGGAAATTTGGGGAAGAAGAGTACTAATTTCAGGGACTCAAGAGTAGTCTCCCACTCTCCCCTCAAATACTTCCCCAATTTGTTTGCTGATCTCTGAAATTTCCTTAACCCAAGATATAGTCTTTTATTCTATGATAAAAGATGAGGTCTAAAAGGAAAATACCCTAGGAGGCAGGGTTGATAACACTAGGGTTTAAATTCTTACTAAGGTGTAAATGACTGATACCTGATCATTTCCTGAGAGTAGCTTAAAGGGGAGAGTTTCATGTAAGTAGAAGAATGGAGAACTTGATATTGTTGTTCATTTATTTTTTTTTTAGTCATGTCCAACTTTTCATGACCCATTTGGAATTTTCTTGGCAAAGATACTGGAGTGGTTTGCCATTTCCTTCTCCAATTCATTTTACAGATAAGGAAACTGATTCACCGTGCCATCTAGCTGCCCCAGAGAAGTGGGTAGGAGGCAAAAATAGTAAAAAGTGCTTCTGGGGATGCTGAAGACAAGTTTCCTACTTCATATTGCTGTACTAGAAGAGTGGTCTTTGTAGAAATCACAATGAGGCACCAAATTAGAAAGAACCATATGAAAGACCATTGAGTAGAAAACAGATTATGGAAATGGACAAAATAACCAAGGAGAAGATATGAATGAAGAAGCACTGTTTCTACTCTAGATCCCTAACACTACAGAATCTCCCTCTAGAAATGACCTATTTTGGGAAATCATCAAATTTAGGACTGGAAGCAGGGATGTCCTAGAGCTAGCTAAAACTGGCTCTTGAGAATCTGATGTTAAATTTTCAGTGGGAGCTTTTACACCTTGGAAGTCAGCAATGCTACAAATCAGGACTGTATTATTTCATTTATTGTTTAGATGTAAGAAAGCAATGAGAAAATGTCAATAGTGCAGATTAAACTTACAAATGTGTTATGTTACTTTTATGGAGTTGGTTGTTAAAAGTTTTAACAGCTTACTTCTGGCTGGAAGCATCTTTAAAGATCATCAAATGCGGGGAAAGGTTTGAACTTTTTTGTCATTCAATAAAATCTGATGGGACCCCTTCTCGGAATAATGCTTTCTTCAAAAAATTCATTATTGAAGGAAATGCTAATTTCAGTAAGAAGTTCATGAAAACAATAACATTTTTTCCCATCCAAGTTTGTGGATACCCTGAAATCTACCTATGGACCTTTTGGGGGTTTGTGGATACCAGGTTAAGAATCCCTGCTCTACCATTCACTAATTGGTAAATGGTCAAAGTATATATATAAACAGGCAGTTTTCAGACAAAATAATCAAAGCTATCTATAATCACATAAAAAAATGCTCTAAATCACCATTGATTAGAGAAATGCAAATTAAAACAACTCTGAAGTGCCACTCCACCTCTATCAGATTGTTTAATATGACAGAAAAGGAAAATGACATATTGGAAGAAAAGTGGGAAAATTGTTGGTGGAGTTGTGAACTAATTGTTCACATGCATTGTTGATGGAGTTGTGAACTAATTCAATCATTCTGGAGAGCAATTTGGAACTACTATACCCAAGGGGTTATAAAATTGTGCATACCCTTTGAGATAGCAATACCACTATTAGATCTGTATTCCAAACTGATTAAAAACAAAAGGAACAGGACATATATGCACACAATTATTTATAGCAGCACTTTTAGTTGTGGCAAAGAATTGAAAATTGAGGGAATGCCCATCAATTAGGGAATGACTGAACAAGTTGTGGTATATGATTGTGATAGAATGCTATTGTACTATAAGAAATGACAAGTAAAATGCTTTCAGGAAAACCTGGAAAGACTTACACGAACTGAAGCAAAGTGAATTGAACAGAACCAAGAAAATATTTGTACAATGATTAGTTGTGAATAACAACTATTTTCAGCAATACAATGATCCAAGACAATTCCAAAGGACTTTATGATGAAAGATGTTGTCCATCTCCAGGGGAAGAATTGATGGGGTCTGAATGTAGATTGAATCATACTATTTTTTATTTTCTTTTGAATGTGTTGTTTTTTTCTCTTCTTTTTGTCAGTGTTTTCTTTCACAACATGACTAATATGGAAATATGAATCTGTGGACCTGTAATGGTAATGAAATTTTGAATTTAAAGATCCCCTGTATTGGCTTGGTTTTTGGATTATGTTAAAACCCAGAGCTTGTGAATCCCACTTGTGGGATGGACTTATTGACATGAAAGGAGGGGGCTGAACTGGGAGGAGTTGGTGACGTGAATTTAGAGAGACACAAGCAGAGACAGAGGCAGAAGAGTTTTTTTGGAAGCAGCATCGTGGAGGCAGAGAGACAGAGAGGATTGCTGAGGGCCAGTTCGAACTGCCCAGGACTTTTGAGAGCTGCCACCCAGAGCTGCCAAGGACTGAGGAGACATGGCTGTTGTGCTGGTGCTTTGTCTGCCTGTTTTGATGTTGTTTTGCCAAATTCATTCACTGGTGAAGGACAGTGCTGTTGTTGCAGAGGTCCTGGAACCTTGCTGTTGGTTCAGAAGCCCTGAAGAAGGATTTTCTTGTTGTATGTTTACAGAAATCCTGGAAGAGGGTTTTGCTAATGTTGTCAGGGGTCCTAGGACTGTTCTGCAGACAGAGAATGAATTAATGAGGACACTGGTAATGTATCTTGTGGCCTTGCTAAGCTTTGTCTTCCCAGGAACAAAAATTGCTGAGAACTTGCCTCGGGTCAAGATGAAGAAAAGACCTCTCTTTGGGTATTAAATGTTGTGCTTAAGCTTGTTGTAACTCTGGGGTAGATGGCCTATTCAGTTGTGATCCAAGGGTGGGAAACTTTTTACATTTTTGTGCTTTGTGATTGACTAAATGAATGTACTTCATAGGGGTGGAGTAGTATTTAGAAGAGGGACTTTGTGATTGACTAAATGAATGTAATGTCCAGGGGTGGAGTAGTACTTGGAGATTATTTAATTACACTTGGTGAATGTTGTATTTTGAATTATGCTGTATTTTGATTTTCTCTGTTCTTAATTTATCACTGAATAAAATGGAGAGCAGCCATGCTGGTATTTTGAACCTAGGGAAGTTGCTTTTGCTTGGCATTACACTATGGTGTAGTCAGCAAGGATTACAAAGTATAGTGCCTCTATGGTGCCTCTATTTGTTCCAGGATCCATGGCCATTTAGATTGAGATTGTAAGGCCAAGGATCCTGGAGGGGTGGAATGTAATGGTAATGTAATTTTGAATTTGAAGATCCCTTTGTGTTGGCAAAAGTAGCAGATACTTAACACTTAGTAACTGATCAAGCCTCTGATTGGGGGAACAGAAGGTATGAACTTCTGTCCCTTGTTACTGATGTAACAGGAAGTTGGCTGAAGGAAGTGATGTAGGTAATACTGTGTATATAAGAAAAGCCCCAGAGAGGCACAGTCAGAATTTCCTTGAGACCAAGATCTGGTGGCAGAGCAGCTACAGAAGAATGGAGAACTGAGTCCTGAAAGCTTGTCTTGGTGGAGCTTCTTCTGAACAGGAGCCCAGGAGCCCAGGAGCCAGGAGCCTGGAGCCCAGAGCCCAGGAGCCCAGGAGTCCAGAATCCGGAGCCAGGAGCCTCGAGCCCAGGAGCCCAGGGCCCAGAGCCAAGAGGACAGGAGCCCAGAAGCCAGGAGCCAGGAGCCCAGGAGCCAGGAGCCCAGGATCCTAGGAGTCCAGAATCCAGAGCTAGGAGCCCCAAGCCCAAGAGCCAGGAGCCCAGGTGACTGAAGCATGACCATGATGCTGAGACTTTGTTTGTTTGTGGCTTGGTTGAGCCTTGAATTCCTTGGAGCGGAAATGGTGAGAGATCTGACATGGACCCAACCCTGTGAACTTCAGTGTGGAGCAGGACCTGCCCAGAGAGCTGGTCAAGGAACTGGGAGCTGTCTGCCATTGAACCCAGGTAGAATCAGGGACCATGGAAGGGAATCTAGAGAATCTGAGAACACTCCCCAAGTCAAGATGAAGAAAAGACCTCTCCTTGGGTACTGAGTTATTATGGAATTATAGTTTACTAGTGACCTAAAGGGTGGAGGATTTTGTGTATGATACTTAGTAAGACTTTACTGAATAAGTGACTGATTGCACTTTGTGTACTGTGACTATTGTTACTGATTAGTGACTAATTGGGTTAATCAAGATTTTGCCCCAAGAGTGGAAGACTGACTGTGTACTTTGATACTACTGATAAGTGACTGATTGAATTAACTTAAGAGTGACTATTTAACTTTGAGACTATATTGTGAATATTATATTGTGATTTTCTGTGATAAATTGAAATATGGTGAATGCTGTATTTTGAATTATGCTGTACTTTGATTTTCCATGGATGTTTTGCTTTTGTTATGGAATAGAGTGATCACTATACTGAGTATCGGAACCTTAAAAAAAAAGCTGTTCAGGGGCGTCCAGGTAGCACAGTGAGTAAGAGCACGGGCCCCAGAGTCAGGATGACCTGGGATCGAATCCAGGCTCAGATACTTACCACCACACCCAGAAATAACTGGCCGTGTAACCTTGAGCAAGTTACTTAACCCCCATTGCTTTAAAAAAAAAAAAAAGCTGTTCACAGTAGCAGTTCTGGAAAGCTTCTGCGCATGGCATTACAGGACCATATTGTCTATGGGATTTTCTTGGCAAAAATGCTAGTGATTTGCCATTTCCTTCTCCAGCTCATTTGACAGATGAGGAAACTGAGGCAAACAGGGTGAAGTGACTTGCTCGGGGTCACACAGCTCACAAGTGTCTGATGTCAGATTTGAACTTTAAAAGATGAGTATTTTTGACTCCAGGCTTGGCACTGCATGAATGTACCTATAAAATGTACATCAAATTGCTTTCCCTCTCAGTGAGGGGAGTAGGGAGGAAGAAAGGGAGAAAATTTGGAACTCAAAATTTTTTTAAAAAAAAATGAATGTTTTTACATAATTGGTGAAGAATAAAATATTAAATAAGCATATGTTAAAAAAAAGAATCCCTGCTCTAATCCAAGCTTCCCATTTTCCAGTTGAAAGAGGAGAAAATGATTGGCCCAAAGTCACATAAGTAATAAGGAGTCTGGATCTGAACCTAGAACCTCAGACTCACTATACCATACTAGTTCATCACTGTACCAGAATGTGGAGTGTTTTTTTTTTAATTTTAAGCATTTAGTAAACATCACCTATGTGCCAGATACTGTGCTAAGTGTTCTACAAACAAGATCTCATTTGATCTTCACAACAACCCTAGGAGGCAAGTACTACATTTATCCCCATTTTACAATTGAGGAAACCGAAGGAGGTGGCTGTTAAGTGACTTACCCAAGGTCACGCAACTAGTAAGTATCTATGGCAGGATTTGAATTCAGGTCTTCCTGACTCTAGACCAGCACCCCATCCACTACCACCTACTTGCTTCTATTATTATTAGACTTTCTCTGATGAGGAATATAACCCTTCTATGCCTGAGTAAACATTCTCTGTAAAATGCTGTATCCAAAACATAGGTAAAAAGTTACAAGTCTCTAGTCAATTTAGTGATGATCTTCTTTAAATTTAGCTAGGCTGATCCTCAGACAACTGAATCAAAAACTTTTCACCTTAGTAGGACCTGCTAGAACTTCTTTTTCCTTGGAATGGCTTGGGAGAAGCTTTCATCTCCTCTACGCAGTAATGGACAGCATATGTGTGTGTGTTTATGTATATATGTATTTCCCTACCCTGGGGCCTATAAGGAAGCTAGGTGGTTCACTGGATAGAACATTGAGCTTGGAATCAGGAAAAACTGAGTTTAAATCTGGCCTCAGATACTTCCTAGACGTGTGACTCTGGGCAAGTCACTTAACCCCTGTTTGCCTTAATCCACTGAAAAAGGAAATGGCAAACCACTCCAATATCTTTGCCAAGAACAGTTCGGTCCACAGGTTTATTAGGAGTCAGAGGTGACTGAATGAGTGAACAACAACAAAAATGGAGGGACTATGCCTATAAACAGCAGGGCAAACAGATGTATTCACATATACAGAGGAAGATGGGAAAGAGGACTAGAGTGGAAAGCAGAGAATTTGGATCTGAACCTCAGTTTCCTGCATATTGTCTGTGTGACCTTAGGCAAGTTATTAAACCTCTCAGGGCCTTGATTTCCTCATTTGTAAAATGGTTGGGTTACACTAGCTCACCTCTGTGGTGCCTTCTAGCTATAAATCTAGGAAACCATAAGGCATTATTATAATAAATCTATTCTCCAATATATAGATAAAAATCCATTCAGAGAAAATTGCCTACTAAGCCAAATCTCCCAAAAGCCTCATCTCCAAAATATATCTTTATATAGATTGAGATGATATATGTTAAGTTCTTTGTACAACTTAAAGCACTATTTGTTATTTTTTGTTTGTCCATTTTGAAAGAGGATCAATGACTCATGGGGATTAACTTAACTCCAGTAGGAAGTGGATTTAAGTGAAGCAGAGTTGCACAAAGTCATCAACCTCACTTTTCTCTGCCAGAGTCATTGAGGTCCAGGAGCAACCAAGTCTGGATGACTGGTGACAACCCAGGATGCAGTGGGTGACCTCGGCACCTTCGATGTGGGACCAAGGTCTAAGTGCTCCACAGCTGCCTTCATGGCAACAACTGTTGTCTTCTGCCCTTCCACTGGGGGATGTTGTCACTTGCTTGGGGCAGCCATCCCCCTGAAACTCATTAGTGGATTGGAGGCCTGTCAGTTAATATCACTAAGCAAATGATAGTTCTTATGTGCTTTGTGTATATATGTGTATTTGTTGAATATATAGCTTGTTTATACAGATTTGCTTGTTGTCTCCCCGCCCCCCATTAAATTGTGAGCTTATTGAGAGTAGGGATTGTCTTTTGCCTTTTTTTTATTCCCTGCATTTTAGCACAGTGCCTGGCACATTAAAGGAACTTAAATGTTTATTTGAGAGACAGACAGATTCTGACTCTGTGTGTACACACACACACACACACACACACACACACACAGTCTAGTCTGTATAGAATATATATGCATATATACATATATAGTCTATATATGTATGTTTCTGTATTTGGACTGGACTTGTGCATTCATGTAGGGAGCTCCCAGTGAAGAAACTCTCTCTATCAATACAGATCAATAGCAGATCTGCAACTTGTAGTCTTAGAGAGCTGCCTAAGGCATTGAGATGTTAAATGACTTGTCCAAAGTCATTTGTCCAAGGCAGAACTTAAACCCAGATCTTCCCGACTCTGAGAATAGCCCTCTATCTACTACCCAGCACTCTTCAGGTAGACATATAGATGTCTTTTATGGACTTTTATGTCTTTTATGGGTTATTCAAATATATATGCTGATATACATACTTACATACACATATACACATGCACACACACACACACACACACACACACACACACATATATATATATATATATATATATATATATATATTACTTTTGTATATGTGTGTAAAGAAACACACTGTGATCAACTTTGGCATTTAAGGAAAAGCACAACTAGAAGATGCTTCATGCACAGTTGCCATCAGGGTTAGCTACCTCACTGGCCAACTAATTAAGTTCATCTTCCTTGAGGATCACTCACCTTTGACCTCACTGAAATGTCTTAAAAATAAACAAACACAAAAGAAATGGGTGGTTCTGAAATGTGGGAGGTGGGTGGACCAGGAGATTCGGCAGTCTCCTCATAGGAAAGAGGACCAAGGGGGCCATCTTCCTTATACATCTCTCTCTATGTATATATATATATAAAATGGACCGCTTAATTAACTTTATGGAAAGAGGCTGAGCTGTAAAAAGACGGCATTTTGCCTTTAACAAGGCCTGAGAGCCAGGAGCGGAGCCAGCTGGGTAGTCTGTGCTAACCCAAGAATATTAGAACACCGAGGTCATGCAGAGCCCGGACGCCACCAGGAATGCGAGGAAGAGAGACAGTCTGGCGATGTGGCTGTGCTGAACAACTGAGGTGCCCCTGCCAGCTCCATAAATGAGTCAACAGGCGAGTGTGGTCAGAAGCCAGTCAGAGGAGAACAGAGTCCCACGTGGCAAACTGACGGCCCCACAGACGTGTCCATAAAGGGGCTCACTTGTGCTCTATATGTACAGACTGAAGGCCCCACAGACCACGGCAGGTCTGCTAACTGTGTTTCACATGCATGCTCACCTGTGCACTCACAAGTGGATAAAGGAAAAGAAGTGCATGGCTCATTCCTGGAGACCCTTTGCCTTGACCAGTGAGCACCAAAGCATCGTTAGGTGGAGAGGGTAGACAGCTATTGCTCCCCAAATCCCAGAATGCCAGAGCTGGAAAACACCTTAGAGATCATCTCATTCATGGGTTCTTAATCAAGTCAACTTGTTTGTTTTTTTTATTTTGATAACCATATTTCAACACAATTATAATGCTATCCACTTTATTCTATGCATTAAAAAAAACATTAATTTGAAAAGGGGCAGCATATAGTGAACAGCATGCCAGGCCTGGAGTCAGAAAGACTCATCTTCCTGAGTTCAAATCTGGCCTCAAACATTTATTAGCTATGTGACCCTGGGAAAGTCACTTAACCCTGTTTGCCTCAGTTTCCTTATCTGTAAAATGAGCTAGAAGAGGAAATGGCAAAGCACTGGAGTATCTTTGCCCAGAAAACCCCAACGGGGTCATGAAAAGTTGGACATGACTGAAAAATGGTGGAATGCCAACAATCTAAAAAGGAGTATATGGGATTCACCAAACTGTCATAGGAGACCATGGCATCCAAAAGGTTAAGAATCCCTTATCTATCTAGCACAAAATCCCTGTCTTGCAGATAATAAAACCAAAGCTGAAGGGGGAAGTGACTTGCTAGAACCTTCCCTCCCATGATTAGCTCTCATTAATTTGCATATACCCTTATGGGTTTCTGTTGTTTCCTGGGAGATTGTAGATACCACACGAATGCTTGTGGAAGGATTGGTTGATTGTTCGAGGTCACACAATCAGCGAGGCCTGACTCCCTTGGTTTATCCCTGCTATAGGGCACTTTCCATTATGCCATCCTACTGTCCTTCCACTTTTCTGCCCAGCTACTAAAGGCATATTTAGTGCAAATGGTGGAGTTAGGGAAATCTCCCAGAGCCCTCTGTTCTCTCCATGGTCACAGCAAAATGTCTTACTAAACAGACATTGCAACGTTCTCTTCAGAAGTCAGTCCTTCCTATCCCTCATAGGGGGTAAAAAAAATGAGATGCTATTAGTTGGGCTTAGCATTAGAGCCACATGAATGATGCCAAGAACTTGCCCAACCAGAAGCTGATAAAATATACCTTGACCTGGATTGCACAAAGCAGTCATACGATCAGAGCTGAAAGGCACCTCAAAGATAGGCCATCTAGTCTAGCCCCTCATTTGAAAGGTGAGAAAACTGGGGCACAAAGAATGTATGGGACTTACCCAAGGTCATGTGGTTAGTAAGCATCAGAGGTGGAATCTGAACCCACCAGTCAAGGCTCTTTTCACTGTACCTTGAAATTTCATGTTATATAATTTGTAGGAGAGTATCTAGGTGGCATAGTGGATAGAGTGCTGTGCTTGGAGTCAGGGGGACTCATCTTCCTGAGTTCAAATCTTGCCTCAGATACTAACTGTGTGACCCTGGCCAAGTCACTTAACCCTATTTGCCTCAGTTTCCTTAACTGGAGAAGGAAATGACGAACCACTTTAATATATATGCCAAGAAAATCCCAAATGGGGTTACAGAGAATCAGACATGACTGAAAAACTATCAATCAACAACAATACTTTGTAGGACTAGACTATGACCCTGTGAAAGGAATTCTATTCTGTATCAAGACTCAAATGATTATGTGAGATGGCAAAGGCTTATTTTACTACCCAGTTATCCTGTATGACAGGCTGTCCAATTCTTAGCACTCCCTAGTTAAGAATGCCTTAGAGATTCGACCTCCCATCCTTTCCACTTCATCTCCCCCAGCCCCTCAAGAGACATTTTCTAACTTCAGTCCAAGCTTTCCCTTTCCTTCATGTCATGCCATTCCCCTAATGATACCCCTTTGCGCCAGGTCCAATTACAAACCAGGCCCAGCAAGCCAGGCCCAGCTCTCCACCAAAGCCCCATCCACTGGAATGGCTCAAGCCTTGGGATGGGGTGTTTGTCCAAGGTGGGGGTAGGGGGGGGGAGTCAGATCCCCATGGTAGAATAGGAGTTGAAGAAATTTAAAAAAAAAGCTATTTGCCAAAGTAAAAGCACAGAGACATGGCAGAGAATGGTGAAGTAACAGAATACCAGGGCTGTTCCATGTGAGGTCTCTCTAGCTCTAAGCAGCTACCGAATCACCAGCCAATACTGGACTGCCTTTGGTTAGCTGACAATGGCATCTATAAGCTTTTACTTTGCTCTGTATAAGACTCTCTTTGTTCTTTACTCCCCTCAACACTCTGCTGCTCTGCCCCACCCCCCATTCATTCCCTCTCCTGTTTTGGGTCATATCTATACACAGCTTGATCATACCTATGCCCAGCAGGGTAAGCAAGGGGTGAGATGAGAGCATGAATCTGGAATTTCCTGGCTTCTGTGACTTTTTCTCATGATCTGGCAATGAGTCAACATGATGCACTTATAACTTGTAGGGCAATATGGACTGATTCCCCTCCCTTTGGAACTTAGTGTGAAACGTCTACTCACCAGAGGGGAAAATTCAGTGCTGAATGACTAATAGGAAGACACAGCCTTATCTCTAACCCTCCTTTCAAAGATTTTTCACCCCAGATTTCTCCTTCTTAGGGTTCTCACAAAATTAAAGGGAGATTAGGTGTCACATTTTACCTATATATGTAACAGATACTATATGTAACAGAAAAGGATTGAGTAAGAAAAAAGATCACCAAGAGCTCCATTAGTTCCCTAATGCCTGATGGTGAGGAGAGGGAAATAAAATGATGATGGGTATGAGCACATGCGAGCTTATACATGAGGAGAGAAAAGAGTGAGTGGGATGGAGGAGAAGGAAGTGGAGAGAAGGGAAGGAAAGGAGAGAGGGAGGAAGGGAGGAACATGGAAAGATGGGAGGGAAGGAGGGAGGGAGGAAAGATGGGAGGAAAGAAGACAGGAAAGATAGAAGGAAGGAAGGAAGGAAGGAAGGAAGGAAGGAAGGAAGGAAGGAAGTAAAACTGGGAGGAAGGAAGGGAGGGAGGAAGGAAGAAAGGAAAGGAGGGAAGGAGGGAGGGAAGGGAGAGAGGGAGGAAGGGAGATAAGAAAGATGGGAGGAAAGAAGGAAGACTGGGAAGAAGGAAGAAAGGATGGGAGGAAGGAAAGATAGAGGGAGGGAAGAGCAAGGAAAGAAAGAAGGGAGGGAAGAAAGATGGGAGGAAAGAAGGAAGACTGGGAAGAAGTAAGGAATGATAGGAGGAAGGAAAGATGGAGGGAGGGAGGGAAGAGCAAGGAAAGAAGAAAGAGAGGGAAGGAGGAAGGAATGGAGGGAGGGAGGAAGGGAGGGAAGGGGAAGAATAGAGGGAGAAAAGATGGGAGGGAGGAAAGATGGGAGAAAGGAAGGAAGACAGGAAGGAAGGAAGGAAGGAAGGAAGGAAGGAAGGAAGGAAGGAAGG